>NC_056744.1:1514751209-1515073270 GCF_019279795.1 Protopterus annectens | reverse complement strand
CCTGCCCTGCCCCCTATTCCCTCCCGCCCCAACTACCTCTACATTTATAGTAATCATAGCCACACCCACAGCTCACCCTCACATCACCTCCACCAATCACAGCTCCTCAAGTCATATCACATTAAACCTCACCAACTTGCTCCACACAAAATACTCCCAATTACTCTCATTCCCACTAGGCATCTTTTGCATCACCCACATTACTTCCCCATCCACATATAGTGCAACCCTATAATTCCTTTCAGACCCCCCCACCTAGAAACAACATAAACTTTATAACCATGACTATCACACAACTAAATCTAGTCTGTCTTCTCATAATTCTTTACAACACCACAAGTTATCACTCTAGCAATATCCCTAAACTTAGTAGCACAACACTGCATTATGCACTCTCATACACAGACACCACACATTATAATAATATCTGCCCACACTTATTCAAGAACTACATAACGGACCAATTCAGAACTAAACACATATGCTCTCATTCCTACTCCAAAAACACAATACTTTCTCACACTCCTCACCAAACTCCAACATCTGTATAACCATTTTAACTCCAGGCTCACCATAAGTGGGGATATCCACCCCAACCCAGGCCCAAATCCATCCTGTCCAACACAAACTGCTCAAACACAAATGTCAGAACATAACACCCCACTTTCTTCATCCCTGGGCAAATCAACAACAGCAGCAAAACCAACCATCTTTTAATGCTAAATATTAATATTAGAAGTATCAAAATAAAATACCTGAACTCCAGGCCACAATAGCACACTACTTCCCAGACATAGTTGCTTTAACAGAAACCTGGCTAAATAAAAACATAGCTAACTCAGAAGTTCTCCCTACCGGCTACAATATCATTAGACAAGACAGACCACTTCGTAAAGGGGGTGGAACTGCCTTACTCTACAAGTCCAACTTAACTGTCCGTCAATTACCAAACTCTTACCCTCCCCAATAATTGGGACATACTTATCTCACAACTTCAACTTCACCCTAAAAGGTCATCACCATAATTGTGATCTATATTCCACCTGGTAATACACCTGCTAGCCTTGAAGACTTCTTATCCTGGTGTTCTTCCACATACTCACAAGAAACCCTTATTCTGGGGGACTTCAACCTAGATTGGTTCACCTGTATATCAGAACCACCAAGTAATCTAATAAATCTCCATGGCTACCAGCAGCTAGTCCAAATTCCAACTAGGTGTGATAAAAAATCTAAAAGGGAATCCATCCTTGACTGGGTCCTAACTAGCAACCCCACATTGTACCCTCACACAGGCAGTCTCCCAGACACCTTAAGTGACCACAACATAATATACTTTATACGTAGTAGAACAAGCATATGCAAAACCACTAACTATATATCCACTAGAAACACAAAACAATTCTCTCCTGAGGTCCTCAACACTTTACTGTGTAACTGTGACTGGACCCCCCTAAAAACCCTCCCACTTGACCAGGCTGTAGCATATTTCAACAAAACATTTCTACAACACCTAGACACTGTCGCTCCATTGCGCAAAATCAAGGTTAGAACCTCTACAAACCCATGGCTCAGTAAAGAAACCAAACAAATCCTCAAGTCCAGAGACACTGCCTGGCGTTACTATCAAAAAACAAAGAAACACAAACCCTAACTAAGTACCAAGAACTGCGCAACCGTGCAAAAAAATGCATTCGGCTGGACAAAAAATCCTACTACACAACATTGCAAACTAAATACCAACACAACCCACAAAAATTTTGGCAAAATGTAAACCAGCTACTAAAATCCACCCAAAAGGCTACCCCCCAACCACCCTGACACTAAAGTTCCCATCGAAACACAATTCAACTCCCACTTTGTGAACTCAATTCTATCCTTAGTATCACAGGACAGTTCCTTCCTCACTATCCCCCCCAACACAAATAACTCTAATACTAGCTTTACCCTCAAAACAGTTTCCACCACTTCAATCAAAGGCATGCTCTCCAAACTAAAAACCTCATCAACAGCAGCCGACCTACTCCCCAGCTATTTCTTGAAACTCACAGCAGATGCTATTGCTATCCCAGTCTCCACTCTCATAAACAGATCAATTGTTGAAAACTATGTGCCCAAACTCTGGAAAATATCCCATGTTACACCCATACATAAAGGTGGGACCTCCACTGAACTTAATAACTACAGACCCATGGCTTTACTCTCCCCCCTGGCCAAAATCCTAGAAAAATGCATCCATACCCAGATGCTAAACTATCTCCTAGACAGCAACATCCTGTCACCTACTCAGCATGGTTTCAGACCTGCCCATAGTACCACTACAGCTCTCCTCTGCTTCACAGATGCAGTAAACCGTCTCAAAAATGAAGGCCTGCAAGTGTCAACTCTTTTTTTGGATATGTCCAAAGCATTTGACACAGTCTCGCACCAAATCCTGCTAAACAAACTAAACCAATATCATCTATCTAATTCCACTCTTACCTGGTTCCAAAGCTACTTAACTGACAGGTACCAAGCTGTGAAATGGGAAAATTCTCTCTCCTCAGCTGCCCATAACTATAGGAGTCCCACAGGGTTCTATCTTAGGACCACTACTATTCACAGTCTTCACAAATGACCTCCACACCTCCACACAGCATGCATCTATAATTCAGTATGCAGATGACACTACCTTAATCTGTGCTGCACAAAACATTCCCACCCTCCTGCAAACAACTCAACTAGCATTCTCTGACGTTGAAAACTACCTTACCAAAGCCCAACTTATCCTCAATCCAAAGAAAACTCAGCTTATGATTATAACCAGTTCTAACAAAAACACTAACAGTCAATTCACTATCTACTCCACAAATGCTACTCCAATTGCTCCAGTGGCACAGGCTAAGCTATTGGGAATAACCATAGACTCCCACCTAAAATTTGATAGTCATCTGAACTTAACTATTAAACAAGTACATGCCAAACTGGGGTCACTCTACCGTATCAAACCATTTCTTACCAACAACACAAGATCAGCCATTGCTCGCTCCCAACTTCTATCCACCCTACTGTATGCATCTCCCATTCTGACTAATCTCAACAAAACTGAACTAAGCAAAATGGAAGCTTGCTATAACAGAATTGCCCGTTTTGCTGCAAATTGCTCATATAGAACTCATCACTGTACTGCTTTGAGACAGCTTTGAACTGCCCAACCTCCTAACCTACAATCAGCTCTGCCTCTGTCATTCTATCTATTACCTCCCCAATAAGTGTCCTGCCCTCAAAAACCTAGTACAACATCACTCAGCCAAAAGGCCTCTTAGATCATCAAGCAAACTACTACTAGAAGTCACCAACAGCTACAATAGCTTTGGAGATGCACTATATAGTAGTTCGGTGGCTAAAAATGGAACTCTGTCCCTACTAGCATTCAAAACACATCATCCAAAGCCTCCTTTAAAGACCTCATCAGGCAACATCTCAAGCAAAGTTGGCAGTGCCATGATTGCTCCCCAGGCTAGTGAAAGCGGATAACATATGCATACTAAATCTAGAGCAATTGATAATAGTTTTTCAATCTTACTCACAAACACTGGCTAATCTACAATGTATGTACTGTACCTGTGTACTATGTATGTATTCTACCTACATTCCAAAGTTCAGCTGTACACCACAAATCTATTACTTACCTTTATTTTTAAAATTAATATCTTTTTTGATTGTTCTCTCCACTGTAACTGTTTGTGCCGCATACCACTGTAAAAACATGTCTCTTGTAATTTGTGTGTATACTGATTATGTCTAAATAACTAAATGTGTCTGTAATTTTTCTTTGTGGAGCTTTTCTCCCCGGGCCTCTGCTGAAAAAGGGCCTTTTCGGCTCAGTCAGACACCCCCGGTTAACAAATGTAAAATAAAATAAAATAAATATTTGAGGTAATTGAGCTGGGTATTAGTATTTTAAATGCTTATTCCATTTTAATCCAATTTTTCGCTCCATTTTGTATGTTATAAAGATTTCTGAAAATAAATTTTCATTAATCTATGATTTATTTGTCTAATACTGTTTTAGGCTGTATCCATTCATTTTGACTGAAACTAGCCTTTTTTGTAAAATTTGGGGGCTTTTATGCATGCGTTTTGTACTTGGAACTGTGTTACTTTCATTTTGTTCAGGTCATTCTTTAGAAAAGTAACCCCTGCAGAAATTGACTTCAGGTTATTTTGATGACATTTTGGATGTTAAATATTTCCTGACAGGAATTTTTCATTACTTTATGATTTAGTTTTTGTGCAGTACTGTTGTAGGATGTTTGTAATCATTTGTTGTTGAAACCAGCCTTTTATTTGTTAAAACTGGGGAAATTTCATGACGTGTATTATGTACTTTGAACTGTGTTACTGAAAACACTGTCATTTTCTTAGTGCAGTGTTCAGAATAGAAGCCCTACAGAAATTGTTTTTAGATTGGTATTTAGAGGGAGAATAGTGGAATTTGTCAATCCCTTTTACTGGGCTGACCTTGCAGCCAGTAACTGATACTGAGCTGGAAAGATTCTTGACTCCTGACTTGATGGATTTAGATGTGGTGCCACCCCCTCCCTCAAACACCACCACCATCTACCCGTTGTGAACCTAAAAAACATAGAAATATGCCTGAGCTTATGGCTTGTGACTCCACAGTAGCCTTAAGCAGGCCTAACTCGACTTCTTTTGACTCCTTGTCCCCTGGTGTCATGTTATTATCACATGTGTGATACAAGGGTCAGACACATCCTCTGGGGCTGCACCAGGTATGGGGGAATCAAACTCTTTAGGTGCAGAGGAAGGCAGAATCTGTTGCCAATGTTGATATGCCTCCTCTAGGAATTCTCCTACTAATGTGATACATGTAAAAAAGGTCTATATTAAATCACCGAACGTTTAAAAAAGTGAACGGTGATTAATCGACCCTATGTAAGCGAAAGCTTACAATGTCGAAGTGTCAGAACAGCGATTTTTTTTCTAAGGGAAAAAAAAATCAATTTCAAACATTACATTCAGTGGGGGACTTCGCCCCACACACTCCCCGATGTGAGGGGATGCCCTCCCCCCCACACTTAAATATACCAACTCCGAGACCACACTACAGTGCTGAAAAATGTGTCTTTGGTCTTCTAATATAGACCCATGCAAAAAAAAGACAGAAGACCCACCATGTCACAGGGCAACACTCTCTGACTTTGTACCTGAGGTGGTGGCTATGGCTAGATCCATTGTTCAGGCAGTTGATTAATGGGTGCAAACCTAAGTTATGTTTAACAGCAGGGTTCACACCCCTGTTCAAACATCCAGGGATACTGATTTTGAAAGTGATTCACAATCTGATGTTTCAGAAGTTAGTGTTTGATCAAGATGAATTCAGTTTGGACCAACCATGGTCAACAGGGTATATGATCTTTTGGAAAATGAGGCCCCTGATGTAGCAACTTTCCATCCATTAATCCCATTGGGGTATGTTTCTAAGAAAGCTTTCAATTCTCCTGTATTGAATGAGTCTTCACCTAAAAAAGGTGTTTTAAGAAATTCAGGGTGTGCTCGACCCTGCCTGGTCTCCAGTCCTCTTTGTTTGTGGATCCTGTCCCCAGCGTCATCTTCCAACAGAAAGACTGTCTTCATCAAACTCAGTCCCTAAAGATAAGCTAGGCAGTTGGCTAGAATTACAGGGAAAGAAGCTGCGCAGTCCAGCATGGTAACATTCTAAGGTGTTTCACTACCAGTATTTTATATGGAAGTGTGTGCTGAGGTGTATGTGTAATTTAAAGAATTAGCTGTATCGTTACCTGCTGAGCAAAAAGTCTTTGTTAAATATATCGTGTCCAATCTTTCTCCAGTGTCTAAACATGTTTCAAAGAATGCCTTAGAAGGGGCTGATACCATTTCTAGAAATGCAACTATGTCTGTGGTAGTCCTGGTTGCACAGTCAAAACTCTAATGAGTTTAAAAATGAGATTATGAATGCTCCACTTGATTCTAATTGTATGTTTAGTACAGCAGCTAATCACATCTGTAAACATTGGGATGACAGAGATAAATGGATGCAGGGGGCATCTAAAATGTTCCATATTCCCAGCAGGATAATTTTCAGCAGACCAACAAACAGAAGTCCGAGCCAATCAAAAGCCAAGGCACCAAAAGGAAATGGCAGGATGAGAACACCACCAAACCTAATGAGGGGTTCCTTTCCCAAAAAGAATAACTTCTCTTCCAACCTATGACTATATCAAAGTGTAACACCCATCTTTAACAAGTCCCCCTCTAGGCGTCCAATCTTGAAAGTCAGCTCTCAACAAAGTGGCTTGGCTGTCAGTAGTGATTGACAAATGGGTCTCAGCATTGTTCGCAGAGGTTACTGGTAGCAGTGGCAGGAATATTTGCCTCAGTTCAAGGGGGTAACCCTTCACCTAATGGACAATGCCTTGTCATTCCCTTCTATATGACAGCAAATGTTGGATTCTGGGGTTATAGAACTGGTTCCTCCTTCACAAAGAATGAAAGGTTTTTACGTCAGCGTTTTCCTGGTTCCCCAAAAAAAAAAAGAGAGCTGTGGTGGAGACCAGTATTGGACCTATGCGTTCTGAATACTTTTGCCAAGGTCCCCATATTCAATATGCTCATCTTGCAGGCAGTACTTCCTGTTTTGTTGGACCTCTGCTTCATGGTGTGTCTGGATTTAGAGGACCATGTACCCCTTGCTCATCGTTTCAGGCATTATCTGATATTGTTGTGTCTGTTTTGCACTGTCAGTTCTCTGCACAGCTCTTTTGGATATTCAGTGCACTTTGAGTGTTTACTGGATGCCTTGCTTCAGTAGTGGCTCACTGCTGGACTCTAGGCATTCAGATTTTTCCTTAATTGGATGACTTGCTGATCTGTTTAGAGTCTGTATCCAGATGTTTGGAATCACTAGAGAAGGTATTGACCTTGCCCTACTACCTAAGGTTCAAGATGAATCTTCAGAAGTCATGCCTGACACCCTTGCAAAGACTTGTCTTCCTGTGGTGCTTAATCATTTCTGACAAAAGAATGGCCTTTCTTCCCTATAATGTGGTCCTGCTGTACCAGATGGTGTTTCAGGAATTCTTCACTAGGAACTTCACCTCAGCAAGAGAATTCCTAAAAAAATTCTAGGACTTGTGGCATCCATGATTCTCATGATACCACTGGCCTGTCTCCCCATGAGGAAAATTCAGTGGTATGGCCAGAATTGTTGGACCCAGCACCTACATTTCCTGGAATCTCAGTTACTGGTGCTGCCCTTCATCAGAAGAGAATTACAGTGGTGGAGAGCACAGCTGAGTATCAATCCAGGACTTCTGTTCTTATCTCCTGTTGCTTTGCAGTCTGTTCATACAGATTTGTCCAGTTTCGCTTGGGGAGCTATGTCAAGTGGAGTGCAAGTACAGACCACTTGTTGGCTCAGGGATGCACAGAAGCACATCAGTATCAAGGAAATGTTTGCAATGCTCTGTGCCTTGAATGCACCTCATCCACTATGAACTCCTGGTCCTCTTCAGGTAGTTATAAACAACACCACAGTGATGCGGTACTTCAACAAACAAGGAGGTACAAGATCATACCTTCTCTGCCAGTTGGCAGTGATGGCCTGGGAGCTCTCTCTGCAGTATTTTCTGACTCTTTAAGCATTGTACATCCCATCAGAGCAAAACTTAGTGGCAGACAGACTAAGCATATCTGGGCAGACCCAAACAAGTGGCATCTCAAAGCAGTGGTGTTCCAGGATCTAGTCCAGATGTGGGGAATCCCTCAAATTGATCTGTTCACCTCCTTTCAAAACAGACAGCTGGAGAAATTATTTTCCAGACATCCTTACAGCAATGCTTGGAGGACAGATGCATTTTCATTCCCTTGGATGGGAATGTTTCTATATGCATTAACACCCTTTCCACTGATTCACAAGGTACTTTTTTTTTTTGTAAATATTTTTATTCATTTCCAAAAACAAGAAAACATGAATGCAGGTTATTTATGACAGTGAAGTATTTACAAATTATTTAAAAAGGTTGGCTAAAACCTCTGAACAGATATCAAACATTAAAACCAAAATAAATTATTTACAAGGGTGTCTATTGTTGGCATATAATTGACTTTCTGTACAATTGTTTCCTGATTATAATCTGCTACAGTCATTACTCTACAGTATTACAGTTACTTTCTGCCATGCTATATATAATGATGTAGTTCTTTCAGTTCTTCCTTTAATAGTGTTCATTTCCAATTGCAATACTGCTGACGCCATATTCATGAATTGCTTAAAAGTTGGAGAAGCTTTGTATTTCCAGTTTGATGTAATGTTCTTCCTTGCAATGGTTAGTAGAGTCCACAAGATTACATATTTTGTTCTTGGTACACTGTCAGGTACAGGTGCATTAAACAAAACAATAGATTTGGAAATCTGGAATTTGTCATTGAATACCATTTGCAGAAAATAATTTATTTTATCCCAATATGGTTTAATCAAATGGCATTCGTAGAACATATGTTGCCAGTCTGCTTTTATTGATAAATCACATCTGCAGCAGCCAATATTTTTCTTAAACATAAGTTCCATTTTATGAGGGGTTACGTAAGATCTGTGGATGAATTTCCAAGTAAAGAGTCTGCAATGTAATGAAAGTGATGTCTGCTTTGGAGAGAGAAGAATTCATTTTTTGTCTCTGTCATTTGGCACATGTCCATTAATTGATCGATCTATAATAATTCCATATTTTGCCATTATAAGTTTTTATGTTTTTGTTTGTTTTATAAATAGATGATATGTATCCCTTTCCAGTAATGGGTTGATTCATTAGTAATATTATATGTTCTATATGATTAGAAACATTCTGTCTTATTGATGGTTGCATTGTTTCTTGTTTGCTTAATATATACTGTCTTAATTCTTGTACATGTAGCCATGAACTATTTTCCATATTTAATTTCCGTTTAATTTGGTCTATTGTCAGAAGTTTTCCAGAGTTTACCAATTGATGCCAATATATTAATCCCTTTTCTTTTAAGCATGTTGACTACTTCTATATCAAATGCTATTATATTACCTTGTGTGTACGCTACTGAATATAATAAAAATGATCATGCTTTAATATCAGGACTGCTATTAATAAGATTTTGGAAAATTTTTAATGTATAAGTAATGTATTTGGAACTTGTATTTTTATACTTATCGTATATTCCTTCATCAGCCATAGAAAATTGTTCGGTATGAAATCGGTATGCTTATTTGCTACTACAAATCCTGATTTTAACCAGATTCTCTCATGAACTAGCTTCCATTTTGATGTATATTTTGTATTTAGCCATAATGATATTGTTTTAATAACAGATGAATGCAAATATACTTCTATGTCTGGTAAACCTATGCCACCCATATCCCAATCATCTAGATGATATTTCATAGCTGTCCTTGGTTTTTTTGGATACCATAGGAATCTTACCATTAAATCATTAGTTTTAGGTGCGATTTATCTGGTGGCAAAGAACAAGCTTGTATAACATAAAGAATTTTTGGAAATATGATCATTTTAATTATATAGAGCCTTTCTTCCATTGAAAAGAAGAACTTATTCCATCTTTGTATTAGATTTTTAATATTATTTAAGCTCTCTTTATAATTTGTTTCAATTGTAGTATCTAGGTTGTTATTATAATTCCCGAGTATTTAATTGTATTATTGGTGGGGATATATTTATGGTATTTTTTATTTAGATCTTTTTTATTAGTATTTATAAGCAATACATTTGTTTTGTTCTCATTAAATTTTAGACTTGAAACGTTTTGAAAGTTTTGAATTGAGTCCCATAATGCTTTTAAAGAGCTATTATTATTCTTTAAGGTAATTAAAATATCATCAGCAAAAAGTTGAATTTTAAGCTCTATGCTGTTTAATTGTATTCCTTCAATATTTTTATCCGTACGTATATTATTTGCTAAGGGTTCAATGACTAGCGCAAACAATAACGGAGAAAGAGGGCAGCCTTGTTTTGTACCCTTTGTTATTTTAATAGATTTAGACAGACAAGATCCCAGTTTTATATAAGCCAATGATTTTTCATATAATTTTATTAACAAGGTGAAGTTGTTTGAGAAGTCATATTCTTCTAAAACTAACCATAAATAATCTCAGTTCATTGAATCAAATGTGCTATTTATGTCTAAACTAATAACATTCATTTTGTTTTTTGTGACATTTATATAATCAATTAAGGAAAGAATTCTTTTGATGTTGTCATAAGTGTTCCTATCTTTTATAAAACCTGTTTGATCCTCCTCTATCAAAAATGGTAGTAACTGTTTTATTCGAGCAGCATGTATTGCTATAAAAATGTTATAATCTATGTTAAGAAGTGAAATAGATCTGTATGATGAACATTCACTGGGATCTTTATTTTGTTTCAGAATTGGTGATATTAATGTGTACTTCCAAGAAGGAGTGATGTCTTTTTAACTGATGTAAAGACGTTCAATAACAACAGCAAAGTCTCATTAGATAGTAATTTAAACATTTCTGGGGTGATATTATCTATACCTGGAGCTTTGTTTAATTTTAGCTTATTTACTTCAGCTTTAAGTTCTGTCATTGTTATTTGTTTATCTATTAGTTGTACCTGCTCCTCTAATAACCTAACTTTAACATTGTTTTTAAGAAAAGCTTTCAATACTGAATGTGTTTCTATTTTCTCATTTTGATTATTAAGTTTATGAAAGAATAGCCTAAATGCTTCTAGTATTCCTTCTAAATCAGACACTTTCTTTTTGGTTTCTATATTATGTATTTCTTTGATTTGTTTTAATCATCTTTTTAGTCCTATTTGCTATTCTTCGTTGGTTTTTAGGGTGGTTTTTAGGGTTCATTGAATAGTAACATAGTTTAATTTTTTCTAAGTTGATCATTGTTTTGTGGTGTAGCGTCTCTGAGTAATTTTTGTTAGTATCTTTCAGTTCTTTTATTAAGTTGGTGTTTCCATTTTGAATATCAAGCTTTAAATTATCCACTTTTGACTGTAATTCCATTAATTCCTTATTCCACTGGTTTTGTTTATTTTTATACCATCCCACCGCTCTTCCATATAGGTATGCCTTCAGTGCATCCCATATATATATTTCAGATACATCTTTCGTAAGATTCATATCTAAGAATGCTTGTGTCTCTTTAATATAAAATTTCTTAAAATCTTTGAGATTTGTTATGTAGGATGGTATTCTTGTTACTAATATCCTTCTCTTGAAACACACGTCTATCTCAAACGTTATGGTGTTATGGTCCGAAAATGGACATGAAATTGTCTTGACTTTATTTAATTTAGTGGTTAAATCTTTTGTTATGTACACTCTATCTATTCTAGAGTATGTATTATGTCTATGGGAAAAATGTGTAAAGAATAGTGAATCTGGGGTATCATATTCATTTATGTCAACTATATTAAAAGTTTCAACAAACTCAGATAACAACTTTGTTAAAGGTGATCTCTTACGTGTAGTTTTAGTATTTGTGTCAGTTTCTTTTATAATGCAATTGAAATCTCCAGCTATGATTAAATTGCCTTTGACATATTGTACAGTGTCATCTAAGTGTTGTTTGGCCACTCTAACTCCTAGTCCTGGTATCCAATAAATATTCACTAATGTATATACCATTTCACTGATAGATATTGTCACTAGACAAAACATTCCTGAGTTGTCATGAAACGTGTTTATGATTTTAGGCATTAAAGTAGTGTTTTTCCACAAAATTCCTACTCCTCTTCGCTTTGACTATAGGTGGAACTTACTAGTACTGTATAATTTTTATTGTTTATTTTATTTATGTCTTCCTGTGTAAGGTGTGTTTCCTGTAAAAATACTAGTTGTGCTTCACATAGCTTTAAATATCTGTAAAGACTTCCCCTTTTGCAGCTATTATTTAAATCATTTACATTAATAGATATACATTTTGCAATTGGTTTTATATTAGCTTTGCATTTATCCATATTTATGTACTTGTAACAATGTGGAGATGTGTGTACATGAAGAGAATGACTTGTTCTTTCTTCTTCCAACAGTATTACAATAGATTATAGACACCCAATAAAAGTACATTAGAAGATCATAACATCATAAGATAAACAACCAACCAAACCCCTCCATGAGAAAAAACATCTCATCCTTGAATGATCTAACCATTCAAGCGATCCCTCTAGATCTGCATTTCAGCATCCTCCTCCAGCCCCGCCACATGGTAGTTTTATAATGAAAAGTATCTTGTATATCTTTTAAGTATACATGTATTTGTATTTACATATTACTTAAATACAGTCTTTATCTATTTTTAATATTTTATAAAACACTAAGGCAACACAACTATACCTAGATTTAATACTTAACTATTTGGCTTTGTTTAAATTGTAAAGAAAAATCTCTTATTTTAATATATCTTTTGTATAGCAATAATGGTTATGTATCTTAAAAGTAATATGCTTGCTGTTTATCTCCCTTATAGTGTGAGTGGCATTCATAGGTATCAAACTTTTGTAATGGTCTATATAAAAAAATGTTAAGCATTATATGCATCAGTTAACTATACTACAACTTAAGTAAATCATGAAGTGTCCGTAACAATGAATATAATATTACACTTTTATTGTCATTTATCAGTAATCTTATAGTTTTCATTTAATTCAGAAAGTCATATTTTAGTGGCATGAATGTTACTAATTTGTTTTTGGCATTGGTATTATATAGTTTAAGACTATATTTCCAGGCAGTTCCTATATATTCTTAGTGCCACTGGCATATTTCACCGCTAGTATACCACATATGTCATATGTCAAATAGCAACTTATAATCCTTATGATATTACAGGATTTATCTACAGTGTTATAACTGTAAGGTTGGAAAATATAACAAGCATAGTAAACTTTAAACATGCTATAACACAACTGTTTGGTACTTATTACTGTCAACCCTTCTACATACACGGGAAAGGATAACCTTATATGACCACCAACCCAACCCTTCTACATGGGAAAGGATACCTTATATGACCACCGACCCAACCCTTCTACATACATGGGAAAGGATAACCTTATATGACCACCGACCATTTTCCTTCTTTTTTCTCTTCAGCCTTCTTTTCTCCATTTTTTAATAAACATTTATTTCTATTGTGGCTTCCTTGAATTTAGTGAGGGTACTCAATATCATATTATAGATAATATAGAACATTCAAACCGATAACATGCCCGATATAGAGACATATTCTCAACTCAAGTGGTCCACGCCATATATTTATAACATTGCAGTCAGAAATATACTAATGAATAAGCAATAACCAGCAGCTTTGCAGCATGTGTGTGTCTCTAACAAGTACATACCTATAGGATATTAAAAAGAATAGATAGCAAGCTCTTCTTTCATAATCAACAAATGCATATAGCCTGGTATTTACTTTCATAGACAGAAATTAGACCTGTTATTTATATGCATATCATGTACCGACAGCAATATATTAGTAAATGCCTATGCTATTCAATTCATATTTTAATACTTGTCATATTTTAAAATAACATGACATATATAGATACTATAAAAGTGAATAATATGAGATATAGCTGACAATGGCTTTAGCGTTTGTGATGATATATAATATATATTCAGTATTATAAGTAGAAAGTACATTGCATGTCTATTTGTAATCTAAGGTTCAAGGCTGATCAATTTAGACATACAAGACAATCTCTTTAGCCTTGGTCATATAATAGGAGTTACTGTCTCTCTACACAACCATTCATTTTCAGTGAGGATGTTCAATATTAGTATAACTTGCCTTTAATAAAAGCATACTTATAATTCAGCAGTTCTTTTCTATGTATATATAACAATATCATACGCAAGTCTATGAGATTTTTTCTTGCTCATTACTGTTTAATGACTGTGCTACTCGACCAATGTAATATTTGCAGAGTATCTTAATAATTAAACAGCAACTCCTTTTTACCTTTAAAATGCCTAATAACAAATAGCTACATTCATGAACCATAATTGACTTACTGTCCTTAAGGTTGAGTACACTAGCTGCAATGTGTTTACAAATATGTTATATAGTTCCAGTCAAGGACTTAAATATATTAAATTTTCATAAAATTAAGTTAAATTATAGTAATTTACTTGGGTGATGTTATCAGAAAAGATTGTAGTAAAGTCTGTATGTGTTAACTGTTCATACAGTTTCTTCCAAGTGATATACTTCTTTTTAAGCCTTGTGTGCTGTTTGTGTACAATTCAAAATGAATAACAAATTAGGGTTACCACCTGTCCCACTTTGCAAGGGACAGTCCCTTTTTGGGCAGTTGTGTCCTGCAAAAAAATTGTAAAAATGGCAAATGTCCTGATATTTTTAGGACAAAATTATTTCCTATGTTTTATGTAATAGTTGCATAAAACAGTTGTTCTGTATCTGAAATGCCTAAACATTATAAGAAACAGAATAAGCAACTAAAATACTACAAGAATAAGCTTTAGTTAGGCAAAAAAGTGAAGTTCTGTATTTTGTTCTGGTCATGGGTATGTTTTGGCCTGCAAAATCTGACGTTTATACCAAAAATGTCCCACTTTGGGAATTTGAAAAGGTGGCAACCCTATAACAAATTTTACAATATAATAAAACATCATGCATGTGTTGATACCTTCTAAATTTGTTAGGTACTTCAGTGTACTTTTAATATTTGTTAAACTGTAAAAGCACTTTGCCATCTCATAAATAGTGTGCTTGTTACTTTAAGTAGCTTAAGAGCTTAAACCACACCCATGCTGCCTTGTTTCAGTGCTGACATCACTCAGACTGTTTACTTTCATTTTGTGCTGTTCGTATATTTGTAGAGGATTTAACACACACTAATGGATTCTAACTGAAGAACCTCCACTCTAGGGATGGTAAAATAAGAGTTCCCAGCTCGTGGCCATGGCGGGAAGCCAAAAACAAAGTAAGTGAAGCTTTCACAGCATTTTAAACTGAACACGGGCTCATTAAACGGCTATTAGTTTTCTTAACATTAAGGGCAGCTATACAAGCCAAATGGTTGTTTGTTAGTCAAAAAGGCACTTTTAGCATCAAAGAATACATAACTACTTTTCAAGGCACTTTTTGGACAGTTATTACTATCAGCTTTTATATGTTATGTGAATTAAATGCAACAGTTTAGATATTTCATGCAGCTCAGTGTAAATAATATAAAAAGAATCATGTTCATTTAAGCACACCACATTAATATGTCAGTGTAAATGCATCATATTCTATACTAGCAGTAAAAGGCAGGTAATTTATAAATAAATTATCTAAATATCATTTAGAGTTAGAGAAATCATGACTGTAGGTAATTACACTGTAATAAAGAAAGGTATGTTACCTTGCTTTCTTTAGGGTTGTTTCCTTTAGTTATAAAATGTCCTGTTTATCCTGTATTTATATTGCTTCAAAGACTGACACATATGTAAAGCATGAATGCTTTTAAAGAAGAACTTTTTTACCTTACAGATCAAATAGAAAACAACAATGTTTGCGCTTTTCAGGCGTCTCTGAGTTTCTTTTTTTTCTTGTCCGCAGTGCTCCATTCATTTTTTTCTGCATGTCTCTTTACCCCAAAGGAGCTCCAATCCATTTCTTCCACTTTATCCAAGGTTATATTAGCTGAAAGATAAGAGACTGTTGCTTGTAGAGTGTCAAAAGTTTTAGGACCTTCAGTAAAAAATATTTGTATTCTTGCAGGGAACAGCAGGTGCACTTTAAGTTGTTTTTCAATTCCTTTATCAGAGGGAGACATTCTTTTCTTGCAGTTATAACTCCAGCAGAATAATCATTATCAAATCTGATTATGTTGTCTTTGTATTTAACTGGAGAAGTTGACCATGCTGTTTTTAAAATAAGTTCCTTGTCCTGTGATGAAAAAACTTTACTATTATTGATCTCGGGTGATTTTTTGATTTGATGGTTGATGAAGCAGCTCTTAAGGATCTGTGGGCTCTTTCAATTCCATAAGAGCTTCAGGCAATTTTAAAACTTCTGGTAACCAGGTAGTAAGGAAAGTCACCATGTTATCTCCCTCTGTTTTCTCTGGTAGCCCATAGATACGAAGGTTATTTCGTCTGGACCTGTTCTCTAGATCCTCTATTTTATTTTGTAATGAAGCATTTTGTTGTGATAAAAAATGTAGCTGAAGATCTTGTTCTGAGAGTCTGCCCTCAGTATCATTTAGGGATCTCTCTCTGTCAGCTATTTGAGACTTCTGTTGCGTCATTATTTCTTGTAGTTGCTGTATTTGTTTTGTAGATCTCTCCTCAAAAGTGTCCAGTTTGGTATTCATTTTGTCAAATTTCACTGACAAGTCTTGTATAGCATTTAATAAAGACTGTATCTCCTTTATCATCATCTGGTCCTGTGTGCTATTCTTAGAAAAGCTCATTTCCAGTAGATTCAGATACCTTCCTTCTTGTTTTTTGACAGGAAAAATAATGATTAAAGCCAAATTTTTGCAATGTAGACTTCTAGTGATATTAGTAGAAGTAATTCAACAAAATAGGTTTGTCTACAATATCTAGTTTTTAAAATTTCCTGTCAGAAATATCTTTTGAGTGCAGAGCTGAGAAAAGATGCTGCCAACCAGTCTACATCTTAGCCACGCCCCCCGAGAAGCTCACAAGGTACTTCTTAAGGTTTAGAAAAAAAATGCCCAAAATAATTGTGATGATCCCTTACTGGCCCAAACAGTGTTGGTTCTCCCTTCTAATGGTATTGTGGTGACCCCTTATTGGCCCAGACAGTGTTGGTTCTCCCTTCTAATGGTATCAGTGGTATTGGCCAAAGCAATTACCACAGACTTCTTCATACCCTGGATTTGGTTATACAGTCTCAGGGGTGACTGGTGAACCCCAGTTTGGAGCGACTACATCTAACATGTCAGTTTTACTCCATTTAGGCACTTGTTTCATGAGGATGTGTTGCGGGTGTTAAAGGAGGCCAGAAAACATGCTAGTAGAAAATGTTATGTTTACAAATGGATGAGTTTTTTTATAAGTTGTGCCAAAATGGGAACAGAGGGTCTCTTGTGGTTAACATCCCTCTGGTCTTGAAATATTTGTATGAGTTACTTCCAAATGGCGTATCGTATGCATCCATTAAAGTGCATTTAGTGGCTATCATTGTTTGTCTGCCAGTAGATCCCCTCTTCCTTATTTTTTGGTAAAACAGTTCCTGAAAGGAGTATTTCATATGATACTCCCTTGTAAGCAAATTCCTCCTCCTTTATGGGATCTCAACTGTGTTCTGGACTAATTGACTTTGCCACCATTTGAACCTGCTGCTCAGGCAGATCTGAAGTCCTTCATGTGCAAAGCTGTTTTGTTTATTGCGCTGAGATCTGCAAGGTGAGTGTCTGAGCTGCAAGCTGTCATGGTGAGACGACCTTACTTGATTTTCCATAGCGATGGGGTGATGTTATACACTAACCCCTCTTTCATGCCAAAGCTGGTCTCAGAATTTGCCCTCAGTCTGTTAGCCTCCCTGTGTTCTTCCCAGGTCCTAAGAATAAAGGAGTGAGAATACTTCCTAGCTTGGATGTGCATCAGTAACTTAGGTACAAATCCAAAGGTCAAAAAAAAAGAGGCACCCTGTGTGGCAACAGCTGCTTTGGCTCAACAGAGAAATATACATTATTTGTCTTGTTTTACGTTGAAATCTACAGAGTAAAAAAAAAAGAATTGGACAAATACTGAAGGTATGCCAAGTTATAATTCTGATAGTCTCTTAGAAATTCAATTTTTAAGTTTGCCTTGCTGTATGTTTGATAGGCTGTTGCTAGAGGCCCATAAGGCCTAATACACTTCTAGGACTCCATGAGCTGGGAATTATACTAAAGCATGGCCAAAAATGTATCGGTCAAGTAAATCTGACCTTCACCACTCAGAGGATGCGTATAAGAAGAAAGAGATGTGAAAGATCAAGTAAACTAAGGAAGAGATGTGAAAAATCAAGGAAACAAAGTTCTCGGGCTGGTCTAACTGCCGGACTAAAAGCTAACCGTCACAGTCCTGTACTTCCCTCTATGCTACTGGCAAATGTTCACTCCCTGGATAAGATGGAATACATACGGCTGGAGCTCTCCATGCAAAGTAAGGCGAGAAACAGTTGATCTGATGTTGATAATCTTCTTTCCATTCATCACTAATGGGTTCGGTTCCGATCCCTTGGAACCGAGTCGGCCTATTACCAAGCTCGTGCCAGGCAAAAAAACTCTTGAGCTAAGCTTCTACCCAGAACGCCCTTCTCCCTGTTACCTCAGATCTCATTTGCTGCTTAGCCATAAAGCCACATTTCAGTCGAGCTCTCAGCTAAGTGAAAACTTTTTTGATATTTTGTGTGAAAAACTCATCTAGGTCTTTTCCTTTAGTGAGCGATAGCCCTTTTGGCATTATATTACAACTAGATTTTGTTTTTTTTCTTTCTTCTTTCTTTCTACTCATTGGTAAACTATCGAATACCATTGTTGATATGGTCCTCTCCCCTACCCTTATGATATTCCTTCAATACCATAGCTGGTATTTCTACTTTCTTTCTAGCATTTAGTCTTTTCAGTATTAAGTTTCTGATATCTACTATTACTGTGTGTTTTTTGAACTACTCTGGTAGAATAGACTTGTTACTGTTGTTAGCTTTATAGTGTGGACTGTTGGTTTTCTGTCTTCTCAATATGTCAGATAAAAAAGGTACATCAGGGTTTAAACTTTGTACTTCCTGTAGTGGCTAGCTACCAAATAGTGACTCTCACAATGATTGTGTATATTGTTTGGGGGTGCCCCATCTTTCAGTGTAACCTCCCTGTGGCATTTGTCAAAGCTTCAGCCAACGCACTCTGAATGAGCACAAGAATAAACTGTTACTGAAAGGGCTACTTAAGTCTCCCTTCTCAGAGGCCATTTCTGCGATGGAGGTCTCAACCCCTCCTACAAAAGACAAAAAAAAGGTCCCAATCTGTTCCTTCTTCACCCTCGGGTGATCATGGAAAACCGTTGAAACATAAGTTTCCAAAGTCATCCTCTGAGCATAAATCTGCCTCATCAAAACCATCCTCGTCTGCTCTGAGCACTTCGAAACTTTAGATATTGGTGTCGGCTTCAGCTCCAATTCTGCCTCCAGCACCAACTGTAGACCTCATCACACCTGCTATGACTTCAGCATCTGCAGTCTCTTCAGCTCATTGCATGCCGTCACTGTCCACCTGTGCTATGATGTTGGAATCCCCCGCTTCAGCTCTGAGTGCTCCTTCGGCACCGAATGCAATTTCCACTAAACTGGACCTGACTCCATTTTCCAGTCTCAAAGCTTGAGACATCAGTGCCAGCTAACCTTACACCATGGACCCGATACTCACCGTCTATAGAACCATTCTTGGGCCAAGTGTATAGTCTGTTCATTAATCGACCCGACTCCCCATCCGGAGTATCAACTAGATCCACCAGGAGCCTGTCAGAACTCAACGTGGTGTGTCTAGTAGACCAGCTATTGGTGGCAACGGGGATACCCAGAACTTCCAAGACTCATCCACCTGCTGGACTTGGTTAGTTTTCCCACAAACTCCATATTACTCTCCTTCGACCATTCTGGTTCCGAAGCCTTCTGCTCTGACATCCCTCTCGGAACCCATCACTTTGGTGACTATAGTGGACCTCACTCAGGCTCCGAGTTTGTCCCTTTGGACCTAGGTTCCTGCAGACCCGGTCCTTCCTCAATCTCGGGATTGGGCGATGGACTCCTCGGTCCGGGGCAGGGTTCCGGATGTGTCTTTGGCCCCATCCTCGGTACCGGTAGTTTCATCTTTACCAATCCTGCTTGAGGCTCCATCCACGTTGGTGGGCTCGTCGGAGAGGGGTGTAACCCCGGTCCTGAGGTTGTCCTTCTCGGTTCCAGGCTCCCATCCCTCTTCGGGTGGGCCTTCTTTTCATGTGATGGAGAGGACTGTTGCTTCTGGAAGCACTCTATTGATGTCAGAAACCCAATTTTCACCCCCCTGAGCTACAGCTGCCACTGACCATATTCCAAGGACACCACGCAGAGAAACCGCAGGAAACCCCTGTTCAGGGTACTCGCTCTTCCAAGTCCTCCTCAGAAAGCCCCACTGAGGAGCCCTCTTGAAAGAGATTGTGCAAGAGGAAGCACGTAGACTCGCCTGATGAGTCTCTGACAGAAGACCCGGATTACGATGATGGTGAAGGGTCCCCTCTGTCACCTCCTGAAATGCTGAAACATAGAGGTGACTGGAAGCCTGCCAACACATCATCTGAGGATTCTGTGTTCCTGCAGGCTTTCTGTGCCCAGCCATCTACCTCTTGGGTGACCCTGCCTGCCGACAAGCTCGTCCAGCTCGTAGTGCAGCACGCGTGGAAGAACCCTGACTCCATTGAGGCGATCCCTCGGAGAACTGATAACATACTTTCCCCTCCTGAGGAGAACCCACACTGTTCTAAAGGGTTACCAGTCGATGCTATGGTGGTAGCTGCGGCCACGAAAAGGACCTGGCTGAAGAGAGTCCTGCTGTCCACCCGCCCAACAGAGAGTCCCAGGTCATGGACAGACTTGGGAAGAGAGTTTTTGCATCAGTGACCTTTACCATACAGTCCCTGAACTACTTGGCACATTTTACAAGGCGCCAGAGAGACTTGATCTCCGAACTCTCTGGAACTCTCGCAAGACAGGTGTCTGAGGTATGGGATAAGCTGTCTTCACAGCTCGCAACCCTGGAATCAGTTTCCAACTCGTCCATGAAATTGCTATCACACGCAACTGAAGGGGTGGCTAGAGCTGCCAGTTCAGGCATAGTTATGAGACTTCATGTCTGGATGCACATTTGTGACCTCCTGGATCCCTTCAAGTCTTCCTTTTTGAATGCTCCCATCAAAGCATCGTCCCTTTTTGGCTCCAAGGTGAAGGACACACTAGCCAGGTGCGAGCAAGATGGCAAGACCCTGTCTGCTGTGGGCCTATGGTTTTCCAACCCTCAATGTTCCTTTTCCAGGAACCAGAGGAGTGAGAAATTGTGGCATAAGAAATTTCAGAGGATTTCCGTGCCACACATGGTGATTATACCCCCAGGGGCAGAGGAGGTAACAATTCCAGTAGATGCCCCTATAGGGGCAGAAGGGGTCCTCACAGCCAAGGCTCCAGGGTTTCCTTCTCTGGGCAGCCTTACCAGCTCTCCGGACCAGCAACCCAATTGCTTACCTCTGGAAGCAGTTGGGGGCTATTTTTCTCTGCACCAAGTTGCCTGACATTCTATCACTACTGATCTTTGGGTGCAGAGCATAATTACCAGAGGTTACACCATTCCCCTCTCTTCTCAACCAAAATTTCCAAAAGAAAGCTTCCCGATGTTCCACCCAGTCAAAGGGAAGAGGCAGCTTCAGAGATAAAAAAGCTTTGTCAAAAGAGTCATCCAAGCAGTCCCACCAGACCAATGCAGATCCGGATTTTACTCTGGATTCTTTTTGGTGCCAAAAAAGGCAGGAGATTGGAGACCCATTCTGGGTCAAAGCAATTTGAACAAGTCTATCACCCAAACCAAATTCTGCATGGTCACAGTTCAGTCCATTCTCCCTTTTTTGAGGGCAGGTGATTGGATGTGCTTGATAGACCTCCGAGATGCGTATTACCACATCAAAATGGGCAAACGCTCCAGGAGTCTACTTCACTTCCAGCTAGGAGCCAGCCACTATCAGTTTCATGTCTTGCCTTTCTGTCTCTCTACAGCCCCCAGAGTGTTCATGAAGTGCAAGGCAGTGGTCACAGCTCATTTGAGACTACAAGGATTCTGGGTGTTTCCATATTTGGATGACTGGCTCCTCACCGCCCCCACCAAGCGTCTTCTGGTAACAGCCCTGCATTACACACTCTCTCTGGCAAGAACGTTGGAGATAACAGTGCACTGGAAGAAATCCCACCTTGTTCTTATGCAGCAGATAGAATTCATTGGAGCAGTTTTCAACACCACATTCTGTCTCATATCGCTCCCAACTCATAGACTCCAGTGACTGGAACTAAGAGCAGTGCTGTTAGCATTGCAGGCATTTCACCCGGTTCTTCCTTCTGGGACAGTTTCAATTCAATCAGACAATATGTCAGTAGTCTGGTATATCAACAAGCAAGGAGGAACCAAGTCCTACCCATTTTTGTCGAGAGGCCATGAGAATTTGGCAGTGGGCCATAGATTCCAACCACTTTCTGATAGCAGCGCATATCCCGGGGAGCTTCAACGTAATTGTGGACAAGTTGAGCAGATGTATCCTCCTGCCTCACGAGTGGTCCTTCAATCCCGACGTGGCAACAGAAATATTCAGTCACTGGGGCCGGCCTTGCTGTGACCTTTTCACCTCCCCATCAAACAACTAGTGCAGCAGTTATTCGCCCTTTTCCCCCCAGAGGGAGAGCCTCCGAGGGACGCTCTTATCCACGATTGGCCCACGGTACTTCTTTATGCTTACCCCCCCATCCCTTTGATTCCACAGTTCTTAAAGAAAGCTCTCTAGTTAAGATGCAAGGTGATCCTCATAGCTCCATTCTGGCCTCGGCAATTAGGTTCCCCTTCCTTCGGCCTCACCTAGTATACCCGCCGTGGATTCTGGACCCTCATCCAGATCTGATTACTTACCCCCAAGGGTTGTCACCCAAATCTATCCAGTCTCATGCTGATGGCTTGGTTTCTCCACTTCTGTTAATTGCCAGGCAAGCTAATCTTACCTCACCTGTTCAGGACATCATTCTGGCCTCTCATAAACCATCCACCAGAAGATTATATCAGGATAAATGGAAGAGTTTCTCTATTTGGTCAAAGAATAACAGACTAGACCTGCATTCAGCTCCAGTGTCTGCAGTGCTGCAATACCTGTCTAAATTTTTTTGAGGAGGGAGCCTCAGCTTCTACCATACGAGTACATCTGGCATCGATTTCTAATTTCCACAATGGACTAGATGGTACTCCGCTTTTCTCCTTACGTCTATGTAAAGCCTTTCTCAAGGGAACCTCTTACATCAGGACCCCAGCCAGACAACCAATAGAACCATGGAACCTCACATTGGTCCTTCAGTCTTTGACTCAACCCCCCTTTGAACCCGCAGCGAAGTGTGATCTGAAATTCTTGTCTTGGAAACCTTTGTTCTTAGTAGCCATCACGTCAGCCAGACAGGTTTAGGAGCTGCAAGTATTATGCATCAAAAGAACCTATCTGGTCTTCCATAAAGACAGTGTATCACTCCGGACAAATCCATCCTTTCTCCCCAAAGCTGTCTCCGATTTTTCCATTAACCAGACTATTGACCTACCAGAGTTCTTCCCAAATTTTTCTAATAAAGGAGAGTATTGCCTACATTCCTTGGATGTACATAGGCAACTGAGATTCTACTTAGACAGGACCAAATCTATACGCAAGTCTGACAAGCTTTTCATTTCCTTTTCTGGGCCTAGAATGGGAAATTCTGTTTTCAAGGTCACGTTATCAAAATGGCTTAAAGACTGCATACATTTTACTTATTCCCTCATAAAAGAACCTATGCCAAAGGTTAAAGCTCACTCCACTAGGTCTGTAGCAATATCTGTGGGTTTCCATTCCAGGGCTTCTGTGGATGACATTTGCGCAGCAGCCACTTGGGCTAAATCTCACACCTTTATCAATCATTACAAATTGGATTTGGTCTTCAGAAGGAGCGCTGCCTTCGGCTCAATGGTACTCAGGAAAGTTCTTCCATAAGGGCCGCCCAGAAACCTCAAGGTAGCTTGGGATTCTGTCCCATCAGTGATGAATGGAAAGAAGATTAACATCAGATAAAGAAGTTATGTCTTACCATAACATTCCATCTGTGTTGTCCTTGTTCTTTCATTCATCACATCCAGCCCTCCTTCCCCCGCCACAGGCTCCTGGGGGATGCTTTGGGTCCAAGTGGCATCTTTTTTTAGGGTATTTCCGCAGAAGTGGCCTCAGCTTTACTTGCCTATCTTGAGCAAACTCGATCTGAGGTAACAGGGAGAAGGGAATTCTGGGTAGAAGCTTAGCTGAGAGTTTTTTTGGCTGGCGCGAGCTTGGTAATAGGCCGACTCGTGAAAGAAGATCAACAACACAGATGGAAAGTTATGGTAAGACTTCTTTTTTGCTTGTGTTCACAGAGATGTGGCTAAAGTCCAAATGACAGTGCAATCTGTGTGGATGGGATGACATTATTTCGAGCTGACAGGAACCAGTCCCTAAATCTCGAGGAGGGGATGTCTGTATTTACATAAAGAATAACTGGTGTACCAGCTGTCAGCTGGTTACCACCCACTGCTCCAAGAACATTGAGTTCATGTCACTAAAATGCAGACCCTCTACTTGCCAAGGGAGTTTAATAGTGTGAGCATCACAGCTGTTTACATCCCTCCCTGTGCCAGTGCCAGTGAGGCACTGGTCAAACTTTACCGGTCCATAAATGATATGCAGAACATGAATCCGGAGTTTGCTTACATAATAGCAGGTGACTTCAACAATCCAGTTTGAAATCTGTACTACCCGGCTACCACCAGCACGTGAACTTTGCAGAAAGGGGGGAGAACATACTGGACAAGGTCTTCACCAAAGTAAAACTAGCTTACAAGGCAATACCCCATCAACATTTGAGTAACTCGGACCATCTTGCCATTTTGCTACATCCTGCATACAGACCACTGTTAAACAGAAGTAAACTATCGAAGAAGCAAATAAAGGTATGGCCAGAGGGAGCAGTCTCAGCACTACAGGACTGCTTCAAAAGCATGAACTGGAATGTGTTTAAGGAGGCGGCTACAGTGAATCACCACATCGACCTAGAGGAGTATATAGAGTCTGTGATGGTCTCATACCTCTCGACCTCTTAGAGCAGGAATTCTAGACAAAGCCAAAAATGGGGGGGACAAAGGCCCAAAAAATAGGGACACTATTTAAATATTGCTCTTACAAAGTGAGAAAGTTTCTAGACTAGCAGGTTTTGCATTGGCTGTTATAGCTTGTACCCCTTGCCACAGATGCCTGGAATCTCTCAAGTCAGAGCAGTGACCTTAAATTTTCCGATCTTAGGCACACTTTGCCTCCTTTATTCCTCTGCTACGTTTTGTCCTGGCATCCCTGAGGGCATACTTGTCCTTTGATTTGAATGCAGCATTCTATGCTTTCAGGAGCTCATATACCCCACTCATCAGCCAGGCTTTCTGATTTTCCCGTGTGGTGATGCTCTTGGTGATTGTCACATCATCCATACACTTTGAGATATAGGCCATCCATACCTCTCAACTGTCCAGATTTTTGCAATAGCAGGACATTGAATCAATCATTTACATAGCTGAAGGGAAATTTCTCTATACAATGCGTAATACTTAATGCAAATTGCTCTAAATGGTGCAGTAGCTGGGCCAGTTCTTACCTTACTGCTGTGCAGTAATCAGAAGGCAAGACAACATTCAGTGCAAACTGAAAATAATTAAGTCTCATTCTGTGCAATATATACATGTGCACTTATTGACTGAGTGCTGCTAGTAGTTGTATGAGGAAATAACCTATGTCATGGCAACTGTCTGCTCTTACTGTGTTTTTAAATAGTCATGTTGCTTTCTTGTATTTGTATGAGCAGTCTGCTGTTACTGTGTTGTTAAATAGTCATGTTTTCTTTGTATTTGTATGAGCTGTCTGAGACCAAAGCAACGAAATTTCATTCAACTTACACTGTTGTGTCGATTTGAATGACTATAAAGTTCACTTTGACTTGACTTTGACTACTATCTTAACAGAACAAAACTCTTTACAATGCTAAAAAATATTTTATATCCTACTCATGGGCAAAGAAGGGTCAGCCTGTTTCTAAGCAAACCATTGCACATTGGTTATCCTCTGGTATTGTTTTTTGTTATACACACCACACATGGTGTGTTCGAACTGCTACAGGAAAGTACAGCTTGTGAAACTGTACTTTACTGCTCAGGACTACAGTCTGATATCCATTCTTTGCCCCTTAACCTAACTTCTGGAGAAGCTGCTGTATATATCAAATACTAGAACTTGTTACCAAATGTGACATCTTAATTGACAGACAACACAGATTTAGAGCTGGCTACATCTCTCTCTCTCTTTCTTTGTCACTGACAAAATCTACCCTTCTTTGGAAGGGAATCACCAAACAGGTGCCATTTTCATAGAAGTAAAATGTGCCTTTGAAAGAGTTCATCACAAAATTAATTTAAATTACAATGGTTAGTTTTAAGCTCTCCCATTCTAAACTGGTTCTGCAACTGTTTCAACAAAAAGTAATTTTCCATTTCCAGAATCTAGCTGTAGGCACCTTCAATGGAGGGCTTACTCAAGGCTCCATATTAGGCTCATGTGTCTTTTCTCTCTTCATTAATGACATTTCTTCCACAATACTTCCAGCCAGCATAACCCAGTGTGCAGATATCACCACACTGTACAAAACTACATTCAGTCTGATTGTGATTGGCTCTATAACTGGCTTAATAATAACAAACGCCTTCTAAACATTAACAAAATAGCTGATGTACTCTTTGGTACTAAATTCAAACTTCATAGTACGCCTACGTCAATTATCCACTCCCCAAGCAGAAGCACTGTTCAGTAAGTTAATATAAATCAAGCTGGAAAAGACAAACTAGTAACTTCAAAATGGAAAAAACCAGGATCCAACCAAAAGACACACTGAGGCACAATAAGCTAGCGCTTTCATCCACTTTTAATGATGTGAACTTCTTCAGAAAAAATAATAATGACCAACTAACCATCTTTTAAATGATTCATTACAGGAAATGATGTCATAATCTGCACAATCAAATAAATTTAAAGTAATAATACTATATAAAATGATTAATATATCTATAAAAATGTATATACATACATATAAATACTACATGTATAAATAAATACAATATATCGGTATGTTATTACATACCTTATGTTTATCTATATTTTAAAAAACATTTTATATTCATGACTTCATTAAGCCCTGGATATATATCAGCCCCAAAAAGGAGCTGCCAAAATGCTTCCTTCTGTTCTAATGTATTATCAATGTCACCACCAAACATTTTTTTCTCTACATAATCTAAAACAAAAAATTCAAATTTCTTAAAATCCGTGCAGGAAAGAGCATGTCTAGCTAAAGAATTGTTTTTATCTTTTTTCTTTATAGCTAGAACATGCTCATAAATTCTACGTTTTAAAACTCTTTTTGTTTTACCTATATAGTAATTTTTGCATGTGGAACAAGTAGCCATGTAGACTACATTTTCACTGTGGCAATTAAAATATTTATTTGCCCAGAATGTTTGTCCCAAATGTTCTATTGTGATAAAGGACGAATTACACATGAACCTACATTGTTTACAGTCCTTACATGCAAAAGTACCTTTTTTGTTACTAACTGATCTATCTTTATAAATTTCTAACTTCTGAGAAGTTTCTAACTTCTTCTGTCTAATATTTGTCACCTTTTTGTATGTAAACTTTGGTAAATGACCCAAAGATATACTTAATTCCTTGTTACCTAAAATAATTCTCCAGTTCTTCTCAATAATTTCCTTTATACACCAAATTTCATTTACTATTGGCAGAGGAAATGCTATGTTGAATTCTTGATTCTTTCTTTTGTTACTATGATGTAAACATATTGGAGCTTCCACTATTATGTCGTCAGAAGACAAAATGGGCTGAGCAACACCTTTTCTTAAGAGTGAAACCTCTTTTTCTATTCCCTCTAACCACCTTTGGTCATAACCCCTTTGGAGAAATAATTCTCTAAGAAATGTAAGCTCATTCCAAAAAATATGTTCATCAGAAGTGAGCCTACTTAATCTGATCATTTGACCCTTAATGACACCTTTTTTTCATGTGTGTTGGGTGCAAACTATCCCTATGCAAATACTGATTTGCAAAACATGACTTCCTATAGATTCTACTCTTAAATTTTCTTGTAACATTATCTATGTTAAGTGTCAAATCCAAGAAATTAATTTGTTCACCAAAACCACCTATTTTGAAAAATAAAAAATCTGTAGTGCCATTAAGGTCAGATACAAATTCTACAAATTCAGAATGTTCCCCTGACCACAAAAAAAGCAAATCATCTATGTATCTGTGGTATAATTCTACCTTGTTGTAACCAGGGTGTAACTTCAGGAAACTATTTTCCCAATTGGCCATGACTATGTTCGCAAAAGCCGGTGCCACTCTTGCTCCCATAGCTACACCTGATATTTGCTTATATAATGTATTATTGAATTTGAAAAAAATTATTATCGAGTACCAATTCCATTAATGTACAGATTGTGTTTACTTTTTCACCTGAAAAATCAGTATGACATATGAGATAGTCGCTCATGAACTCTAAACCTACTTCCTGATTGATAGAAGTGTACAAACTCGTGACGTCTAGCGTACAAAAATATATGTCTCTGTCAGGCATTTTATATTTACCTAAAATCTCAAGCAAGTGCCAAGAATCTCTTAGATAATGTTCTGATTTTTGTACTATTGGATTAAGAACATTATCTAACCATACTGAAATATTCTCAGTTTTAAATTGTCTGGCAGAAACTATAGGTCTAAAAGATGGACTTGTTTCGTTGTTTTGAATTTTAGGAATTCCAAAAAAAGTGGCCATTTTTGGATGTTCCACCAATAGAAAATCATAATCAGCTTTGTCAATTTCCCCTTGGCAAAACATATCAAACAAAAAGGTATCAATTTTCCTAAAACTGTAGTTGACAAAGTGTAAAGAAACTTTGGAATAAGTGTCTGAATCTTCTAATAACGTACTGAGAGATTTTTCATAAACACAGGTGTCCATGATTACTATTTTTCCCCCTTTGTCAGCTTTCATAGTTCTGATGTTAGAATTCCTACTTATGTTTTCCAAAGCAATTAGTTCAGCTTCAGATAAGTTATTTTTAACATTGCCATGTTTAATCCCTCTAAACTCTTTTTCACAAATGTTTTGAAACACTTGCAGAGTGTTCACCAATGGGGGGGTTAAAGACATTCGGTTTACTAAGCTTAGAATTTCCCTGTTCCACTGTGGTGTTAACATCATGCAAAATATATTGAAGGTTAAGTTTACGCAAAAAAAGCCTAAAATCAATCATTAACTTGCCAGTGTTCATCCTGTTGGTAGGAATAAAAGAAAAACCTTTTCTTAGCATACTGTTAGTCGCTGCACAAAAGGAAGTACTACTCAAATTGACAATATCTATTGTGAAGTTGTCTCTTGGAGGTGAAACCACCTCCGTTTGTTCTTCCCCTTTGTCTTCCCTTTCTGCTGCGTCACATTGTACCATTTGGTAGTCCTTTTCATGGAAGGCCCTTGTGTCCGAAAAGGGCCAGTAACATGTCCATTGGAATGTCCATTGCAAGTAGACACCACTCCAGCAAAACTAGTTCCCACTTTTACTGTGTTGTTTGTAGTACCATTCACATTGACACTCTGTTCATCATTGACCAAAAGGGCTGGTACTTCATTCACTCTAGGAAAAACCTCCTTGTTTCCTGTAGTCAACCCCTCTTGGAGATTGGCCACCCTGTCGACCAAAGAACTATTGTTAATTGAAGGTACTGTGGTGACACTCACATCAGTAATACTGATGTAGGCCTGATTCGACCTGTATGCTTGAATGTCTCTCTTTAACTTGTTTTGTTTTCTAGCTATAATAGTAGCTCTATGTCTGTCCGCCTTTGCTTCAATACCATTGTATAATGTTAAAAAATTATTGAAGCAAATATAACTTTTTATACTGTCATCCTTAGATTTAATACTGTCCTTGAGTTTAACTATTTCTTTTTCGTAGTGAGAGACAAGCACTCTCATCATGGCCAAACCAGTCTCATTGTACAATTCTATTAAAACATTGCACAAATCGTCACCAAGCAGAAGCACTATTCAGTAAGTTAATAATATAAATATCTCGGCTTCTACTAGATGCATTACTTACCATAAAAAATATTTTTGCATCACATTTTGGTCTGTAAAATTGTGGTTTTCTGGCAAATTAGTGGCAAGTCATTAAAGATTGAAGTTAGAAAATAATGACAGACATTTGAGTTTCAGATTTCATACCCTTCAGAAAATTCATACTAATGCAAGACCTACTACTGTTCTATTATCTAAGTTAATAAGAGCAATATTTAAAAATTGTCCTTATTTTTGGGCCTGTGTCCCACTTCTAGTTCTATGTATGGCTTTGTCCAGATTTCTTGCTCTGAAGTTGAGAGGTATGTGTGTCGGAGCCATCACTGTCAGCCAGAGACATTTCAAATTGTGACATACTTGTTGCACCCCACTCCCCTTTGTAGTGGCTCTGGATGTGTCCAAGGAAGGCAAAGAGCAGTTATGCAGTGTAAATGTGCAGAGTATTCCACCATCCAAGGTAGACCACAAGTACGACCGTGGCTTTTCATCTGTCCTTGATTTTGCAAAATGTTCTGGTTTTCTGTCATATTTTTATACTGTTGATTTATGCTTCTTATTATTCGGGAAATGCATGCTGTCACAGTGCTCTGTTGCTCTGTTTAAGTAGCAATGATTTAATGACCATCAGGTAAGCTTGTCGGAGATTGTAAGATGCAAGTAAGCTTTAATAAGCATACTGTTAAAGAATTACCAGCATTGAAAGCCTTTTCGTTGTTGCCATGCCGAGAATATTTACATAACTAGATAATGTATAAGCCTTGGGTATTGAAATGCATATGACAGTATTTGTAATAAAAGGACAGGATTACAGTATTTTCAGAAGCTCATTACATTTTTTGGAGACTTGCAGTCATCTTTGCTGGCTTACCCGTAAACTAAACAGAATGCCAATCTATCATGTGTGGTCCATAACTTGTGCAGGAATCCTTTAAGCAATTTATCTTGAGCTTGTTTCTTGTTTGCTGTTCATTTTTTACTTTGATCATGTCTTCCCCATGAAACAGGTAGATAGTTGTCAGGCAGCAAGTCTTTTTTGGATAAGAAACATTTTTACAAGTGGGGGTATCACAGAGATTGCTACTTTCAGCATGTTACTTGGTAATTTTATAAAGCTGAATATAAATTATAATTAGAACTGCAGTGCAAGGAGTAGTGGTTTGAGTTGAGTGTTGCTTGTTTTTTTATACTTGATTTTGACTGGCATTCCAGTAATGTATTTAAAAAGTAATTTATTTTTTCATGCCTCGCAACCTGTTTCCATCTGGATATTAAGTAAGTTGTCATGTTGCCAATGCATTGAAATATTTTTTTCTTCTACACTTCATTTTGTCTTGATTGGACTCTTGTAATGACTGTTTGGCACCCAGGGCAGCGTATTTAATTAAAGTTTCAGTTGTAGTTTTGAGCATAGCTCCACCCCCTTTCTAGCTGGTCACACCCCTTCCCATTGGCCCCACCCATTCAGCTATCTCCTGCAGCCCTCCTTTAATTTGAAGTCACCAGCCACCACTGATATAGGCGTGTGTGTACACACACACACATATATACACTTTCATGTATGCATGTGTCTGTACATATACACACATACATAATACACAGACATGTATATATTTATATATGCACAAATGTGTGTGTATGCCTGTATGTGTATCCATGACAGCTCGTCAAAACAGAAAGGCATTGAATGGCAACTGATTGAGCACAGCTCATCAGTCAGTAGCCAATCAAACAAAAAAAACCCCAGAAAAGAACACTCTCATGATTTTCAGGGGGGATTCCCCCTGTACTTTCCTTGTGGGGGACTGGGCCCTCCATCCCCTGCTAATTATATGTATGAACTCAAGGTTTGCAGTACAGTGAGTAAGGGGGAAATTCCCAAATCCCCACTATGCTATTATCTTGCATAAAACAAATGCCAACACTTACAATCAGCTGATTTTCTGTCAGCCGTGCCAGCGGTTTTCCAGGTTCAACAGGTTGCTGATATATATATATATATATATATATATATAAGTAGCAGGAGTTGTGCATGTAAGGAGGCAACCCCCCCTCCCCCCCGAAAATGCCTAAAAGGTTTAATACCAAGTTTTATATATATATATATATATATATATATATATATATATATATATATATATATATATATATATATAGATAGATATAGAGGTTTATAGGTTGGTACTAGGCTAGCGGCCCTAGGGCCTATACAAGCCTAGCCATAACAATTCCCTGGATATTTCTTCCCACAATATTTACTTCCCTGGAACTCTGTCTAGCAAGGCGACTGACGTGATCCCCGAGGTGAATTTCCTGTCTCCCATCCAATTGTCAAGGTTCTTTCTATATATACACACACACATGTATATGTAATATATATATATATATATATATATATATATATATATATATATATATATATATAGTTTTTTTTTTTTTTAGTTTGAAACAGTTCATTTTTCAAAGTGTCAGGAATTATGGCATTGGATCTTTTACTTCTCATAGGTAACCACATTGGATACCTTTGATACAGTGGCAGCGGAGGTTAATGGGAGGCTCTTGTGAATCACTTAGTCATGATTCCCAAATCTAATGCTTAGCAAGGGCTTTGTTGTAACAGAGTTGTGTTTCTGATTGGTTGAAATGCTAGGTGTATATTACATTGGATTCATACCAGCCTATCTGGTCTGTTCTTTAAATACATTTAACATTTTGCCTCCCCTTCATCCCTCTCTCCCTCCTTTACCCATCTCCCCTTTTTCACCTATCCCATGGTTTCCTGAATGCCAAATGTTTCCCCTCCATCACCATTTCTGCTAGTGCATGGAGCCACAGCTCTGTTTGAAGACATTTATTTGTAGATGTAGGGAGTAATTGATCCCAACAGTCTACTGTCTTTGTTCCCTGCTCCTCCCTTTCCATACTTCCTCTTTATAGTGGCCCCTTCACTTCTGCCAGATCTTGTAGTCCCATGACACATCCTTGTCCTTTAGGGAAGTTGTGAGAAGAGCTCCAGTTCCTCTTAACTTTGGTCATAACCTTTCTCTGTCAGTACACATTTCTGGTGGCTGTCCTCTAGACTCCTTCCAGCAACCTGATATTTATCTCCCTACATGGCTTAAGAACAAACCACATACAGCACTGTCTATGTGACATGAACAGGGCCTGCTAAAATTGAGACAATATGTAGTTTTGTGAGTTTGATGTCTTGAGAAGAGTCATTAAATACATCCAGCATTCTAACACATTTACTGTTCTCCTGGTGATACAGTGTGATGAAAAGTACACAGTGCCTTTTCCTGTTCTTTTACCATTAGTTCTGCTTTTTTACTTTGTACTGTGACTCTCATCTGTCATCTTTCTACACACTTATGCCTGAAATGAACACACTAGCAAGTACTGAATTTATGAAGGAACCTCTTTGCTTTTTATTTTTTTTATTTTATTAGCATGAATGTCATTCTCCAACCTTTGGCCATGTAGCAATCCAGATGTTCACCACAAGGAGCACTTTTGCAGTATGAGTGGGATAAACTAAAGTGGAAGTCAAGTCAGTCTTATGGCTAAGCTTGTATAACAGTTGAATTCCAGATTATCTGTGATGTTGTGGCAAGTTATAGTTCCAGCTGTAAAGGAGGGCATAGCCCCACCATTGTCACTTCTTTTTTTCACTGAAATGAATGGCCACCTGATTCTTTCGTGTAACTGACCACTTTTCTGGTAGACAAAAAGAATAAGTATAATTATTTGGCTCTTTATCTTGTTTCATAGTGCCTTTATATTAGAGTTCACTAGTTTTGTATCTGTGGAGCTAGTGATTCTTAATGTGCTGTGTGCTTCTCTTTCTCGGGATAAAATTACTAAAAGTTCTTAAGTAGACTAGGCACTCAAGGGATATGTTTTGCTTTCATTCTTCTTGGTGTGAATTTTGCTCTGGTTACAAGGAGTAAACCAAAAATTCTGTGCAAACCATGAAACTGGTACAGAAAAAGCCAAGTAAGGAAGGACAATACGGGTTTCATCAACTGATGTAAGACAAGATACCCTGATAAACTGGCTCTTGAACTGTAAAGTTTCTTCTGTGTTTAGAGTGCCCTGCAGTTTAATTGCTTGTTTTTTTAACAGTTTTTACAGTCTTTTTCATTATTAGTTGTTTCTGGGGGGGGGGTGTAATGATGTAATTTCCTGTAAGAATGGTTCCTTTTCCTGTGGAGTTCTGAAAAAGTCATAAAAAGAAAGCGCTTAGCTGTGTTTTTACCTATTAAATACTCCAGTAGTTAAATCATGGCCTCCTAGTTGTTTGTTCCTTTCTTGGTTACAGGGAGTGATTAACTATGTTGTCATCCTCCATCCTTTAATCTTGCTCCCTAGCAAGTGGCAATGGGCATAGATATCCATTAAGATATGTCTTTGCATTACTCTAGTGGCAAGAGTGATGGTCATGCATGGTGTATTAGGAAGAAAATCTAGTTATGGTCATAAGGCCTTTTTGATTTAATTTTTTACTATAATATATTTTCCAATGCATTTGTCTTTGTGCTTTAACTTAACAGTAAATGTTTGATATGGTTTCATGAACAAACATTACTAAAGGAGGGTACAGGTCTTCAGAATTTTCTTTATTTGATATTGCCTTTCAGTGAATATTTTTTGAGTAACTGAAATCCATTAACATTATATTTGTTTTCTCTCTCTCTCTGTTTACATCCTAAAGTATATTGAGCAGTCCTTCCTAAACATTGTTTCTGACTTACCATTAGATGTGGTAGCACACATTAGATGTGGTAGCACACATTGATTGTGGTTTTTTAACAAGGTTTTTGGTTTCAAAATGTATTTTGTTTGTTGATTTCTACTTTCATAGATAAGTGACTGTATTGGCTGAAACATTTGTTGTTGGATTAATTATCTTAGTATAAAGGTCTGTTGGCTTTTGTCAGTATGCAGTTTCTGGATATGCTAGTATTGCATATTGCTGCTGCTGTTGCAAGTGCTATTACATTTTTATAGCATTTTTAATTGTATCCTGTTTTAGGTAAACATATTTGCAGACCATAACCTGTAGTGGATACTGTACATGTCTAGTTTACATTTCTGTAGTGGGTACTGTACATGTCTAGTTTACATTTTTGTGTAACCATAGTTTCTGTGGGTTCCATTATACTTCACCAAGTTTGTCCATATAAGTAAGATGATTAAAAGCAGTTTTTTCTTTTGCAGAGAGAAAAGTTCCCATGTATCCCTAACATGCCCCTTATTTTTATATACCAACTGTACAATTCCACAACCTTGGAGAAAATACCTAAGAATCAGTACTAGCAGTGTAAAAAATTGATATATACCAGTCACTGAGTTGCAGCTCAACCAGTTGTGATCAGTAAGCTGCATCCTTATCTGCTGGTAACTTGTCCAGAAGTCAGTTTTATTTCTTTTATTAATTTAATGTAGGCATCTCTGGCAGACTTTAGTGTACTGTGCACATTAATCATTTTCCTGTTAATGTTTTATTAGTTATTTAAAATAGTACAAGATGTCTGATAGTGCATTAAATAGTTTCCTTAAAAACGCAAAGTATTGTTTCCTTAAAAACGCAGAGCCCTGCTCTGTTCAGAAATCGTTTGATTAGCAACGTGTGAGTTTGGTGATGCAGGCAGAGAGGATATGCATGCCAACCTTAGAAGGGAAGAAAAATCTCACACCTAATAAATAAATAAATAAATAAGAAGCATGCTGAACAATCCTTTAAGTTCTGGCAGATGCCAAATCTCAAAAGGTATATAAGGCTGATGGTAGTTGGAGCGAGATAAGCAGGCATGGCTGCTGTATAGGTCTGCAGCAAAGCACGCCCTCAGGCCACTCCTTTTTGTTCTTTGTATGCAATGTATGCATCAGCATACTGGAGGAGGAAGTTAGGGTCAAGAAAATCCTCAGAACTCTTCAGGGTGATGGCACCAGTCCGTGTAGCTTCACTCTCATCTTCAGGGATGGAAGAAGAAAAAGTCCAATTAACTAATTCCCTTCATCCTGGAAGAAAAAAAATGGCTAATTGAGCAGCGATAAGGAGGCTTGATGGTCAGAAGAGATAAACAGATAAAGTACTTAAAAATTATTATCTCTGATTTTTTTCAGAGAAACTGTGACCCCTCATTTCCAAGTATGTATTCATTCTGAGAATTTTTTGCTATTCCGGCAAAAAAAAAAATATTTAAATTACAGTTTGCAGGATAGCTGAACAGAGCATTTACTTTTTATCGGAGAATACTTTCCTGCATACAAAGTGATCCCTACACTGCCACATATAAAGAAGCATGAATTATTTTTTTTTTCCATTCTGTGACATTTCTGTGCTTCCTCAGTTTATACTGCACTGGGCTTTTATGAAAATTCATAATAGATTAGAAATTGTCTTCCTTGCTCTTACATCATTTTAACCATTTTATTTTAAGATTTTTAGCCAAGGAACATGACTCATGGCAAATTGTTTGCAATTCTTTGTTCTTTGCCACCTATTTGAGTTATGAATGTTGCAGTCAGTATTCAGATGGAGAAAAACCTTAGCAGCAGTCCAAAGTTAGACAATAGAGCAGATGATGTGCTTAAATCAAAAACATCATCCCTAAAACCTCAGTCATACCAGTGTAGTATTATCTTGTTTGATGGGCCTAGTGCACAGCTTTACATCTTCTAAACTCCCTGATTGTGCAACAAAAGAAGGACCAACACCAAAGTCTAGCCTACTACTTCCAGGACCGTAGCTCAATGGAAAAATGAAAGGAAGAGCATGAGAAACAATTTGTAGTTGCTTAATGAGCAGTGTCTGTATCTTGGTACTCGTCTTTTTTGCTCTCCAGTATTCCTGCATACAGAACACCCACAGTCAAGTATGTGTTAGAGGGCAGCTCAGAAGCATGTTAGCTTTATAAGCCACCAAATGGGAATATGAAAGGAAGTCCCTCTGATTTAAATTCTTGCCAGAACTCTTAATACTTCATGGAGAACATCATGAATATCCCAATATGGAATATGGTGAAGAACATAATGAGAGAAGGCAGGCAGCCCATTGAGGGACCTAACTCCCAAATGGTACATGGATGGTTTGATATATTGGCAGGCAGACAAGGGAAGTTTGGTCTCTGTTTGTGCAATATGCAAGCCAAAAGCAAGGAAGTGTGCAGGCTTTAGTGTTAGACCCTAGACTTCTACAGAGACAAATGTGTGGTTCATATCTTGACTTCATCTCTTCCTTTTTGTATAAAAGAAGATTAATTATCAGGAAGTATTGGGGGAAATTTGGGATCTCATCAGACATGATAACCCAAACAATGAGTGTTAACAAGATCGAAGTTCATACCCAAAATAAGAAACACAGTAAGGCACCTGTACTGGCAGCAAGCTAACAAAAAGGTAGGATAGCATATTGTAAAAGTGCAAGCATTAAACAGTAACCTAAATACTGGGCTTTCAGAGTCAATGTGACTAAACACAAAGCAAACAAGGGAAACTGTTCAGGGTATGCTATGTAAAATGGGCATGAAATAATTCTCCTAGTCTTTTGAAGAAAGTTTACTACATTACTGTTGCAAAATACTGTAAAGTATGTTTCTGTGTCTGCTTGTTTGTGGCATTACACTGTGCAAGTTTTTGACATCTGCATTTAAAATAATATTGCTTTTTTTCTTTAAAATTTAGAATACATGACAAGGTTTAAGTTCCAATATGTATTATTGAAGGTATACAGATACACTTTTAAAGAATACATGTTTTGAAGAATAAATGCAGATTTGCTTTCTAAAGCAAATAGCTTAAATGAAATAAATGTGTAGTGGTTAAATAGTTCTCCTGGAATGCTGTAACTGACTTACCTGTACTGTAACATGGTTAAATATTATCTTAATTGTTATACTCTTTTGAAACAGATGTTCATCATAAGAATCACTGCTGAAGTATAATTCCTTACATACTCAGTTAGACACAGGTTAATGACCCTCCTTCTGGACACAATTCTGCAACTCGCATAGATCCCTAGAGTGGAAGATATCTCCTCACCATGATGTCATCATGACGCTCAACTGTAATGGGGAGACATACTTTACAATTGTTGGCTCTTTTTTATTATTTTTTTTTTGTCACAAGAACTGTGCAGTCGTCAGTGGAGTGAGCCCGAGCATAGTGGGGCTACACAATCAGTAAGGTGAGAAGTGAAGACAAAGTAGAGGTAAGCTGATTCTGGAGGGAAGGGACTTGGCCAAACCAGGGGGAAATCAGAATGACAGAGGAGTTTGACAGAATTTGGTTTGTGACTCTGGAAGCAAGGGATTAGGGTGAAAAGTAAGGGGGAGAAACACTACACAAATAGATATATAAGACTTTGGCAGATTCTTTAAGCTAAGAAATCAGGTAGGGCCCATCAGTTAACACAAGAGACCAGTAAATAGAAAATGGGAGGGGGGATTCTGGTAGTAAGATACAGTTTAAATTAACACAGTTAAAAAGGCAGAATGAAGTTTGATTCCATAGACATACTTTGCTTTGCTTGGGTGACTTGGAGTAAATAGTGGGATATCTGGTGGTCAGGAATTGTTTGCAAATTCTGTAATAGCTTGTTTCCACTTCACAGGTCAGGGGAGTTGGGATTGGAAGGCCTTTTTGATTATGGTAGGCTGGCAGATGACTGTAGATTCTGCAAAATATAAAAAAGTTAGGTTGGGGGGTAGGATAGAGAAGAACCAAAAATAAGGAGTAGGGAGAAATAAGGAAGGTAGTTAGATTTACGTAGATGGCCATTAGAGATTAGAGCAATGTTAGAAGAGGTAGGCTAAGTTGATTTCAGAGAGAGGAGTAGGAGGGAAAGATACAGCAGGATAGTATCATAAAGAGAATGCAGTTTTCAACTAAGTAACCCTATACATCAGTATGTAGGTAACACAATTTCTAAGCAGTAGCAGGCAGGCAATGGTAACGGTAGGTAAAACAGTGGATGCAGTTACAATAAAGAAACTGAGCCTTGGTCAGTCAAACCTAATAGAAACAGTGAGAAGTGCAACTGGAAAGGACTCCAAGCTAGTAGTGCAACTGTATAAAGAGCAGTTATGGAGATAGGCAGCTCCTTCATTTGTAGAAGCATTCTGTTTGCATGTTTTATGCTACTGCAGAAGAGCGACTAAGCTATTTGCAGTAACGGTTGTTCATATAGAATATTTACTGCCAAAAATAATTGCCAATTTTAAGATATGCTGGGAGTTAGTTGTAGTAAGTAATCCTTGTCTGCAAAGGTGCGCTGCCCTGGACATGCACTTTTGTAGGACTGGACACTGCTGAGCAAGTTTTCAGTAGCTGTACAACAAGGGACACTGAGTTTTTCCAGTCATAGTTTATGATGATGAAGGATAGCTAAGCACGGTCATCCAGTACAGTTAAGAGGTACCACTCACTTGCAAGTGGTTAAAGACTATAAGATATTCAACAAGGAGTGCAGTTTAGCAGCAGTGGAGTGATAGTAGCTAAAAATAAAAGAAGGATGCTTAAAATAACAGAAGATCACTCATATAATGCTATGAGACAGAGGTCATATAGTGAGCTCGCAACCCTGTTGATTACTTTTTAGGCAGTCCTAGGAAGTAGGTAGAACTAAGATGCCAAAAAGCCAGGAAGAGCCAAATGAAAAGAATATTGAATACTATGAGGCTTTTTTCTAACAGTGTTTAGTAGTAATTCTGTGTCTGGTCATGTCTCCATGGAAACAATCTGATAAATTGAAATTGGCAGTCTCCTTCTCATGTTTCCATGGAGGCAATCTGATAAAGAGAAATCTGGTGGAGAGTGATTGGCTGGGGAAAAAAAGAAAGAAAAGAGAAATTGGCTGGGAGACCATGTTCACTGAAAGCATTCAGGGGTTTTCTCAGCTGGGAGAGCTATAACGATAAGACAAAATCAGTTAGCACTTAATCGAAGCACATGCTGCACCATGTGTCTTATCATAGAAAGCATTTATTTTTAGGTTAACTCAAGTCTGTGAGTGTGGCTGTCAGTCTGGGACATTTAGTCCTATTTGGAGGGTAAAACTGCAGTGTTTGAAGGTGTACATAGTTTCTCTGTGTTAATGTTAAGTTTTAGGTGGGTATGGGGGCGTGTTTATTTTTTTGTTTAAGGGCTTTTAATAAAACAAAAAAAAAGTTTTGTAAGATGTGACATATGTTCAAATGGATATGACAAACAACTGTATAAAAGTTCAACCTGCCTAACAGTGTATGCATGTAACACAAATGGTAGAACTAGACATTTAACAAAAAAGGTGTTACACATAAAAGGTGGGAATAATACCTTTTTAATACAATTATGCTTTCTGTAATGTCTTTAAATGTCAACGGTCTCACAGATAAATACAAAAAAGAAAGAGCAGTGAACTATATTAAAAAAGTAGAATGCAAATAGCTCTGTTACAGGAAACACACTTGGAAAGGAATGAACATGTGCATTTGATAAAGAAAGGATTTCAGGATGGTTATTCAGCAGAATACCAGGGACAAAAGAAAAGAGGAGTACTTTTATTAATTACAAGAAGAGCTCCAGTAGTGACAGGCAATAAAAAAGATAATGGCAGATTTGTAGTGCTAAGGGGCTACTGGCAAGGGAGTGGGATTACACTGGCATGTATTTATAGTCCACCTAAAACTATAATGAAGTTTAATAAAGTTCTGGGAGAAATCAGTTTTCATCAAGGATATTCTGTGTTACTGATTGTATTTTTATTTAATTATATGTACTTTTTCATGACTGTTTGTCTGTTAACAAATATTCATGCTTTTGTGGATCTTTTCAACCTGGGCCTCTGCTAAAAAAGGGCTTTTGCTCAGTGGACACTCCCTGTCAACAAATGTCAAACAAATAATATAAAAAATATTACTTATAGGTGGGGACTGGAATTGGATTTGCAGCAGTGAAGATGTGTCTGGGGAGCCCAGAAGGGAAAATATAACAAAGGAGGGTAGACTTGAAGAAATTTATGAAAATATTTGGCACCAAAGATATGAATTCAGTAGTAGGAGTTTGGAGTGAATTTACATATTTCCCCCAATATATAGGCTAGGCTAGACAGAACTTACATTTCACAGGAACATGTACATTTAATTGAAGGCCTTAATATGCACTCAGTAATTATTTCAGATCATGTACCAATAATAACTAAAATAAAAGCATAGGGTAATGAAATAAAAATGGGACATTGACGCTTATCTGTTGAAAAGAGAGGAATTTAAGGAATGGGTAGTGGAGATTATTCAGGAGCTATTAAAGAGGATAGAAATTTCTTCTGAAAATATAATTAGGGACTGGGATAAAATTAAAGTGAAGTTTAAAAATAGCTGTTAGGAAGTAACAAGAATTATTTAGAGGGACTGAAAAATGTTTAACGTATTGCAGACTAGGGGGAAATCTCACAGAACAAGAAGAGGATCAACTGCAGAATGCTAAGTCTTGATAATATGCACAAGTTTATAAAGATAGCTGTTAAGCAACTGTTTTTAGATAACACTAGAGCACAAAACATTTTAGTACAATGACCCAGGCAACAGAAAGTAGAAAGGGCAGTCACCAGTCTTAGGATACCTATAACAAGGAAGGTAACAAGATACTGTAGAGCTATTAGAAATATTTCAGAAATTCTATGAAAGTCTGTATAAAGCAGCGAAATATGGTAATCAAGAAAAGATACAGATGGAAATGTTTATGGAAGAATTAAATATGCCAAGGTTAGGATAGGAGGAAATGAGATAAAAATGGTGATGTATAACCAATCTACAGGAAAGATCCCAGGAATAGATAGTATTTCTGTGGACGTTTGGAAGCTAGGAGGGAAAAAAACTGAAAGATCTGGAAGATTCTGTTTAACAGTACTTTAAGAGGAGGAGAAGTGCCAACATCCCGGAAGAAAGCAGTGGTAGCTGTAATAAAGAGGGTAAAGATCCAGCTTCATAGAGGCCCATTTCAACACTAAACTATGATTATAAAGTGTTCATGTCTATAATGGCTAAAAGAATGGCAAAAGTAATAACAGACTTGATAGATATGGATCAGTGTGGTTTTGTGGAGGGAAGCAAACATTTGACAACACTAACAGAACACTGATGATCCAGAAGGACGCAGAATGTAAGAAAATGCCATTGTTGTTGGTGGGCCTTGATGCAGATAGAACATTTGACAGAGTAAGCTGGGACTTTATGAGCAGGGCAATGGAAGCATTTGCATTTCCTGAAAAAAATTATAAGGTTGACTAGGAGTATATATGAGGGATCGGAGGTGAAAATTAAAGTGGATGGGAGGCCCTCTCTCATAATTTCTGCTTGACCAGGGGAACCAGGCAGGTGTCCTCTTTCCCCTTTGTTATTTGCATTATATTTGGAACCATTGGCAAAGAAAATAAGGGATTTAGAAATTCAAGGATATAATTGGTACGGTAGTCAAGGAAATTCAAGGATATAATTGGTACGGTAGTCAAGAAAAGCTGGCTCTGTTTGCAGGTGATATTATTTTATACCTGATAAAACCACAAAGAGACATCACAGTGTTTTGGAACATTTTGAGGTAGTCTCAAATCTTATCGGGATATAAAATTAATGAAGCTAAAACAAAGGCAATAGTGGTAAGTTATGTACCCACACATGAGTTGATTCATCAGTACTCATATTTATGGGAACATGATAACATTAAGCATTTAGGACTATGGATTGAAAAAGATTTTCATGTGGCAGCTAAGGATATGTGTGAAGAGATTAAACAAAACATAATACAAACAAAGGAGAAGTTGCGTATAGCAATTAATCATGAAGGAATTTATCTGGGAGGGGAAGATGGCAAGAGTCAAGTGGGTTAAGCTGATTCTTCCAGCAGAATAGAGTGGATTGGGATTACCCGATTTGAAGGGGCATTTCAGAGTTACACAAGTAAGGCTCCTATATACAGCACAAGCAGAAAACTATAATTCAAAGTGGAAAGGGATTATGAAACTGGGGGGGGGGGGTCAAAAAAGGAGAGACTGGGATTTTGGATGCAGACCTTTAAGGAGAATAACAATAATCATACAGAATATAATATCCATAAAGTAGCAGAAAGTATTCTAAGAACTAAGCCAACACAGGAGTAGAGAAAGGAGATTCTGACTATAGGGATGACTGCAATTAGGGATCTAGACAATAGGCAAGAGGAGGCTCAAATTTATTGGAGAAAATTGGCAAAGTAACCAAGGTATTGGGAGCAAATAACTAGAGAGGGAAAGACGATAGAATGGGAAGACACCAAGAATTTATTTGGACTGCAGGTTGCAGATTGCCTTCCCTATCAAGGATTGATTTCATAGTATAGGCAAAGAGAAAGTAATAGGGGAATCCTAAACAGAAGACCAGCACTTGTAGAGTTTTTAGTAGAATCTAGAACTGAAGCTTCCATTAGAAAGGGAATAATTAGTAGACCATATAAAATATTGCATGATAACTATAAGACTCAATCAGAGGATGTTACAAAGGATTGGGAAGAGAGCTTGGATAATCAATTCACAAAGAAACAATGGGACAGGAAATGTTTGTCTCCCAAATATTCAACAAAATCTAAAAGATTTAGCATTTTTGGAAATGTTTACATAGGCATTTTTACACCCCAAGTAGACTCCAGAGAATTTTTCCTCAGGTAGACAGCAAATGTTGATGTATGACGGTGAAGAAAGAGGTAATTGGAAACACATTTTCTTGGGGTTCGGTGGGTTGGTGGACTTTAAGGATTCCTAGCAGGATGCACTGCAAGGGATGCTCAATGGGCAGATTGATATGATGAGGGTGATTATTTTCCTTAACTCTGATACAGAATCAGAATTGCCTAGACATGGTAAGGCCTTGCTGTGTCTAATTATGATGAATGCCAAAAAAAATTACTAGAAAATGGAAATCGGAATCTAAACTATATTAGAAGTGGTGAATATAGTAACAGAGATAAAACAACTGGAATTGGGATGTTTAGAAAAGGGTAGGAGCAAACTACATAGGAAAAAAATGGGAATTGTGGGTTCAGTACATACAGAGGAGAATGAGGTTTAAAAGAAGCCAGGACTTAAATGAGCTATGTAAAGTTTGACTGAAAATGATCGGGTAGATTATAAGTAATGTATAAGGTTGGCAGCTGGGAGTGTCAGTATGGTTTGCGATGTAAAATGCTTGCAACTAGGATTGTGTTGGTGTGGTTTATTTTTATCTATATAAATGTGTGATTGCCTATGCCATAAGTGATGATTTAATAAATGTTTCTTGTTAAAAAAAAAAAAAAAAAAAAAAACCATCTTACACTGGGCCACAAGATGCTTGTCCCTCTCCCAGCCAAAGAACTTTTCACTATCACTAGACACCAGGGATAAGTAAGACACAAAAAGGGATTCCAGCTCTGTACCCTCCCACCTCCCACAGAGGATGTTAATAAGTGGGGAGAACATGTAAGTACAAAGGGACTTGAACCCTCTACCTTTGGTACATAAAATCCTAGTTGATAAGTTAGTACAGCATTTTTTTAAATGTATATTGAGATCTCTATCATTATGCTGTGCCTACAACAGTTCTTGGCTTACAATGGAAAGCAGACATCGTACATATCTCTTAACCTCAAAGTGCAAGACATCAGGACAAAGGCTAAAATTAGTGATGGGACAAAATCATGGAGGGATTTTAAGTATTCCACCCACAAACTTAGAAAGTCACTAGTATAACAGCTTTTGCATTAGCATGCAGTTATGGAAGGATGTGAAGTGTGAAACTTGAATGTCTGACATTAAGGACTGACTGTAATCTGTGAATTACCAGGACAGGGAAAAAGGAGACATTGTGGATTTTATGACAACAGGGACAGGTACGGGGTACGTGGTGTGTGCATGTATGCCCTTTACTGTGTGTTTTTCATTTGGGAGAGTGACTGGATGGAGGTGTCTGTCCTAATAATGTGGCCACCACTGTTAACTAATGCAAGAACGGGCTGATCTGCATTCTGGGTAGTTAACAGTGACTCAGATACAAATTAGCTGATGAGATCTTTTTCTGAATCAGAAATCTCCACATAACAGAAACAGGGATTCTTACTGCAGCCCTTACTATGAGTGGAGTTTTTTTTTTTTTTTTTTTTATAAATCCCCGGGTTAACATCTGAAGATGGAAGGTTAACAGTTAACTTTTTCATGCTCACAAAGGAAGATTGAGAAAAAAGAGGTCCAGAACTGTTCTTCATTTTCCCTGTTTCTTTTGTACTAGAACGATCCTTAGGCAAAGATTTTTACTTATCTGACCTGAGAACACTAATTCTTTGACCCCCTGAGGTTATATGTGATCCAGAATTGGAGGAAACAGGGACATTTTACAGCAAGAGCTCTGTCTCTGAAATCCAGACTAACATGTCAGCCTGGCAGTTCAAAACTCTTAAAAGTGAAAGTAGCAAACAAACTTCCTTCCTTCCCAAATCTGTCAAAAGCTTTCCCGTCATTGTCAGAGGGAATAGGTGTGTATTTACAATGTCTTTAGCAGTATAAGATTTAGAAAAGAATGTAGCGTCTGCATTAGGATTAGAAAACCAATATTTATGAGTTGGGAATACTTTATTTAACCTAACAGACTTTTCATGAGCAGGAGGTTGACTTTTAGGCATATTGCAAACAGTTAGGGAAGCAACCTTTTAAAGGAGTACTGCACCCACAGACTCAAAACATGATTAAAACATCATGGCATGATGTTTCCTACACTTTTAACAGCACTCTGGGATTATTTACAGGATTTTAAATATTTTTATATGTAATTCCACACTCTGACCACCTGGAGGCTAGCATATTGACGTGGTTTGGATAAATCAGGTTGCCATTCAGTATCCCAGAAATCATTGTTTGGCTCACAAATGTTACATCATGCAGACCTCCGTTTCCCTAAAGCTCCTGTCATTTCATAGATGTTGCATGTGTACAAAGTACCGAGTAAAATAGAACAGTGCAAGTAACATTCCCTGCTGCTGAATGACTACTTAAAACAGAAACAGTGCAAATGTCACAGAACACACTCAAAGTGCTGTTTACTGCTGCCTTTTTTTCTACTTTAGTTTAAATGGCACTAATTTGTGAGACAATGAATTCCAGTCCATTTACTTCTCCCCTCCACCATAACACTTAGCTTCCCTAGCTGTCAAAGTCCTGAGGGTAATTTGACCTGCTAATTCCATTGATTGGCAGATTTCAGCAGGTTGCTTGACTCATGTAATTTAATCCTTGCTCTAGCATTTCCTTTGTTAGCGGGGACAGTTTTTTTTGCTGCACTATAGCCATGGTCTTACTTGACTGCATTCGCATCCAGTTTATGTAGCAATTCCTGTAAGGTCTTGCACCAAGGAGCTAAATAAAACATGTATACTATTAACCAGTTTAGATTAATTAGATTAGTTTAGAATAAGTTGCGGGCTATAGTAAAGGCATTAATGAATCATACTACACAAGCGATAGACCATACACTGTACATGTCATGCTAATCAAATGCAAGTATCCCATAATTGATGTGTTGTTCAAGCGTCTTACGTTTTCATGTTTGCGCTGCAGCCGCTGTTCAGATGATGTCCTTGGATGTGTGGTTGTAAAAGTGAAAAGTGTAGCTACAACGTCCTTAAGTAGTTGACGAGCGGGCTACCTTGGCTTCATGTTTTCTGGCAGTAGTTTACTTTTGTAGTCCAGCTGAAATTGGTTCTCTGTGAAATGTTTGGAGCACAGGAAGTGACGTGGTTTTGAACTGCTGACCGATTCTTTCACAAATCTGCCTATGTTACCGACATCTACCCCACAGTTGACCACCCATCGTGTACACAGTTTAATGTCATGTGAAAAGTGATGGAAGGATACACCGGGTGGCAGATTGTCTCGGCGAACATGACCACCATAGGCAAAACACGTCGGCATGGCTATACTCACCTAAGTAAAAATAGAAAGAGTAGAGGCTCAACTCCTATGGACTAAGTTTTTAACAAGGCACAGCTCAGTTGCACCAAACTCTTGGGCAATTCACTATACAACTTTGTCAGTTCCTATACAACCTTGTCTGCACTTCAACATTAGCTGTAAAACACCTACACAAATCTTGCGATGGTTACTCATTCCTTCTTGGGGCAGTCCACACTCACTTGCTCTGTGTTGTCAGTCTCACCTTACCTGACCTTTGTCAGCCGCCACTCAAATGCCTGGTTGTTCAGTGCCACCTAAATGCAGTCGTTACACACAGCTTTACACACTAAGGCAATGAAGAATTGATCACGCCAGAGAGACACATGGATGCTGCATAGTAAGGTTTAAAAAACCTTTATGCATTAATACTGCTGCCACAAGCCCATATTATGACATGCAGAGACAGGATTGGCAACCATCGTACTAACAGGTCAATTGGCACACCAGTATCCATATATTCTTTGTCCTTTATTAATGCTTGCTAGTAGCCTGTTTACACTGCAACTGCCATTCAAAGCTTCACAGTTTTGGTTTGATTCACACAAGGACATTTACACTGTGGAGCATTTACCTCTTGTAGCCAGACAACCCTCTACCACCTAGGAACACAACTTATAAGACATGTTAAACTTAACATATACTCTTAGTTCTCTCCTCTCCCAACAGTATTACTGGCACTGAGATTGTTGGCAACAGAAACACTACATCTCAATCACCCCCCTGTATTGTCTCTGAAAGAATTTGCTGGACATTGTGAAAAATGGATTGCTAGGAACAGACAGACACCTGGCATTTCACTTGTGGAAATAATGTGTCAAAACAGCTAAGGAAAGAACATGTCCACGATGACACACTGCAGGGCCTGTCATCAACCACTGCATTATTACGTCATTAGCCCACTACTGATTCCACTGCTCGCTCAACAGCTCAGCATTGCCTGTGGTTGTCAGTGGCTGTAAAGAAAAAATAAACTAACCTATGCACACGCTCCACCTTTGGAGTAAAGATGTTAATGCAGACAGCATCATGATTAGGCACGTACGGACATAAGAAATTCAGAGTCAGTTAATGATTAAACCAATTTGTTACAAGTCATACGAAATCATAAGGGAAGTCATAATCAATGAAATACAATGTGTTTTTGGATTTACTTTGATGCCACGCAGTGTTGCTGTGCACCATGTAATTTGACAAATAACAGTTCAGTCCTGAAATATCCACAGTCCCTCAAAAGGATGAAATCCAGTATAACCCTCATCTGTTTCTTCTGCAGGAAAGGTTGTTCGTACACGAGTCACCATGCAAGCGGGGAGGACCACTCTGTTACCGAAGCCAAGCTTGTGATTGTTGTATACCCACAGAACATATGCTCTATATGCCAACAGACGGTACAACCTGAAAGAATAAAATAATGTCAATAGAGAGCTGCATACCAGTATGGTAGTATTACGCACATTATTATCTGCTGCCGCCTATATTTTAACAGGAATCTTATACTAACAAAAGTAGGCCATTAGGTTGGCCACCTATTCGATGTTGTCTTCACTCATACCTGTTACTCCAACTTGCTCGTCTGAATCTTCCTCTAAGCATACATTCATGCCTGAACAACATTTGCAGTACTTCTGGTACTAAACATGCCAATTCAAACCTTGGATGCATGGTAATGCATGTATTAATTGGTTCGTAGTTGATTTCTCTCCATTTTTGGATAGCTCGCTGTGGGGAGACACAATATTGCATTCAAGTAACGTGTTCATTAATGCACAATGGCCACACAAGCACCATGTCATGTTAGACAGATTAGAGACATCAGGTGCCACTGACTCCTCCTCCACATCACTGGTGTTGGTCCTGCGCCGCTTACTCCTTGCCTCTATTGGACGATATGTCAGCTCAAACTGATATTCTTGATGGGAACTCTGTTGTCCTTGAGAACTCATGCTGGCAGTGATACTATGGGAAAGAATACACAAGCAGAAAAAAGTAGTCATACTTGGCCCTCCCATGAAAAAAAAAAAGTTTACCCTCCCGCATTGTCATACATGCCACATCTGCTGCATGGCGATCATTATAAGCATCAAGCACCAAGTTGACGTGTTCATTACACAGCGTAGCAGCTAATCACTCATGTTGATGGAATGTACTTTTCAGACAGCCTTCATGCCTGCAATAACACTCCAAAAACTTTGGATCTGCTCCAGGTTAGTACATCCAAGATTGAGTACTAGCACACCACTGCAGGTATACTACTCCTCAATACATTAAGGATTCGAGTATGGGTCAACGGTTATGAGCTGAGGCACTGTCCAAAGTGCACCAACATAGCTGACAAGCAATGAAGCTAAAGATTGCAAGTAGAACTTTGCACAGTAATGCAGCCGGCTGTATATGCTTCATGTTAGGTTCATCATCTGCCATGCAGTCTGAATAATAGTGCCGAAGTACTGGAACACCCAAGGAAACATGGCCACCAAGCAAGATTCCAGTACTGGTTCAGCATGGCCATGAGCTACCGTGGAAGCCAGGCTGTCTGCAACATGTCTTCCACCACAATTTTAGTATGAAGGTCCTGAAACTAAGGCAATGAAGAATTGATCAATCCAGAGACAAATGTATGCCGGTGAGTCATGAGTAAAAAACATGTATGCATTACTACTGCTGTCACAAGCCCATATCATGATATGCAGAGACAGGTTTGGCAAACATGGTAGTAACATTTGAATTACCACACCAGTAAAATATCCATATATAGTTTGGCCTTTAGTAATGCTGGCTAGTAGCCTGTTTACAGTGGAACGGCCATTCCAAGCTTCATAGTTTTGGTTCAAGCAATTGTGATGCACACTAGGTGCTAACACATAGGTAATAAGAGCTGTAGATGGCAGGATTAGCATACTTTTATTTTACTGCACTCAGATTGCAGCAAAATATTCTCCCATTAGCAGCTGTTGTGCGCGAGCAGACTAGTACTTCACAGACCTTCGTCCCTGTATCCATTTAGGTGTCTCTGGCCACTCTCTCAGATTAGGTGGCAATATGGATGGAAATGATCCAACAGTCTCTCCTGCATGTCTGGTTGATATGGCCATTAGGACTCTAGAGCATTTACCGCGTGACAACCCTCTACCGCCTAGAACTTGAGATATGAGTTAACCTTAAGAACCTATAGTCTTAATCCTCGCCTCTCCCGCCAGTATTACTGGCACAGAATGTTGGCAACAAAATCACTACATGTCAATCACCCCCCCCCCCGTATTTTGTCTCTGAAAGTGTTTGCTAGACAGTGGGAAAATAGATTGCAAGCAACAAATAGACCCGTGGCATGCCATGATAGACAGGGTCATCACACGCTCACATGTCTGCCCTTGGGCCAAACACTTGGGTATGCTTGTAAGCCCCTCTGGGCAATCCATGGAGTAACTGACTATTATTTGAATATAAAACATGACGATTGGCTTAAACAGCAAAACAATGACCTTTACAAAATGCACAAAAGAGACAAGCAAACTAACATAGTTTGGCAACAAATACAACGTTAACGCACAATCGGCACCTAACCCATAATGGTTCGCAAAGCACACAGCCACCTCTTAATGATCACCAAACTATCACACTATTTTATAATGTATAAACATATGCAACTTGGTACTCAAAAGCATGGGAGAACACTAACTCACTACTGTAGCATCATTGCTGGTAAGGTCAGACCACAAAGCAGTCTCCTTCACAATAAAAATCAATTCTGTGACCCCCAGCTAACCCCTTAACATTTATGAACTATTAAGGCAAAAGTCCTACTACTAAGTGATAACCGGTCAAAATGTCAAGCCCTCTAAATCGTGAAAACACAGCTGCCTATGCAGAACTTTTCACAGAAATCCTGTACAATCATGTCAATAACTACATACATAGGGACAGATGTGCCTACCAGCAATATGCCGAGAACCAGGTCTAAAAAACCTGGAGGAAATCACACAATAACAGGTTGTTAAACAGACACTGCCTTATCGCTTACTCAGTGGTGATATCTGCCCGACTTAACGCCATGTCCAACTCAGAATTGATGGGCAAGCTCCAAGTCCAAGTCACTGTGAGCCACATGTTTTAGTGAGCTAAACCTCGACACAACAATAAGTATAACATGCTGGAGGGATAGATTACTGTCACAGACTCCCCATGCTTTGGAACAAAACTCCAAACTACATTAGGCTGAGCCCCTCACTAACACTCTTCAATAGCAACCTTGATGAGTGGATGGCTAACAGAAAATACACCCCTGGGATTACTTCATTGGCTCTGCTGTTACAATCAAGTGAAAACACTAACACTCTATGCATAAACTCAGAATACGTTTTGCAAGGATGTGCCAATGCACACATGATACTATGCTGATTATTAGTCCGAGAAAATAAAATGTAATGTTCGTTGGCACACCATAATAGCTTGCTAAAACTCTGCACCTGACAATAAGTGACACATCAGGCAATATGCTGCCTGTAGTAACAGAGAAAAAAATATCCTGGGATGACATTGGACCCTACTCTTATTAACAAACCATACATGGCTAGGTATACCCCCCACGTGACGCACCCACCAACACAAGAGCAGTTGGCAAAAATCTCTGAAGAGGAACCTTCCTGGCCTTGGTGCATAAGGGCTTGGCTGGTAACTGACAAGGGGGCACAGAAAGGGCACATGTAAACCAACTATAAAGGCACTACAGCCAATGTATGCACAGAAAGGGTACATGTAAATACCCTCTAAAGGAACTACAGACAATGTATGACAGTGTAGCAGTGTAGGCAATAGATGAAGAATGGGGGGGGGGGGGGGGGCTTGAAATTACTCAAAGCAGAGAAAAAACACAACCTGGCTTGTGCATTGATCTAAGTGATAATGACTTCTGCTTAAGTGAATAACAGTGACAGCAGCTGCGACTTTTCCCAGAAAAGTGATAATGAGTAACTGTTATATTGTAACTACACGTATTGCTAATCTTATAATGACCTACCTTGCATTACTGCAAAGGTATGCATGCTGAGATACAGGTAATAATTACTGCACATGACCTGTTGAGTATGCATTCATTACATTACATTGTGCAGCTGTTCTGTAACACAGACTCAGTATCAGTAAGGAGAAGACCTGAGTAATTCAGTAATTCAGTCAAATAGTATAACAATATCAGTTGACACTAGGAGCACAAAGAAGACCGGAATTAAAAAAAAAAATACAAGAAAATAAGAGACTGTGGGTGGGAATGGGAATGACGTAGCTAAAGTGGGAGTAGATTTTGTTAGCTGTTTGACCCGAATTCTTGACACTGGGATGTAAATATAAAACCAAATACTTTTGTGCTAGTGTCCACAAATTAGCCAAGCATTGATTAGCATGCTTACAGTTCTAAATATGGATATGGTCAGTATTATTAGGCTGTATTCAAATTTTGGACTTTCCCAAGTAACAAATGTTAAAAAAAATATATATATATATATATATATATATATATATATATATATATATATATATATATATATATATCCACACATATATCCACACAGAGAAGTTAGCCTGAAGCTGGGGTTGCAGAGTCTGAAAAATTTTTGATAGAATCAATCACAAGGATGTAATCTATGTACGTCCCTATCTTAAGACTGTACGATCGCATGTAATGTCATTTTTAAGACTAAGAAAAGAAATGGCCACAGTACAGAGCCCTGTAGAAATCGTATATTAAGGTTTCCATTTTTAAGGTAAAATTTTATTAGCAAATATTTTAAAAGTTCTGCCTTTGGGGTAGCTTTGGAACAAAGTGATTGCGTTTTCTCCAAAGTTTAATTTGTGCCTCTTACTCACTACCAAATTGAAGTTGTACCATGTAAAGCCTAAGTCAGAGTTTGTGTTTATGAGGAATTTCTTAGCTTTCCTCGTCTTTGTGGGTTATAAAACTCACTAATGAGAAAGTAGTTTAGAATATTTAGAGCTGGTGTGAGATAGAGATATAGGGGGCTCGGCCTCCTAGCAATTGAAACACAAATCGAGTGATTAGGTTGTCTGAGGCTGTAGCACATTCTTAACCCTTAAGGCCTATGCTGGGCAGTCTGCTAAACCCTCACTACAAGTTCTTGTGCCATGCAGTGCTTGCTTCAGCTGTGACAGTTACTCATATGTACGGGAACAGGTGCATACTCCTTGCAAAATAACCCTTGGTTCAGAGACATACAGATTAAAAAAACAACAAGTCTGGCCTGTAAAAATCACAAACTAATGCAAAGCTGGTGTGCCCTAACACAGATGGGTCTATAAAATACAAACTTCAGTAATGAAGGATCTAATGTTTTCTGACAAGGGAAAAAATGTAGACTCCCTCCTGCAAATCTGTTTACATGTTGAAGACATGCATACAAGAGAAAGCATTACAAAAATCAGATAAAAAATAATAAATAAATGTATTTTCAAGAATTAGGCAAAACTCGGTGATCAGTTTAACTAGCTTTCTCTTTTAATCTGAAAAACAGTTCTGAAAGTGTTGCATGTTTTCAGCAGACTGTCTCCACAAACCACTGAATATGTGCTGTTACACAATTGGTACTCTTTTTCACTATTGAATGGTAACACAGTCACAGCTTCTCTGTGTTGAGAGGAAATAGCAGATTGCTTTCAGTATCTTATGAGACTTCTGTTCTACCTATTCAAACTGCTATGACTGCTTCCCTCGCAGAATGAGTGGTTCGGAAAATGATGATGAAGATGATGATGACAATAATTATGAAATTAAATTATTTGCACCCTTAGTAAGGATCTGTCAGTTCTTGAGTTTTCTACTAAAAATGGTGCCCGGATATAAAGAAGGAAAACAATGCAGATAGTTCTAGAAGGGCAATGATTAAAATTACAGTTTTAAAACAAAATACTTCCTTTGAAATGGAAAACATATAGTTATTCAAATGTATAACAGATATGTCAACAATAAATGATAGACAGAGAGAATACTGGATTAACACAAAAGTCGTGACCAATTTGCCCAGTTACATTGACAGGGAAGAAACATTAACAAGCGTGAGTGCCTACTGAAATATTGTAATTGTTTATAAAATCAATATTTGTTGTATTTATTACCACTTACAAAATCCATTTGAAGACTTAAAATATAATGAACACTACAACTGTTAAGATTTGTTTCTCCTGAGTAGTTTGCCATTTACATTTCTTTAGTACCCCTTATGTCTCCATAGCTATGGACATTTGTTTGAAATGTGAGGTTATAAACTGATTTTATCAAAAAGATCAGGATGAAACACTTGGGAGTTAAAGGGTACAAACCTCCAGAGCTCCGTAACAGTGCATGAGTTAAGGAACTACGTTATATGCTGAAGCTGGGGTTTCCTACTGTGTTGGCAGAGTAAAGGCAGATGCAAAAAACACTCCTCTACTATCCAGTGGAGGCAGATTCATACCTGAGGGAAGAGTTAAAGGGAAGAGGGGGGTCCCAGAGTTCCAAGCAGTCACTACAGCAGGACACAAAATGAAAACTCTTAGTCTCCTAAACAGGCATAATTTCACCAGGCAAGAAAAAAACAAAAAGCCAAAAGCTAGTATTATCAGGCTGACCACCATGACTGCCCTCTGCATGCGTGGTATCAATGAAATACACCAGAGACTGCCCATGCTGTGGAATACATGTCAGGCAGAGCACCTCGCTGACCTTCTTCAAAAGAAATCTTGATGAGTGGATGGGAAACAGAAAATTCACCCCGGGGATAACTCCAGTGGCTCTACTCGACAGAGGCACTGAGAACTAAGGTTAGGTGCCACTACACCAGGGTAATCATATGGCTAGGCTTATAAAGGCCCCAGGGCCATTAGCGTAGTACACACCTATGAACCTATAAATCTCCCCCTACTTACACAATATAGATTCACACTCATGGCAGCATTGCATGAGGATAATGATGAGGATTTGATGGAATTCTGCGGGCCCTAACTCCACACCAAAAAAGCTGGATCTTTTACAGCAAAACCATGATCAAGCTGCTTTGTAAAGGAAAGCAGAGGTATAGCCAAACGAAGTTAGGGGGCTGGAGGGAGGGTAACCAGGACTGCAACAGTGAATACACTCGAACATCTACATTTATGGTAAGTGTACACAACTGTACTATGTTCTTCATGTTTCACTGTTGCAGTCATTATATTTGGGTAGATTCCCAAAGCTATGGTTGGGAGGAGGAATTTAGATAGCATTAGGGCCCACTATAAGGCCCTGCAAGACTGCAGTGGCAAAGCCAGCTCTGGATTTAGAGAAAACTGGCAAATGATGATGCTTGGTGAAAGTATGTACAGAACTCCAGATAGCAGCTTCTAGGATGTCCCTAGTAGGGACGCCTCTGAGAAAGGCTGTAGAAGTAGATGCAGCACTGGGGGACTGAGGTCTGATCCCCTGGGGGATATGTTTTCCATGGTGCTTATAGCAGAAATGAATGCAATAGCTTATCTAGTTATAAATGGTTTGCTTTGAAATAGCCTTCCCCTCAGCCCCTGCAGCAAATGCCACCAGCAGTTCAGATTTCCTTTGAGGTTTAGTCCTGTCCAAGTAGAATCTAAGTTGTCTGTGCAAATCTAAGGAATGCAGTATGCGTTCCCATTTATTCTGTGGATTGGGAAAGAAGGTTGGCAAATGAATGGACTGATTAAGAGCCACACTTGATACCACCTTGGGCATGAAGGACGGATTGGTTCTGAGGGACACCCTGTCCGCATGACAGATGATGAAAGGCTCCACTGCCACAAGGGCCTGTAATTCAGATACCCTTCTAGCTGAAGTGATTGCTAAAAGGAAAGCTGTTTTCCAAGGAAGAAATTTTAAGTCTGCAGTAGCAGCTGGCTCGAAAGGAGGTAGAGTGACTTTCTCCAAGACAAAATTAAGGTCCCAGGCTGGGGTTGGAGCTCTCCTGAGTGGTCTCAAATTTTTGGCCCCTCTGAGGAACTGCTTGAGCAGTAGATGAGAGAAGAGGGGAGGTTCTGTGTTATAATCAGCTGAAATGGCTGAGGCATGAATTTTAATGGAGGAGAAAGACAGGCCCTTGTGAAGCATCTCAGTTAAGTATTGTAAAATTTGAGGTAAATTGGGCGCTGCTGTGCTCATGCCTTGAGATTGGTTCCAGGCACAGAAACTTTTCCATTTTTCAGCATAAGATTTTCTAGTACTAAGCCTCCTTGCCTCTAAAATGATATCCATCACAGGTTTGCTGAGGCCACAAGTTTTATGAGGAAAAGACCAAAACATATGAGGCAAAAATCTGGACAGTTAAGCGCTATGTGTTGCACCCAAGCAGCAAACCTAGTACATTTCATCCAAGCCAGATCGAACCCATGGCCTATATGGATAGTATCAGAGCTAACAGTAATACAGCTTTTCCAGTCAAAATCCCCACATTGAAACAGAAGGCAAGTCTGTGACCTGGGGTCATGAAGTAAGGTTACTGAAACTGTTGATCAGTAGAAGGACAATGTACACATCCTTTCTTCAATGTAAGTGCATATGATCGAATGGACAACATAAAATTAATAACAAGGTCATATACTGGGAGTCCTGGGGCAGTAACTAATCTGCTTTTGGATGAACTTAATGATACAAGAAGAATGTTTTATAACTTTTATAGAATGCATTTATAGATATTGAACACTATGTTGTGGTTGGAATTTCTACCAATTAGGAGCATGGAGTCATCCGCAAATGATAGCAAAGATGGAAACAGAAAATGGATTGATGAGTACATCTTAATTTTAAAGCAAGAGAACACCAGCTATCAGTAATTTACCAAGTCCTGGACAACAATAGTGAAGATACCTTTGATGGTCATCTCGGATTTTAAGTCAAGACTTGTCACCAAATGACTGAATAAAGCTGTGGACCCTTAACCTTCCTGGATATCTGCCTACAGTACAGCTCAACATTATAAAAAATTATATTTTACGCTCATAACTCCAGCAAGTGGTAAATGTAGCTAGGGATGTAAATGTGGGGAGATGGGACCCGATGTAGATGTGGTAAAGTACACACTCAATATGTGCACCTGTTGTGGTCATGCACAAGCTGCCAAAATATTTGGGGAAAGGTGCATCAAGTAACAACATTTTCCCCTTAGGAAACATGCTCACCATCTGATGGATGTACTGTATATCAGATCTCAGGCATCCATTATTACAACTATTGAATTTTGTTGGCTTTATCATTCACAGACACCAGTGACTGTTGTTATCAAACTTTAGAAGTTATTAGTTGTCGACATCAGTAAGGACTTGCTTTGCTACAGTAACAGATTATGCAGCTCTATAAAAAAGCTACCCACATACAGGACTTCAATGACTTTTAATCCATTTTCATGATTGTATGGAATAATCTGTTATGAACCTGTAGAGTATTTTTAATTAATTTGATTATAAATTTCTAGTGAACATGCACATTTATCATATAATACACTTGAAATTGTCAGTTTTATTTTGATGGCATGCTTACTTTAGTTATAACTGTGAAAGTATGCTTCATAATCTGCACTTTGACACAGTAGCGTGGCCCTGCTAAAACCCATGTTTTTAGTGTTGCACAAATTCTCACATAACTAATGAGATGCACAGTATTAACAGTTATGCTCACTAATACAGTATGCAGATGACACCACACTCATTTTCACATCTGACAAAATGACACCTCCAAAAACTACTCAGGAAGCTTTAACAGCAACTGAAACATGGCTTTGTAACTCACAACTCATGCTCAACCCAAAAAAATAAATAAAGTTGCTACTTTTTCCCCAAATCACTCTCTCAAGAAAAAACAAAATTTAAAGTCTTCTCCCTTGCTAATATAATCATTGAAGTAATTTCTCATATCATATTATTAGGGATGATAGTGGATGATAATCTTAAATTCAACATGCATATACACAATTGCATAGGAATAACTAATCAAAACAATTGCATAGGAATAACTAATCAAAAATAAGACAAAAAACTTTCTCACCAGCACAATTAAAGCTATACTTGCCACTAATTTTCTCCTCCCTACAATTCTTTATGGTACTCCCATTCTTACTAACATTCAGGCATCACAAAAATTAAAACTTGAACAATGCTATAACAAAGTTACTAAATTTGCAACTAATACCCATTTCAGAACCCACCACTGCATTGCAATAACAAGCCTTAATTGGTTAGAACTGTAACGGGACCCTGTCCAGGCCAGCAGTCGAGGAGACTCAATCCTCACCACTGAACCCCAGTGAAGGACGGTCACTAAGAGCAAAAATGGATTCACACAGTATTTTCAGATGTAGCTCCCTGTACCACACAGGGAAACATGGTTCAGACCTGAGGCTGGCCTCTCCTTCTCTCTCCTGGCCCACACAAAACTCCACACTGATCACTTTTAAGCTCTGTGTCTCTTTTCCCAGCAGCTGACGCACACACATGCACACACACACACCTGGGAAAAGCTGGCACAGATGTACACAAACTTATCAAATTTTTGTGGGCGTCTGTATTTGTACAAAGCTGCTAAGGCCTGGAACTCCTTATCTCTATCCATCAGGTCAGTACCTCCACCATCCTTCAAAATCATTCGGAAAGGTTTCCTAGCCAAAAGCTGACTCTGTTCTTGCTCAATGCCAGGACAATTATATCCCTAAATGTGAACAAATACCTGTTCATACCTTTCATCTCCTTACTCTCCCTTTTTCACTTACTTCCTTCTATCAATTTCATCTCCCTGGCTTTCTCTCTAAATGTACCACAAGCCAGCTTTTCTCTCACTTAGTATTACAATTTATGTTTTATTATACTAGCTTACCTTTAATTTCTCTATAAATTTGCTAAATGTCCTCTTATTGTATTTATTCTTAACCAATGTTTACATATTATGTGTAGTGTGTTTTAATTATTTAAACTGTAATTATTTTTCATATTATTTTTAAAGACTGTAAAATTATTGTTTTTAAAATGTTTTGTAATACTTCAGAGCTTTTCTCCCTAGGCCTCCATTGAAAATGGGCTGTTACCCAGTCAGACTTTGCCTGTAATAAAATGGCAAGAAAGAAATATAACATACAATATAACTAAATTGGTGGCACTTGGTGATAAAGTTATGAGCTGTACTTCCTGTGATACAGGGTTTCTTGCCCTCAGCCTTTAATTTCCCACTATGTGACCTTGAGCAAGTAACTTAACCATCAATTGTACCAGGGGTCACCCCTGAAAAATGACTGTGTCCAGTGGGCCTACCTGGTTAACAAATATAATTATTATTAACAAAACTGTTCCGCCTCATTAAAAAAAAAATATATCACAATGTGTTTTAATGATTTAATAAAATATTTGCTCCCCTGCATTAAACTACATCTCTGGTATGCCTGGAATTAACTTCCTTAGTCTGTTCTGTATAACTGTTATAAATAGCTTATAGTTTAATGGCATTAAATTAACCAAATTTTCTTTTTAATTCTTTTTTTTTTCAAACATTAAAAAATGAATTGAGTGAAAATCGCAAACTCCTCTATTCCTTATCAAATATTAGCAATAAAATATCCTGAGGCAGATGCTAAACAGAAATTTCCACTTACCCAGGAAGAGTGTTATGCAGCTTGATACAAAGGGGTGAGTGTAATAAAGTCTGTGTATATAGCAGTTGTGACATAATTATACAAATCAACTTGGAATTGAAGCTCATATATAAATATATAAAACGGCATCATATAAGCCTGAACATGACATCCTTGGGTATTACAGAACATAGTAAATGTCAATAAAGGCAACATGAAACTTCCTTACACGGCTTACAGGGCTAATACTAAAGATAATACCTTAATTCTATGAGTTATCAATTAACCAGACATTGATTATGCAAATTACAATGTTACAAAAATGTGATCCAAATTATTACTAGATTTTGTAACTCAAAATAAATTGTAACAGACATTAACTACTGTTGTTTATCATCTGTGGCTGTCCTCCAATTACAGACACAAAACTCTATACTTTAATTTCCGAACTGGACGCAAAGCATTAGGTATTGTATCAACATTCTTAAACTATCCTGGCAAGAACTGTATTACAGCAGATGAACTACCTTTGAATACAGAATGTAAAACTAAAATCTATTTGAATGATCCAAAATTAAACTACTGAGAAGGAAAACAATCTGTTTTACAATATTTTTACTCATTGCATTCAAAACTTTAAACTAATAAAGCATAAACTAACCAAACATATCAAAAACAACCCCTGCTATATGCCATACAGGGATGAAGCTCTGAATGACATCAAGGCAATTTGAGTTTTATTAGCTGCTTTGTCAAAGGAAGAGCCAGGCAGAGAATGATGGGTGCTTGCAGCTTATGCCAGCTTCTCCATCGTAAGAGAAAGGGTGTGGGGGTTCTTGGTCACCTAATTTGCTCCTATGCAAACGGAGCCTTTCATGGAAGCTTTATTCGTAAACTGGGAACATTGGTTTGACATTCTCAAACCTCTGATAGCCTTTGTTTGTCTGTGTGTAAGCAGTCATACCAGTTATGTTAATTCCTACTACCACGTAGCCTTTGCAAATTAAAACACTCAAACTATAACCTCAGTCATGACAGACACACATACAGTCTAAGAGGAAACATCCGGCTCCTTTACTCTGATTCTCTTTCAATTGGAAGTACTGCAAGGCAATTCGAGCAGGCCACCCGGCTGGTTTTTCAGTGCCGCCATGGTAAAGCTCTGCAACAGCTCACTCAGTCCTGCAGGGATTCCTATACGCAGTCCTAGCCTATATCAATCTAAAGTAGAAACAGAGCAAATATAACAGATTGGCAATCCCTTTGTCGAATATGACACCGCAAACGTTAACACGACCATAACTGCAGTGCTATTTCATTGCAGATCTGATGTGGGCTGATTGTTGTATCTGCGTTAAACCCCCCCGTCAGTTTCTTCTACTTTCAGTGTGGACTGACAACAGCACATGGTAACTGTGATCACGATCTAGCTAGCCCTTTTGTTATACTTGTTAAAGCTGTTTAATAAGTGTTACAAAATAAAAAAAGAAAGAAATAGCATAGCGAGTGTAAATAAAAAGGGCTAGGTAGATTATGATCGCAGTTATGCCCACAAAAACACATGCACCCAGCACAGATTGTTGACAGTAATAAAAGTTATGGACCGCAGCAGCTCGTGTTTTGGGCACAAAACTGTGTGATTGTAAATCTAGCTAGCCCTTCTGTTACACTCGTTAAGCTGTTTAATGAGTGTTAAAAAAAAAAAAAAAAAAACAGCTTAGAGAGTGTAAAAAAAGAGATAGATTACAATGGCAGTTATGCGCACAAAAACACATGCACCTTTTGCAAAACATTTGCAGCAGTTACAACAAATCAGTTGCTATTATCAACCAACATAAGTAACCAAGACCACATGTACTACATGAATCAACTACAGAAGCCAAACACAAAACCGGCAAGTTGTAAAGCCTTATTCTAGTAAAAGAAAACAAGGCAGAAGAAATTTAAACTGCAACTATCATAAATTAGGTTGTAACAAAAGTTGACTTACAAATAAATCAGGCCACGAGGATAAGCTGATCGCAAGGCTTAGAAAACCAGGTTCCGATTACAAAGTACTGTGTACTAGAAACACGAACACGACAAGAACTTCCCTACCTCCTTCAACTGTGTTTGAGCATTCCAAGGATGGGGGAAGGCCAAGGCAGCTGTGACATCACAGAATGCGTGGGTTTCACTGTTTGACTGAGAAGCAGAGGCCGGCTGTGGTAATGTCACTTCAGGGGAGGGAAATGTTAAAAAAAAATACCTCCAATGCCTGGCCACGATGACTTCACTAATTGGGGGACTCCTGGAAGCTTAACTGAAACGCAAGAGAATGTTTCTAAAAGAGAAAACATTCCTGTACGCTAAGGTAGGGTTGGATTAGAGAATTAAGGGGAAATTCTATTTTCTAAACGCTGCATTCTTGTTAGTTTATGCAGGAAGCTGTAAATAGGGAGGAAAACGGCAGAGAAGTTGAGGAAAGAATTTTAAAAACCCGTTGTACTCCTTTAAGCTGGAAAAACAGGGGGGTCCACTGCAGGCTGATGAAAATCCAAATGCAACAAATCACAGTACTTTTACTGGGAGAGAAGGAATTTCATTATATTCTCACTAAAATACAGCTTTCATTTTGGTTTGTGTCTCGGATAACTTTCCTGGAGGGAAATCTGAAGAAACACTTTCTTCCAAATCAGAATCTTCAGTTTGAGGAGAAATGACTAAAGAAACACCCCCACTCCATTCTTTGCAGTTCTAATTGGGAATTAGTGCCAGAATATGAGCAAAATCTTTTTCTTTATGAAGCCAGTGAAGAAACAGGATTTAAAAATATTAAAAGTAGAAAATAATACCTTTGCAAATCCCCGAGAATTTTTCTTGTCCATAGTTAAACAGAAGTAGCAGCAATCTTAACTTGGTTTCTTTTCCTGGAAGATGTGCTGGAAAAAGACCGACCCATGTCAGGGGCACTATCCCAGGAATCGGGAACTTTAGTCCTGCTGTGGGGTAAGACTTTTCTCGCTCCTTCCACTGAGATTGATGAGTGGTTCTCTCTTGCCTGGACAGAGCAGCTGTGTTGCCTCAGAGACGTATATAATTCTCAAACCTTGGGGGCTTCTCGAGGAGCAATACCAGAACAGAATCACCCATTAGTGGCTGAGGCTGTATGGGAGTCAGCCTGAAATGCAAAGACTTCTGGGAAATGTTCTTCTTGCAATGGGAGAAAGAAGAACTGAAGATACTTACAGATATTCTCCATGGTTTAGCTGAGAGAGAAGTCTAAAAAACAAAGTTGTGGAGACTGTTTGAGTCGGAAAACCTCCTCATAGAAAAGTAGCTGTTTTGAGGTTTTTAAAAAAATGACATCCCCAGAAGCACGATGTCCTGCCCACACACAAGTATCCTATATAAATATATTGGAAATGTACACCAAAACTAATTTTTATGTATTATTTTTTTTTTCACACCAGCATTCCTAATGTACAGTTCCCCTTATAAGACATGACAGTAGATAACAAATATATTTCTTAATGTAAAATAGTTAAATTCACAGAAAAAGCAGTCTTTCCACAGCAGGAAACTTATCTAACCAGCCTTGAAGGATCATTAGCCAGCCATCAGTTCAAATAAATATACAGAGGATCATTTTCACTTAGGTTGCAAGAAAGGTTTGAAACTTCTGACTTCAAAACTTTTATGAGGCTTTCCTTGAGCACCACAGCAGTTAGGGTGTATGGAAGGTGCCCCTAAAACACTGAAGGCTACCCAGTGGGCATATCCTTGGCAAAATATAACTTTAATAGCTTACACTACTACAACATTGATGTATGCCATACAGAATACCACAATGTCTAGTGGTGCCCCTGACCCATATTTTCCAAATTATCCTTGATGTCCTGTGGTTCTCCACCTTCCCATTATGTTTGTGTCACAAGACATAGGAGAGTTCTCCCTGTTGTGTAATGATCCCACTTGACTCAGGTTGTTTTTTAAGTGCCTTTCAGGCATGGTATACAGAGTAACGGTGCCTAATGTTTTCTGTGACTCTGTGTGCCATTAAGATATGTAGCTAATGACTCATCCCTTGTAGTGAGTGGTTCTCCCAAATCCAGTGTTGCAGATTCTGCTCATTAGTCCAGGAATGTGTGGCAATATGATAGCACCCTCCCCACCACAAACACACCCAACAGCCTTCTTCCTGCAGACACTCATCCATTCACCCATAACACATGGATATGTACCTAGCATACTCCTCTCACTACCTCCCCCAATATTACCACTCAGGCAGAGGAGCACATAGCTAATTTTCATTTCTCCTAGACTGCATCATTAGCATACAGCACAACTGTGAAGACAGCACACTGCGGTGTTGCACACCTTTGTTGAAAAACATTATGGTAGGTCTCCTTGCCGTAACTTCCATTAATTCGGCCTTAAATCTTCATTGAATTATTTATCTTCTTCTTATGCATTCAAACACTTTTAACGTGCTGTTATAATTCTGCCATTGGTATATCCAGAGATACTGCTATGGGGGTCACTTATGAGATGATTTGATTGGTTGTGTTCTTTACAACTTACCTGAAGACGTTAAAGGTGAGATTTTAAATTGTCTTGACAATGATTTTCTCTTTGGCCCATCTGCTATTTAAGTCCATAAAAGACTTGATGAAATAAGGAAGTTGATTTAGGAGGCTACCTAAATGTTTCAACCCTCCTTTCCTAAGTTCTATAAAAAATTTCTTTCTAATTCAGGACTCTTTAAAAAGCAATTTAAGCAGCAAAGTCCTATCAAACAGGATTTTTAAAAGCAATGGCAAAGAGGCTCAAACAAGAAAAGGGAACACCTCACAGAACCATATACTGTCCAAATTATCTGTCTGCTTGCCTCTTTAAGGCTTCCCCCATCTTTCAAAACACAATTTTCTGTATAATATGCCTGTAAATCTGTAAATTGGAATGACTATTCATGTTCCTTTATCACCACATTTGGGACTAACAGCAAACCTATCCGGCATGTTATACAAAAAAATTGGAAAATTTCTACAGTATGAAAGTGAAATGAGAGACGTAACAGGTGCTGGATCTGTAATTGTGTATCACAGGGGTAGAAATTTGAAGGACTTGTTTGAAAGAGTGGTTAAGTATAAGGGGGAAGGGTTTATGAAGAACTGTGGATGCTGCCCATATTACCCCTCTGTTGCAGAGATTGTTGAGATAGTGATTAATGGTTTTACATTTAAACCAGTAGAAAAGTTTTACTATTATTCAGGGAGGGTGGTATATTGCACCCAATGTGTTTTATATGCAGACTTTTATACTGATAAAATGAAGAGGAAATTAAAAAATCGTATTTATGAACATCTTGGAGCAATCAGAAAAAATGATGGTACCAATGCTCTTGCTAAGCACTGTATGGATTTTCATGGGCATTGTTTTAAGTTCTTTGTGCTGGACTCAGTGAAGGTTGGTGGAATGGGTGGAGCAGGGTCATTGCATCTAGAGAGGAAAGAATTGACCTGGCAGCTTTGTTTAAGGGCTAACATTTGGCCAGGTCTCAATGAATGTATTTCCGTCAATAGTATTCTTAGGTTGAAGGCACTGGAAGGATGGCCTGATTTATTTTAATATTCATGCAAACATGTAAAACTAAACTAAATTGAGTTGTTTTCAATAAGGTCTTAAAGTAAACACCTGTTTTTGTAGTTATACTTAACATATATGGTACGTATTTCATTTTTTTTAGATGTGTGGGAATGTTAGTTTTATGTTTTTTAAAGGTTTTATAAATATTCATGGATATTTATTAATATTTATAAATATTCATAAATATGCATACAGAGATTTGCTCTCACTGGCTGAAGTCATGGGGTGTTTTTTCTATGACGTCATCACTAATTGAAGGTATTTAAACATGAACTGCTTTCTTTAAACTGTCTGAAGAAGTTTCTTATGGTAGAAATGAAAGTGCTAATTTTATATGTGTTTTGATTTAATAAAGTGTGTTTTTCACAGATAAGCGATCTTAGAATACTAGATTTTACATTTTTTGTACCTCACTGGAGTATTCACATTTTATGCCTTCCTGCCTTCTGGTCTGGTTTTCTTCACAGGAAAGCTACCTTAACTTTATTAAAGCACAGTGGGAAGATGATGTTGGGAAAAAGGCAAAATAATCAAGGTTGTTAAGGAAGATAATGAACATGATTATTATGTTCCCATTACTTCCTACTCAGGCTTTTATTTAAAAAATACTTCCTAGAGAAAGTAAAGAAAGAGACTGGTTATGAAGTAAACCCATATCCAGGTGTTAGGAGGTCACATGGGAATTGACAAAACTAAGACATGAATACTAATTTATTGGTCAGATATAAATAAAAAGAAACTGTGCATGTCCAAAATGCCAGAAAACTGCATCTCATCCTTTCGATGCCTGTCATAGTAGTCCCATTTGATTGTATTGCCGTGCTTATTGTGGAAGCCACTTGCAAAATCTAGTAGTGGGTACCAGCACATACTATTAATACTGGACTTCACCGCAGAAGTTCCAGAAGCAGTGTGATTATGCAAAACCAATGGTAAAGGCTGTTGCTAGAGAATTGGCACTGTTATTCTTCATGGTGGGCGTTCCTAAAGAGGTATTCTTACTGATTAAGGCATTCTCTTTATACTACATCAGTCAAAAAATCAAATACTTGAAGTTATCAGTGTACCGATGTCCTTCGTGGTTCACTGTTGCAGTCATCACTGTAGGGTTCTTCCTGCCAGCAGCAGCCCCCGATCGGCCAGAATCCCAAAGTCTGGATCGGGTGCCAGCTGAGGTCACATTTATCCTGACGTCAATGCGCCGGAAGGTATAAAGACCTTAGCTGACGCCATTTCCCCAGTCTTTCTTGCCGTGCAGTGCCCTTTGCAGTTCACTGATGCCGGTTGGCCTGTTCCTGTTTGTTTTTGGATCTAATTCCAGAATTTTCGTTTTTTACAGATATGTACCCCATTGGGGAGGTCTTTTTCTTGCTCCAGTCAGATGTCAGAAAAAGTTAATAATTGTATTTCTTGTGGGAAGCAAATACCTCATAGGGATTTTCACTCTTACTGTATTCCCTGCCTGGGTCCTGACCACAACGTTGCTAATTGTGTGTTTTGTGCTAGATTTAATCAGCGTACTATTAGGCATAGATATAACTTTGCCTTTTACTATTTTGGAAAAAGGTTTAATTATAACATGTCTTCAGATTCTTTTCCGGCTTCTGGGGTGTGTAAGAGGTGCAGGGATGCAGACAGGCCTCCGAGGTCCACAGCAAAGGATGTTACTCAGTTATTGCCAGTTGCTGGTTCGACGGTCGTCAGTGAGGTGCCTTTGCAGCCCCTGTCGTCCGCCTCTTTTGAACCAATTGCCTATACCAACTCCGGTGTGGAGCTGATGGGGTCTTCAGAATTGCCAGGGACTGGACCTTCGGATACTGTTCCCTCAGTTGGGTCCGGAGCCGGTTGGCAGGTACCGGCTTCTGAGGGAGTTCTCAGGCCTTCACAGCTTCCTGTAAATGTGGATTCAGGTTTACATGCTAAGTCAAAGTCTAAGGCTCCAGCTAAAGTGAAGTGGCTAGCACAGGCACCTTTTGATCAGGGTCCTAGGCCTCAGAGGCAGATGCTTAGGATGGCTGAAGATCTCTTAACTATGATCAGGGGTTCTCATCACCCTCCTGACAAGAAGCCTAGATTACAGTCCAATTATGATTCTTCAGACCAAATTTCTGTTTCTTCTGCTTCTTCCCTTGAGCAGGATTATTCTTTTCCTCTTTATGAGGATTCTGATGCTGAAGATTCATTTCCTTCTGCCTGTCCTCCTGAGGATTATTCTTTTGGTGAAACTTTGCATGATATGAGGGTGCATTTTCACTGGGAAGTGCAGGAATTCTCTGAATCCAAGAAAAGGCTTAGGGATTTTCTTCTTCTCCCACAGCATAAGCCTCTGGCTATTCTCCCTGTATTGGACATTGTTGATGTTTTTTCAGAAGCTTCTCTCTCTCCTGATTCTTTTCCCCCTACTCCGGCCAAACTGGATAGGTATTATAGGGTTCCAGATTCTCATAAATTTCTTTTTAAAAATCTTTCGCCTGATCTGGAAACAATTTCTCAGAGTCCTAAGGGTGTTAAAGCGGCCTCTGCTAAAAATCCTATTCCCTCTGACCGAGAGTCCAGGGCTTTGGAGTGATGGGGTAAAAAGGTTTATACTTCTTCTACATTGTCTATTAGGGCTTTGAACTGTCAATTTTATATGCTGAAGTGTCAGCAATACCTTTTGTCTGTATTTCAACAAAAGATGTGAGCTGTGTCTAGTGGTGCGGATAATCAGGAGTTACAGGATTTATTGCAGGCTATTGAACAAGTGGGCAAACATACCCTGCATTGTGGTTTTGATTCTTGGGAAGCTTCTTGTAGGGCTGCAACTACTGGTGCTGTTATTAGAAGACATGCTTGGTTATGAGATCAAAGCTTGCCGGATCAGATTAAAGCCAAACTTTTGGATGCCCCTTTGCAGCACGATGTTCTGTTTGGGTCCAAAGCTAAAGAGGTATTGAAGAAAATGGAAGACAAAGCCAAATCTATGCAGACGGTTAAGGATTTTCTACAAGTGCAACCTCCTAGATTTAGCAGACACTGGCCAACTAAACCTTGGTCCTTTCCGGGCTCGGACAGGTCTCAGAGAGGCAGATTCAGGCATTCCAGAGGTAGGGGGCAGTCACAGTCCCATTTTAGGAATAGACAGTGGAGTGCCCCCTCTTCCAAGGGAGGTGAAGATAAGTCTCAACCCTACCGAAAACAGTCTTTATGACTCTCCCTTTCTGGTTCCAGGGGCTCCTCTCCTGGAAGCTCCTTTGGGGGAAGGATTTCTCTTTTTTATCAAAATTGGAGCCACATAACCCGGGAGAAATGGGTTCTGGACATAGTCTCCAGAGGTTACAGATTTCATTTCCACACTATACCAGAACCGAACGGTTGGCCAGACCTGCCAGATCATCAGAAGGCAGAGGCACAATGGCAGGTTCAGTCCCTCCTGGCTATGAGGGCCATAGAATTGGTACCAAATTTAGAAATAGGGCAAGGTTTTTATTCCAGACTTTTCCTGGTTCCCAGGAAGGAAAATTCGTGGAGACCAATCCTGGACCTCTCTGTACTAAACACCTTCCTAGATATACCAAAATTCAAGATGCTCACTCTGCAGCAGCTGCTGCCTATGTTGGGCAAGAACGCTTGGATGGTGACTTTGGACTTAAAAGAAGCTTACCTGCATATTCCTATAAGGCAAGAGTGCAGACGGTATCTGCGTTTCAAAGCAGGCTTGAAACATTACCAGTTCTCTGTGCTGCCCTTTGGCTTATCTACTGTGCCCAGGGTCTTTACGAAGTGCCTGGCACCAGTAATGGCGTTTTGCAGACAGATGGGGATTCAAATTTACCCTTATCTGGACGACTGTCTTCTTCAAGCAGACGACAAAGACACTCTACTTTGGCATCTAGCTTTTGTGCAGCATCTTCTTCTGTGCCTCTGTTTCACAGTGAATCTAAAGAAATCAAATCTGGTACCCACACAACAGATTACTTTCCTGGGTGCTCTTCTGAGTACTTCAACCCAGATGGCTTCCTTGACACCAGACAAAAAAGGGCAACTGGCTTCTTTTTTCCGACACCTGGCTTCAATGAAACAGCTGACTGCAAGAAAAATTCTGCAGGCTTTGGGTTACATGGCCTCCTGCATTCTGCTAATACCATATGCAAGGCTGCATATGAGGAAACTGCAGTGGTACCTCAAGAGTGTCTGGTCTCAGCATTACCACAGTTTGGAAACAGTGGTCATGATTTTGCCTTGTCTCCAGTGAGAGTTTCTTTGGTGGGCCGAAGACTGTCTACAGAAAAAGGGGAAGCCTTTTTGTCCTCTGCCGACCAACCAAGTTCTGACAACGGATGCTTCAGATTATGCCTGGGGAGCCCACATGCACGGGAAATGTCTTCAGGGTGTTTGGACGAAGGAACAAACGCACCTACACATAAATTTGAAGGAGATGCTAGCTGTACAGAATGCCCTGATAGCCTTCAGGGACCTTCTTCTACCAGGACAATTGTTGATACGGACAGACAACACTACAGTGATGTGGTACATCAACAAGCAGAGGGGCTCTCACTCTTACCCCCTGTGCAGATTAGCCATGAATCTCTGGTACACTGCTCTGACCTGCAGTGTCGACTTACAGGTGCAATTCCTGCCAGGGAAAGGCAACACTCTGGCAGACGCATTGAGCAAACGCATTTCAGATCGACACGAATGGATGTTGGATGTTCGGATATTCAGGATGATTATAAAGGCTTGGGGATGTCCGGACATAGATCTCTTTGCATCCCCTCAGAATCATCAACTTCCAACATTCTGCACAAGGACCTACCACAAACTAGCATGGAAAGTGGATGCCCTCTCATTCAGTTGGAAACACCTCTCAGTATATGCTTTTCCTCCCTTTCCTCTTCTACCTAGGGTACTTCTGAAGATAAAACAGGACAGACTGCACATGATTCTACTGGCTCCCAATTGGCCTCGGCAATTCTGGTATTCCACTCTGATTACCTTGGTTCAGGAGCCTCCCTGGATTCTGCCTCAAATCCCTCATCTACTGTCTCAACGGGACGGCCAGATACTGCACAGTCATGTCAAGACTCTGCATCTAGCTGCCTGGCGGATCCAGGGTCTGTAAACACCTCTACCCTTTCCAAACAGGTATTGGATGTAATCCTTGAAGCTAGATGGCCCAGCACTAGAAAATCCTATGTGGGAAAATGGAAAAGATTTTGCTCCTGGAGTCAAGTCCAGGGTGGTGATTCTTCTGTTCCGAACATTCTTCTGATTTTACAGTATCTGACAGCGTTATTACATACAGGCCTATCTTTTTCGTCTATTAAGCTTCATGCTTCTGCTATTTCTGCACATTACGATACGGATCCTCCAATTTTTTCTCATCCATTACTTAAACAATTTCTTAGAGGGGCTAAGAATATTCAGCCCCCTATAAGGGCCCCTGTTCCCACTTGGGATCTTAACTTATGTTTTGGAGAAATTAACTTTGTCTCCTTTTGAATCTGCAGCTTCCACGGATTTCAAATTTTTGTCTTGGAAAACTGCTTTTCTTTTAGCTATTACCTCTGCTAGAAGAATTTCGGAATTGCAAGCACTCATGGCTGTGGAACCCTTCCTTATTTTTCATCAGGACAGGGTATCTCTACGGACTAATCCCACATTTATGCTCAAGGTGGTTTCGGCAGTGGCCTTGAATCGGTCTATTCATTTGCCTACCTTTTATCCTAATCCTCAAAGTGAGGAAGAAAGTATTTTGCATGCTCTAGACATGCACAGACAGCTTCGTCTATACCTGGACAGGACCAAGATAGTCCGGAAATCTGATCAGTGGTTTGTCGCTTATGCTCCTACTGTTCAGGGGAAAGCAATCACTAAGCAAACTATTTCCAAGTGGATTGCCCATTGCATTAAGTTCTGTTACTCTTATCATGGCAATCCGGTTCCTGTTAATGTTAGGACTCATTCTACCCAGGCTACTGCTACTTCAGCAGCTTTTCTGTGTGGGGTTCCTACCAAGGATATTTTGGAAGCTGCTACTTGGAGTTCTCTACATACTTTTTCTAAGTATTACAACCTCCTTCTCTATTCTCAATCCAGGGCAGGTTTTGCTTCTGCGGTTTTGCAGGGTTTTGTGATCGCTTCCTCTCTTTCTCCTCCAGCCACCCTTTCTTAGCTTTGGGACTCAACCCTACAGTGATGACTGCAACAGTGAACCACAAAGGACATAGTACAGTTGTGTACTTTTACCATAAATGTAGATGTTCGAGTGTGTTCATTGTTGCAGTCTGGGTTACCCTCCCTCCTATCCCCTCTTTTGTTTTTTCCTTGAGTATTGTCTGTTATGAGGTATTTTGACTGCTGAGGTTTTGAGCATGGTTTCTTTTTTAGCCTTTTCTTTCTGGGCACCTGACTTCTGGGGCAAGAAAAACTGGGGAAATGGCGTCAGCTGAGGTCTTTATACCTTCTGGCGCATTGACGTCAGGATAAATGTGACCTCAGCTGGCGCCCGATCCAGACTTTGGGATTCTGGCCGATCGGGGGCTGCTGCTGGCAGGAAGAACCCTACAGTGATGACTGCAGCAGTGAACACACTTGAACATCTACATTTATGGTAAGAGTACACAACTGTACTGTTAGGTTTAATAAACAATGAAATCTATCCTAAGGGAATTTGTCGATACTGATGTGAAGAACTGGAACCAGTTGTTAACTTTTCTTACTGTTTGCATTTCAAAAGGCGTGCAATCTTCAGGTGGGTTTACCCCATTTGTACTCCTGTATGGCAGGTGGCCCACAGGACTATATAACAGTCCTAAGGAATCTAGGTAAGAAGAGAGGACACCATTTAAATGTGATAGGACATCATGACAGATTGCAGGATAGACTAAAGCTGGTTATGCGCATAGTAAAGGAGCCCATACAGAAAGTCTGATAACTCCAGCAGTGTATCAATAGTAACTATGCCTGGATTAGAGAATTTAGTCCAGGAGATCAGGGATTAACATTCCATAACAAAACAAATTCTAGACTAAGTGGCATGGGTTGTTTGAGACTGAAAGAATAAAAACAGTGAACTGTAAGTTTAGGCAACCAGGAAATGCCACATTACAGCAAATCTGTAACATTAATGCATTGAAGCCATGAAAACAATTAAAAAAAAATTCTGCATTTAACTTGCAAGATAAAGCTCATACAAGGGAAACCAGATAATCTTTATCTGAAGTGCATTTAGTGAAATCCTTCTTGAGCACAAAAGCTGAAAGAGAGAATTTCTCTTAAAAAATAAAATAATGTTTTCAGAAATGCCTGTGAGAACTAAACCATTAGAAAGTAATATACATGAAGTGAAAAGAATATCTGAGTCACAGAAACAGTAAAAGAAGTTCAAAAGATGCTCAAGCCAGATAAGATAGAAGAGGCATAGAGTGAATGGAGTAGCCCAGTAGTGCTTATCCACAAACCTGATGGAAATCTGTTAAATTCTGTAATGACTTTAGGAAACTGAATATCATATCAAAGTTTTAATAGCTATCCTGTGCTCAGAACTGGTCAATTGACAGAAGACATATAGGAAAGGCCTGATCCTGCCAAGGGAAAATGAGCCATTGGTAACCACTGATGTTTTTTGTATGCAGTGTTGCCACTTTGCCTTCATGGAGCTCCAGTTACTACAATGTCTTTCAGCTTTTCCCGGTTAGGGTTTGCCACAGTGGATCACTGGTCCACTAATGATTGGCAATGGTTTTTACTGTGCTGAGTTGCCAGCCCGACGCCCAAACTTCAGGAAAGACACACCCACACACACCTACCTGCATGTCTTTAAAGTTTACTAAGCTGCAGAGAGGACATGCAGACTCAACACAGAAGGAACTCCAGCCGAGAATCGAACTGAAGAACCTCTTGCTGTGAGGTGACCACGCTAACCGTTGCACCACCGCGGAGATCCAGTTACTGACAGATAAAATATTGAGGCCTAGCTCCCATTATGCTGTGGCATACCTGGATGACATAATAATTCATAGCACTTACCAAAATTACAGAAGTGTTGGAATCAGGACAGGAAGACTTGACTGTAAATACTAAGAAATGTAAACTAGGTTTAATAGAAGCCCTATACTTAGGATACTGGTAAGACCTAAACCTGCAAAAAAAAAAAAAAAAAGCCAGAAAAACTGGCCTGTAACCCCACTTAAAGACTGACAAAGGTTTTGCTGGGAATAGCTGTGTGCTACGGAAAGTTTGTGTCTAATTTTGCAACTATTATTTATCCTCTGGCAGGTCTTACAAAAGGGAATACTCCCGGCAATGGTCTTTAGAGGCAGAGGGAACATGTAATGAACTAAAAGTATCCTATGTGCAAAAAAATGCATTAGTGGCTCCAGATTTTACTGAAAAGTTTGCCTTATGTACTGATTCATAAGCAATAGGTTTGGGGGCAGCTCTATCCCAAGACTTCCAAGGTGTGGAGCAACCTGTAGGCTGTACCCTTTGAATGTTAATGAAAAAAGAAAGGAGATATTCCACCATAGAAAATTAGTGCTTTGTAATCAAGTGGGATTTCTGTTACTTGAAGTGTTACTTATTTGCTAGAGTTCTGAGTTTGGTAACTTGACTGTACTACTTTACAATGTCTGAGTAGGAAGACTCATGGTAGTAATAAGCTGTCCCTCAAACCCTTTCTTGTATACTGTAACCTTCATGCCTGCACTGTCCAGCAAACATGCTGATGGGTTGTTGTGGTCCAACAGCCTGTCAATATAAATGCAAAACTGGGGTGGGAGGGTAATGCTTGGGGGTTAGTTGTAACGTTGATATAGCCCATAAAATACTCCATGAACCAGATAAAACCTCAGCCCTTAAAGATCTCATACAACTATACACCACCACTAGAACACTCTGTTGCAGTGACAAACTCCTAGTTAAATCCACCAAAGCTAACAACTCAGCTGGAGAATCCTTATTCTCTAACATCATTCCTAAAATATGGAATAAACTGCCCACTTCCATCACTTCCGTCTGCACCATAGTACAATTTAAAAAACTTCTATTAACTCACTTAGAAAATCCTGGCTTTGCTCTTGCTACCCACCTGACTAACTCTATATTGTCCACTTTTTATACACACCCTCTGACTTTCTTCAGATTTACAGTTTACAGTGCTATCCTATTATGCCTTCTTCCTTCCCTATATATACTTTCTCTGTGCCCCCCACACCCCCCAACTGTATATACTAACTCCAGGATTGCACTACAGTAGGGAAAAGGGCATATACCTTTTACTTTAATGTGTCAGTGTTATGAGTTTCAGTCAAATGAGTTTTCAGTCTTTTGAACTTTCAGTGTTTTGGTCTCAGTCAAATGAATTTCAGTCAAATGAAATTTAGGTCATATGAAGTATACATACATACATACATATACATGTGTGTGGTCAACTTCAAATTAACAAAAGACCACTTACCTAAAAACAAAATCGGCAAGATGATGAGAGATGAAATGTCCCATACCACATTTTAATGAATGACCATAATGCCGACACTTTTCTCAGGGTAAGTATACAGTCAGCCAACATTTCATGAACAGATACACCAGACTATCACCAACCCACACACCCCCAACTAAATATACCAACTCCGAGATCACACTACAGTGGGGAAAAGGGCAAATTTCACCATGTTGGCCAACTGGATACTTACCCTGAGAAATGGTTCAGCAATGTGGTCGTTCATTAAAATCCGGTTTCGGACATTTTGTCTCAGTAATTTTTCTTGGGGTAAGTGTGTTTTCATTAATTTGAAGTAGACCCATATATATATATATATATATATATATATATATATATATATATATATATATAGATATATATAATGTGTGTGTGTGTGTGTGTGTGTGTGTATGTATATATATATATATATATATATATATATATATATATGTGTGTGTGTATATATTTATATATTTATTTATATGTGTGTGTGTGTGTGTGTGTGTGTGTGTGTGTATATATATATATATATATATATATATATATATATATATATATATATATATATACAGAAAACTGGCAGAATTGTCAGTGCAATCTGATATGCATTACACAGTTCACATTTTCCAACTTAAAAACACAATCATATGATTTAGTCTTGCTAACAGGATTCATGACAAAGTAATGCTTAAAATGCCAGTGCCCTACTAATGTTTATGATAGAAGCACAACTTTATCAAAAATGTGAATGTGCTCTCTGTGTGCCAAAAGATAAAGGAATGGTAAATGCCATTATTTGAAACAGCCAGTTCAGTATTGTTTCAAGTAGATATAACTAATTACAAGTGACATTTTGTGGCCAACAAAAACATGGTTTGAAGAAAAGTATGTAAAAAAAAAAAGTGTGCGTGTATATATATATATATATATATATATATATATATATATATATATATACACACACACACACACACACACACACACACACACACACACACACACATATTTTCATTTCAAACCAGGTTTCTATATAGCTCCTAAGTCAGAAATATGTAGTCTCTTTTTGGATGAGACGTTAATCCAAGTTACTTTTTCCTAAGTTATGCATAGCTACCTTTGGAAGTTTCTTGTTACCTAGAAATGGAAATGCTGCACTAATATGAATTAGGTTGAATTTGTATAAAACACTTCTGTTACACTTTCAGTCTGTCATTTATATGGACCAATAATCTTTGTTTCCAAGATTTTGACATCTGCCCCACATAGAAGGTTATACAGGAACAGTTAACTATGTAAATTACCCACTCAGTTGTAAATTACCCACTCAGTTTGCAATTAATAAAGTGTTTAATTTCACAAGTTCTTGTATTCGGTGAAGTAAAATGTCTGACTTGCATATCTGTTTTCACAAAGTACAGTTTTCATATGGAATACAATGTCTAGGCTCCTAACCCAACATTTTGTGCTTATTTTACTATATCATTGGTCTCTTTTACCACCCCAGATGCTGTTCAGCAGTCCTAGCTTTACATTTGCAACCATCCAATACATTGTCACAAATAAATCATTACTCTTTAATAGAGGCCAAACCTTGTTAATGACCTCTCTGATTTTAAAAAACTTACTCTTGTGTTGTCAGTAATCATAAGCAGTCTGAATATCTGGAGAGCAAAGAACTTATCTGACATTCTGGCAACTGTTCTCTAGATTTGTTAGAAGCTAACTTGTTTGCATCAAGATTTGGTTTTGAAATATCCTGTTGGTTATGGAATATCCTGTTCTGTAATGACCTGTCCAAGTCATAATCTTTGTTTCAAATTCTAACTTATCACTACAAATTCTTTTTCGTAAATACTGTGATTTAGGAATATGCCTTTAGGGTTGCAACTCTCAGTTAAAAAGTCCTACTAGTGATAGGTTTCTTACACAACAAATTTTGTAGTAATCCATCAAAGAATTTTGTCATCATGACGTCTAGAAAATCCACATTAAATGAGTCATTTCCAAGCACAAAACTAATATGAGAAGCATTGTAATTTAAATATTTCATAAACTACTTCAGTTTACTAAGGCCTCCGTACCGTATCAGCTAGCATTCATTTTGAAATCACAACTGAATATCCATAAATCAAAAAAATATAACTTTTGAAACTGTATACATAATTACTAGCAATACTGAGTGGGAAATTGTGCATAGACATCTATTCCTGCAGTGCAAATTGCAAGGCTGTAAGAAATGTCATGCTGAAGAGTGCCTGCTTTGTTTACTATGCTATCTTTGGACAGCATTTGCACCCACAGGTGTTTCATCTCCATCTACAAGACTATATTTTATTTTTTATTTTTATTTATTTACACTTTGTTGACTGGGTTAGTCCCACAAGGGATCTCTTACATTCACCATAGCTACCACTAACTCTTTCAGATGGGGACCTTGGTTTAACATCTCATTCAAAGTAAAGAAAACCTTTCTTAGGTGCATGACTAAATGACTGCGGTGGTATACCCACATGGTACTTTTGCATAAGTCACTGCAATCTCCTCTAACTTGTGTGTTATAGGTACAGCAAGTCCTGTAAACATGGAACTTCACCATACTTCTCAGTCACAATGGACATTTGTGCTTCTGTGCCTTCAGCTTCCATTGTCACTACCAGCGTGGGAACTGCTGGGAAATTCTATGGCATAGTGATGTCACAGAAAGGATAGTGCCTCCTGGTCATCAAATGATATACATATTACCTAAAATGGCAAATGGTATTGGATTTGCAGGAGGTAGATGGCAGACAAGTGCTTAGGCCCTATTGTAGCCTTCCTGACCTCTGCAGTGGAGCAGTTGGTGAGGTCAGTGGCTCTTCACCATGTCCTGAATCCCACAGATCTGGAAAAGTGGCAGTAGTTGATTTTTGTGAGAGAGTTTAGAAGGGACACAGGCTCCCCCCAGAGATAGAGGAGGATATACAGCAGACGTACATTGAGGATGACCATTTTGCAAATGCCTCTATTAGACTATAAGTAGGGTGAAGTGTTACCAGCTGAAACGTGGAAGACAAGTACGTAGGGAATTTACCAAAATAAATCCACCTGATTTTCCACTTCATAATGGGGAACTCTTGCACCTCAAAAAGTCACTGGAGTAGAGCTTCTACTAAGTGCAAAATCTGGTTATCATTGTGCTGCTCAGCAAATGGATTTGTGGTTGTATGTAAATCTAGAACAGAGTGAAATGATTCAGCATTATGTAGTTTGCACAGTATCATAAATTTAGTGCTTAATGACTTCAGAATAATACACCACCTACAATATCATGTGGCACCTTATTTTTCAACTGGTTGCCTCACTGTCACTGAGCCTCAAACCAAGTTTTATCATATATAGTCATGAAAAGCATGTGGCACAACTTAATGGCTACTGAAGTGCATGGCTGCTACTAGCATTTCTGCCAGAATGTGTAGCAGAAAGTTCAGCACTTTGGTCTGTTGCCCTTATTGCCTATTAATACCCAGTTCCATACCACAGTCTGGAAGCTAATGTGTCTCACTTGTCACTTGCAGGTATCACTTATTTGACAGTTTGAAAGGTGGGTTGCTGCATTAGGCAGCTGATTTCTCGCTCAGTTTTGAGGAGGAGTATTATTATAATGGCAAGTTGTGTAAATTCTGTACATGCTTAGCATGTAAAAGCCACTTTGCACTTTTGTTCCCTCCAGACAAAACATGGTAGAAGGGTAGCATTGCCATTTGAAATTCTTAGGAAGCTAGATTTATGTACTTTTCATGCATGCTTTGGTTTGGGAGCAGGGCAGGGTGGAAGATACATGACTGGCTGTGTGAACAGGTACACAATTCCCCACTATGTATGTCTGTTCAGAAAAGCAGAGAGAGAATTGTATTTTCCCTGAATTGGTTTAATAGTTATGCTTCCTTTGAATTTCTTTAGCTGTTGTCCTTTGCTGTACATTCCTAATGCCTTCCTCTTTGATGCTTGCAACTTGTTTATTTTATTCTGTTTCTCCAGTCCTTTGTTGTGTAATAAAGCATTAAACGTGTGGTTAAAATGAGTTTTGGTGTTACGCACTGTGACAGTGTGAGGTATTGCCATCTATGGCAATGAGAATAGGGCAGTGCTTGTGTAACATATGCCAGCATAGTTGGCTGGAGTTTTGTAATTTTGTGTCATTTGATAATCACACTGACTTGTACAGATGCTTGTGTTAAAATCAGTAGTGTTATTATAGCTGATTAAATGTTTATGTTTAAGCAAAGAATTCTGGAAGGAGTAGAGGTTTTTGAAATGTTCTGTAGCTTTCAGATACTGCAACAGTTCTTAGCAAAGTTCTGAGTGTGCATTGTACCAGAGTTAAGTAATCAAATGTGATGTCATTCCATAACCAACACTGAGAGGATGGATGTCACGCAACGGCTTATTTTGTTTTGTTTTCTTTGGAACCTGATATAAAAATCTATGTCAGTTATCACAGGTCAGTTGTTCAGTTCAGTTGTTAGATGCTCATCACCTTGCATTATGGAAGTAAGCATCTCAACAGCTAATGTTGTATTGCTGTATTAATTAAGTTAGCTGGGGAACAGTTATTCTTTAGACAGGAAATATAGTAAGATTAGTTGAGTATTTTTTTTTTTACATCTGTTAGAATCTGTCAACTATGTTATTTTTATTTCTCCTGTGACTGAAACTCTGGTGTTTATTGTACTTAGATATTTAGTATTCTCGTGTTTTCTGCTTTATTATTTATTATTAAGTATTTTTATACCTTTAATTGTGACTGGTCTTTTAGAGAATACTTTTAACATCTTGAGAATAATTGTGCTTATTTTAGTGACGTCTTGTCCACTCTGAAAAGTCTGGCTGCTTTGGTTACACTTTACCATTTATGTTAGTATTGCTTTTACTCAGTATAATTGGATACCCTTGTAAGAGCCTGAGAGTGGTTGACTGGTGGTAGCATAGTTATCTTATAGTTTGAACAAAAGGAGTACAGTTAGTAAATCTGCACCAGCCTTTCCCAGGAGTGTGTGTGTGTGTGTGTGTGTGTGTGTGTGTGTCTGAAAATCAAATACTCAGGTGTGGGTGTGCCAGCTACTTGGAAATGGGATACGGTGCTCCAGAGTGAGTCTTTTTTGGGATCTGGAGAGACAGAGTCCAGTCCCAGGTCTGGAGCAGGTTCCTTGTGTGCTCTTGGAGGAAATTGTGCTTGATGCAGAGAGCTGCATTTAAGATACTGTCTTAAGTTCATTCCTGTTTTTAGTGACTGTCTCTCACCAGTGTCAACAGTGAGGATTGCGTCTCTTTGATTACTGGCCAAGGTAGAGAGGGCCATCACATGTGCCATCACTTGTTTTTGGGGGATGTTGATTATTCACAGATTTGACAGTCTGTGTATGGGTCTGTTGATATTAGCTTACACACATACATAACATAGTTTATAATGTCGATGCTTAAAAAAGTGAACATTGTATTGCATTGGTTTACCAGCTGGAGGCTGCTGTCCACACAAGATTGCAATGCATCAGGGGCTAGGAATTTGCCCTTTACCTGTTGTGCAGTAACAGAGTTGGTATATATAATTTGTAGGGGGTGGGGAACACAGGGGATTGACCCCCTGCATAAAATTGTTGTTGTTTTGTGATTCAAACTAAAATTATCAATGTTTCTGTTTGCTCACGTATTTGTTTTTTCATTAGCTAATCATATGTCTCTCTGCAGAGACTGAAATTGGTCAAATGGTGTCAGTGCTCTACCCCAGTTAACAAATTGTATAAATAAATGCGTGTGTTTGTGTGTGTGTGTGTGTGCACATGTGCATTTTTAAGTGAAAACTCACTGGGTTGTTCAGTGAAAACCACTAGCTTCTGGACAAATGGTACTTTATGATTTTCACCACTGAATAGTAGCAAAAATGCAGAAAACTTGTGTTAGACCATAGCTTTTAGAACAGGCTTTCATTGGTTATGATATTTTAAGTCTTGATTTGTGACAGCATCTGTATCTTGTTTTGTATTGCAGCTCGGTATCAACCACTGCAGTTGACTGTTCGGTATGAGGATGGAACAGCAGTTCTGCAGTGTGTCACAGAGGGTGGCTTCCCATTAGGAAAAGTGATATGGTATTACCAGGATGGAAGGAGGCTGAACCAAACCTGGTCAGTGATGAATTATACCAGATCAGATAGAACATTTCTGATTAAGAGCACCTTGACATTGAAGTCAGAAGAGGAAACATCTGTATGCTGTTCTGTAATCCATAGAGCACTGAAGGAAAATATCACCTCATGTTTGAAGATCCCAGGTAAAAGATATAAATGTTAATTTCCTTATGGTGGTGTTGGACAGCAATGTTTCTTTTGCTCACTGGAAACACATTTTCTGCGGAATAAATTAATGAGTGGTACAGGTACTCATTCGGATCATCAGAATTATACTAATCAGAAAGGCTCGGTTTTGTTTTGCATTTATAGTGAAGCTGTGGCATTCAGACAGGCAGGCAAAACATGCATAATGAGTAAATTCTTTGTATGAATGTTTATCAGTAGATTTATAAAGGATCCCTTATTGTCAGAACATAAATTGTTGAAACAGATTTGGTCCCTATTTGCCTTTCTTGCATTATTTTTTTGAGGATTATTACTACTTTTTCTGTATTTACTTCTTCATTTTGGCTTGATGAACCCCTTCACTGTCTCTTTCCCCTTTACTTCTTACTGAAAAAAAACATTCATGCATCCTTTGATCTCAGTATGGAGTATTTCCTTCTAGTTATTTGGTACTTGACATATTTTCACATCACCCCTCTTGTTTGAGGATACCATCTTTTCAGAAATTCCTGCTACTTGTATCTTCCTCTTTGAGGTGCTGACATTTGTTTGTTTTTGATTGTTTGATTTGCAGGTCATATACACTTTCTTCTTTAATGCAGATTCAGTACCATCTTCACACATGCTCCTTCCTCTGTATGCTATCTCTCCTTATCCTTTTTTATGCATGACGGCAACCTACTCCAACTATTCAGATAAGCAGCAAACAAACCAAGAAAAACTTGAAAACCAAATTAAAACACCTGGTTAACTCTCCAAAGTCTGTAAATATAATCCCTTTCAAAAATTTGAGTCCAACTCGAGTAAATATAAAATTGAACAGTTTTATTTTAAGCCGTTAAAACATACGCTTTTCGTCGGAACACAGTCCAACTTCCTCAGAACACAAAACAAGCAAAACAGTGCCTCACCCCTACCATTCATTTTAAGTATCAGAAATTCAAACCTTGTCACATGCTAAAATTCAATTATCTTAAAGCCATAACATCAAAAATTGAAAATTAAAAATTAAAAAACTAAAAAGCATCCTCACACAGTGATCTAGCTCGTGAATAACAGTACATGAATATGCTACCAGGAAGTTAACTACCTCTTAAAACTACTGAACTCGAGAACTTGTATAAAAATATTAAATGTTAAACAACCATTTACTCTGCTCGGAATAAACAACCCGGTTCAATAACCAGCAATCCCAGATTTTCAAAGTAACATAGACTGCCTCGGGGCTATTCAAAACCTACTCGTATAGGACCAGTCAAAAAACAATCAATTGTAAATACATATTGACATTATAACTCACATTCTTCTATACATACTGGCAAAGAACATATATAGACAAACCACACATCCACTGTCGGTGGCAAAAAACCTAGGAAAACCCCTAATCTACTGTAGGGCCAAAGATAATCGGGCTTCCATAAACATATGAAAGTGAATAGATATTTAGAAAAATAATTAGATGTTAAAGAAATTAACAATTTTACTCCCCAAACGTATATAAATTAAATTGTTGGACCACCACACTGTTCAGCTCGGTTCAAAATGACACCTGCCAAAACTCTATAATAATGTTATTTCCACATCCGTTCCTACTGAAACCACTCTAGACAGAACTAGAGGGTAGTTCTATGTTCATCCAAAAACAAATGCAAATGTATGAATGTTATTAAAAAGGATTGGATGTAGCAGCAATTGACTATTATACTCCCCAGATGTATATAGGTTAATATGTCTGACCACCGCTCAGATCAGCTCGGTTTAAATGACACCTGCCAATACCCTATAATAGTGTTGTTACCAAGGCCGGTCTTACTAAAACCGCTCTGGACAGAACAGAAGGACGCTTCTATATTCCTACTGTACATTTACTTAGATGTACAAATCGCATACGACTATACAGAAAACAATAAACTGCGTCCCACGGACATTGTGTACACTACAGTTAGTGGCTATGTGTATATATTAAAGTATGTGAAGAATGTAAGAAATGTAGAACAAATATCTACACTCTCTATAATAATGTAAGGAACTATAACTAAAATTAAAATCCATAGAGTCAGTAGAGTCCTATCAAAACCAACCCCCCACCCCCCACCCACCCCTTCTACCATGAATACACATACCTAATAGAACCACTTACTAAATACTATGGACATACATGAAACGGATAATACTGGAAAATTATTCAGATAAGCATCTTACTAACACCTCCAGAACTGAGACAGTGTTGTGGGAACTGTTTTGTGTGGTCATTAATTCTGAAAAGTTCAATATTATCAAAAAGTGTATGTGCTCTTTGTTTTCATTATTTGTAAGGCTCATCAGATGGTTAAATGGTGATCAAGGCTCACAAAGATGGAAAAGATGCCCAGACTTGACAGAAAATTTCATGGACTAATACCAAGAAAGACTTCAAGGACTGAGTGTGGATGAATACAAATATCCATGACTGTCATTTTGGGTACCCAAAAAGGCATAGCAATTAAGGTCAAAACTGCTTTATTAGGTATAGTATTTAATCTACTGGCAAAGTGCACGTTTCTGCCTTACAGAGCATGTCAATTTCATTTTTTAAAAATAATACGTCAACTCGTCAAAGAGTATATTTCCTTGAAAATTAGTGGAAATCTTCAAAATTATCTTTGGTGAAGTTTGCCTTTCAAGCTGTAGAGGATAATTGTTATCCAGATATTTTTTTAAGAAACTTTTGGGATAAGCTGCTCAGGTGACATAGAGGGATAAAGTCCTAACTATGGCCCATTCAAACTGGATTTAAATAGCAGCTTGAGTAACTGAAAAGAGCAGCAGTGAGGTACGGGAGTTTGTTGATGCTTCCTTAGGGGGAGTAGTTCTCAAACATAGTCAACCAATGTGGGAGGTGGGGCAAGGAATTTTGTAGGGTATATAAATAAATAAATTTAAAAAATCCTAGAGGTGGAGATGGCTCAGCCCCCAGGACACCCTTAGGAGTTAAGACTGGCCTCAGAAGTATCAGGGTACGTTTGGGGGTAGTAGGAGGTAAAGCTGGTTGAGCCAGAGTGGATGTGGGACACTGGGAATCATTCCAGTTAGATAATGTTCTAAGGGGAACCAAAACAGCTTTTGGGGGGTAAGTTATGTATCCAGATGTATTCTTCAGGTTATTTGCCTTGCTTTAGGAATCATCACATCAATCATTTAGTTTCCTTGGCAACTGTAGAAAAGTAGGGATTTTTTTCTCTGCTGTAACCTGCAAAAATTCTGTGTCTTACCCTGAGATCCAGAGTTATGGCAAAAAGTTTTTTCTTGGAGTAGGACTTCCTTCTACCCCCAGGTTGTGAGAAGGATGAGCCTTATATCATACTCCATTTTTCTTTTAATTCACCATTTTTATGTCACTCGTACTGACATTGTGTATGCCCCCAACACATACAGACATTTACTACTAATCTATGCGCTCAATGTCAGAGTTTGCATTACTGTGTACTCTGATATTCTGAGGAGAGAAGTCTAGATTTTCTGTGCCTTCTTCCTGGCTATTTAAAGTCATTAAATGCTTGCTAATGAAACACTGAGACTGTCACATAAGTTTTGGTCTCCACACCCTGGTAGCTACAGAACTTTGCACCAGTACAGCCTGAAGCCCTCCATGAGGATTGCAGGCTGGTGTGAAACCACTGCCCTGTGATCTCTAACATTTTGGCGAGATGTAGCAACCTGTGGTATGCTGTATTCTAGCCTTACCAAAGCCAAGGACAGGTGGCAGTGGCATTTCAAAGGATGTTGTGTGTTGTTTGTCTAAGACCCCCACTGAAGTAGCACAGGCTTCTCCTGTACTGTTTGTATTTCTTTTCCAGCTAAGCAGTTTTCCAGAAGGACAATAATTTTTACAATGTAAGATGATCTAATTCCATCCTCAATTTGTAAGACTTAACTGATTGTTTAGGTCAGCTTGCCAAGTAAAACTTTCCTATTCTCTAGTACCTTCTATATAATACGCAATGCTAGCTAGACACCTCAGATTTCCTTTTCTACTCTTATTTTCAGGAGGAATACAGGAATATGAAAACAATATTAAGCAAGCAATCATGGGGCAAACAAAGGTGCAATAGTGCTTGTAAAAAACTGTAAAACCCAAAAGAAGCACTATTCGTTGCGAGTCCAATACCTTCTTTATTGTAACACCAAATAAATTAAGCGCTTTCGTCAGTTGAAACTTGACTTCATCAGAATTCTGATGAAGTCAAGTTTCAACTGACGAAAGCGCTTAATTTTTTCAGTAAGTCAGTAGTGTTTATAGTGAAATTTTGGTTTGCTGTAGTGTTTGGCTTCTACATTGACATTGTTCTTCTTTAAGTCTTATCATGGAGAATACCATATTTAAAAAAAAAGTGTATATTTAATATCTGAGCTTTGGCCGGCTAAGATCTACCTGAAATCAACTGGGTGTATAAGTGAATTTAAGTACACTTTTATCTGCTCTTTTTCATATAGTACTGTATTTAATATATTTGTTTGTGTTTTTCACTGAATATTAACTCATCTGAAGTTGTGGCTGTCTCTCTACAGAGCAGTTGTTAGAATTTCTGTGTAGCCATTGATAACAGTGGGGGTAGTTTCACCTCATCACTGGCATTCTGTCCTGCCTTATATAAGTGGTAAATTTTGGGTTATCTCTGCTTAATATCTGAGCTTTGGCTGGCTAGGATCTACCTGAAATCAACTGGACGTATAAGTGAATTTAAGTACACTTTTATCTGCTCTTTTTTGTATAGCACTGTATTTATTTGTGTTTCTCACTGAATATTAACTCAACTGAAGTTGTGGCTGTGTCTTTACAGAGTACTTGTTAGAATTTCTGTGTAGCCATTGATAGCAGTAGGGAGGGGGGTAGTTTCACCTCATCACTGACATTCTGTCCTGCCTTATATAAGTGGTACATTTTGGGTTATCTTTGCTTAATATCTGAGCTTTAGCCGGCTAAGATCTACCTGAAGTCAACTGGACGTATAAGTGAATTTATGTACATTTTTATCTGCTCTTTTTCATATAGTACTGTATTTAATTTATTTATTTGTGTTTCTCACTGCATATTAACTCAACTGAAGTTGTGGCTGTCTCTCTACAGAGTACTTTAGAATTTCTGTGTAGCCATTGATAACAGTGGTGGGTGGTTTCACCTCATCACTGACATTCTGTCCTGCCTTATATAAGTGGTACATTTTGGGTTATCTCTGCGTTATATCTGAGCTTTGCCTGGCAAAGATCAACCTGAAATCAACTGGACGTATAAGTGAATTTAAGTACACTTTTATCTGCTCTTTTTCATATATTACTGTATTTAATTTATGTATTTGTGTTTCTCACTGAATATTAACTCAACTGAAGTTGTGGCTGTCTCTCTACAGTTAGTTCCCCACTCACCCTCCCTATTCTTGTTTTGGTGTTAATGTTGGTGGCTTTGAAATTGCCTGCCCCTCTTGTAGATTTGTATTTGGATACTCCTTCTGGGCCCATCTCATTTGCAAACTCAAATGAGTGCAGTGAGATCATATTCTGACTTCAGGCACTCCTACTGTGTACAAAGATAGCAATTGGGAGGGACAACCCCTGTAGCTTCCTAATCCTGCTCTGTTCCCTCCCTCAAAAAAAAAATAAATAAATAAAATATAAATTTTATTCAGCTGCTCTTACTGCAACTGTCTTGGTTGCTGTTCTGCATTCTGTTATCTGTTCAGTCGCTCTTACTCTGCACTTATTACTGTTTGTTAGTAGCCTTCTAATTTACTGCCTTCTGCACTTGTATTTTTAGTCATTTGTTAATTTAATTGCATTTTTTTAACTGTATTTGCCGTAGTGTTGCTACACACTCGGGTGTGCTGGCATGCACTGCAATTTGAATTGTATTTACTGCTGTTTTAGCTGCTTTTCTGTAAAAAAAAATTATAAGCTTGTTTCCTTTAATGTAACTAGTCTAGTCTTAATATCTGAGCTTTAGCCGGCTAAGATCTACCTGAAGTCAACTGGACGTATAAGTGAATTTATGTACACTTTTATCTGCTCTTTTTCATATAGTACTGTATTTAATTTATTTATTTGTGTTTCTCACTGAATATTAACTCAACTGAAGTTGTGGCTGTCTCTCTACAGAGTACTTTAGAATTTCTGTGTAGCCATTGATAACTTGCTGTATTCAGGACTGTTGGTAAGCTTTTGAGCCCCCCAAGCCCTTCTGTGTTGGAAAGAAACCTTCTAGCTTATCAGTGGAAGTGGTAAGCATTAGATAACCTATCTAACACAAGAGGAGTGGTTTCTGGCCCAGAAATGATAGTTTATTGGCCATTTGGGAAGCTTTTCCATCTCTTTCAACCTTCTGATTTAAAAGCCTGTGTTTGCGCTTGTTTCCTGCCTTTCCTGTTACTAGTCTAGTCCAGGTACAGATTTGCTGTATCCAGGACTCTTTGTAAGCTTCTGACCCCCCCCCCCCAAGCCTTTCCGTGTTGGAGGGAAGCCTTCTAGCTTATCAGTGGGAGTGGTAAGCATTAGGTAGCCTATCTACCACAAGAGGAGTGATCCCTGACCCAGAAAGTGTAGCTATTGGCCGTTTGGGCAGTTTTTTTTCCATATCTTTCAAATTTCTGGTTTGAAAGCCACACTTGCGCCTGTTTCCCGCCTTTCCTATAACTAGCCTAGTCCGGTTACAGAGTTGCTGTATCCGGGATTGTTAGTAAGCTTCTGAGCCCCGGAAGCCTTTCTGTGTTGGAGGGAAGCCTTCTAGCTTATCAGTGGGAGTGGTAAGCGCTAGGTAGCCTGTCTACCACGAGAGGAGTGATTCTTGGCCCAGAAATTGTAGTTTATTGACCACTTGGACAGTTTGTCCGTCTCTTTCAATTTTCTGGTTTAAAAGACCACATCTGCACTTGTTTCCCATCTTTCCTGTAACTAACCTACTGGGTAGCACTAGAAAGCCTTAAACTGAAACAAGTCTTCTAAGAAGAGAGACTTTGGAGTGATTAAGTATCAGTTTTCTGTTCTTTCGTGCTGTACTTAACTGTTTTCTGCCTAAACGCAGATATTCCAGTGTTTATTGTGATTTAAAAGCTTGTTTTTTTTTTCACATATTGTACTTAATTGACTGCCTGCACTTTTAAAAAGTTGTTTTTTGTTTAAATAATTTGTTTTAACTGTTGTAGGCTACACACTAAAGTGCAATAGCCTTTTCTGATTGTTTGTAGTCGTTTAAAGTTGTTTTAAGTGTATTTTTTACTGTTTTTGCCTTATATTTTTAAAAAAATTCCTTCTTTCCTGCCTTTCTAAGCTAGTATAGTCCATTTTTTCAGGCTAGTGCTGAATTCAGGGCTGTGGTACCAGTTTCTGAGTTGCCCATACCTTACTTGGATAGAAGGAAGTTTCTTTATTCACCAGTAAGAGAGGGGAGCCTATCTGTCCCTGGAGGAGTGGTTCCAGCCCAGAAGTTAGTAGTTTATTGGCCATTTTCGGCTAATTTCTATCTCTTTAATTTCTTTACTGTAAAAACCACGTTTGCATGGTTTTGCATGCCGGGCAGCACCGGTTAGCTACGGTTAAATTATTCCCGGCTCCACTAAGTCTCCTCTTCAGTTTTTCCCTTGAAACTAGTCTCTCAACCTAAGCACTCAAAAAGCATCCTACAGCCCAGCACTTGCTCAGACCTAATAGCAAGCACTAATATACCCTGACACTTGATTGCCTGGCAGGACAAGGCTCTTTATTCACCCCTCACCAACCAAGCAACTAAGCAGCTCACCCTACTATTCAGGCATGACCAAAGGGCAATTTCAGGTGTACTCTGCAGTCCAGCTGGTGAATCTGGGTATCCTGAGGCAATGTTACAACTCCCTCATGTACACAGACAATCCACTCCTCCTACCACAAAAAACTAACATATGTGAGAGATGCAATTATACAGCCAAACTGGAGGCTAAGCTGTCTCCACCCAAGAATGGAACAGACAGTCAGGAGGGGAAGGTTAACACTTTCACCACACCTCCAGCCACACACACACCTACTAAAACAGCACTGGCAAAAAATACACAAAATCATACTCGGAGGCTCTAACTAAAAACCTGCAAAAGCATCAGAGACCTAAAAAGCAGACACCCAAACAACCTGCACCTCCCGTCACAAATCAGACAGCACATAAAACACAAAATCAGTCTGCCACACAATCACAGCCCTTAAGGCGAAATAACATACCTAACACACTAATAATAGGTGACTCTATAGTCAAGCACACTGACGTCCCACTCATAGGCTGGACAAGCAGAAGGTTACTGTTAGCTGCCTGTCGGGAGCCAGAATCCACCACATAACACAAGCACTCAGGTCACTCCAGAATAAGTACAAATATGACTCTGTCATTGTTCATGTTGGTGTGAATGACCTGAGATGTACCTCCCTGGACTACATGAAGAGACATGGAAGAACTCTCTGATCATGTAGTCCAGGCTGGTATGACCCTGACCCTAGTAGCATTCTGCCCTCACAAAGAATGATACCTCAGTATAAAGAAAAAATTATCAAGTTCAACAATTGGCTCAGCTTCTGGTGTCATTCAAAGGGGATCCAGTGTCTGTCAGCCTGGGACGACATGCCCAACAAGCCACGTTGCTTCTCAAGAGACGACTTGCACCTGTCACCCCTAGGCTTTCGAATACTGGCCAAGGCTCTTGCTGCCCCCATAGTTCCTTTTTTAGGCAAGGCTCAAAAGTCAAACCCACCTTCGTAAACAGCACAATTAACAAAAAACTGAGGGTTATGCTGCTCAACGCCAGGAGTTTAAATCTCAAAATGCACACACTCGAAGCACTCCTCAGTATGGAGAACGTCGACATCAGTGCAGTAACTGAAACCTGGTTCAAGGCTCCAGAGAGCACCACAGCACTACCGGGCTACAACTCATACCACACGTTTTGGCCACAGAACACAGACCGAAACACAAAAGGAGCGAGTGTATCTGTATTTATCAAGGATACCTACACCTCCAGGTTGGTGGCACAGCATGAGACCTCTGAGATAATCCATGTGCAACTAACATCGGGCAAATCTGCAATGCAAATTGTGGCCTGCTCCAGATCACCCACCATGACCCAGGACCACCACTCCACCTTTCTGGAGACACTGGAAAACATGAAGGTCCTACCAAACACCCTGATATTGGGCGATTTCAATTGCCCTACCATTAACTGGAAAAACTACTCGAGTATAAACTTCCAGGCCCAGCGCTTCCTGAAATTCATCAACTCAAACGCCCTGGATCAGCTGGTAAGCTCCCCTACCAGAGGTGAAAACATATTGGACCTGGTCATCACCAACATGGGCGACGGGTGTTCCACACTGGAGGTCAACCCGTCACTGGTTAGATCAGACCAGAAACTAATCGCTCTGGATGTCCACACCCCGTTACCACCCCCAACTAGGGAAACCACAGTAAAAAAAAACTTTTCTAAAGTAAACTTCACCTTACTTAAGACAGAGGTGGTAGGTTTCACAACCCCCACGCTAAAGGATAACGCTGCCCAAGATGCAGAAACCTTTACAAATGCACTCTATGAGCACCTACAAGGATGCATGGATCATGCCATCCCTAGCAAAACCAAGACTCACTCCTCTAAGAGAAGGAAACCAGTTTGGTGGACCCCTGCCATAAAGAGGCTATACAACAGAAGGAGGAAACTAGTTCAGAAAAAAGCAAATCCCAAGAAGGAAAGACATCCCTGATCAGTATCAGTAAGAAACTAAGGTCCCTCATAAAGTCATCCAAGGATAACTTCGAAAGAAAAATAGCCAAGGATTCAAAAGATAACCACAAAGCCTTCTTTAGCTATGTTAAGAATCTAAGTGGCAACTCACAGATATGCACCAAACTAGTGAAAAATAGCATAAAATATACTGAACCTACTCATATTGCCAACATCCTGCAGATAAATTCAGTGCAAACTTCACCCCCCTCTCACCCCCAAAAGGGCCCTCAACAATACCGGAAAAGTGTAGTGTCCCAGAAATCACAGACGTACAGGTGAAAACAGCCCTTTCAAAAGCCAAAAACACAGCATCAGTGGGGCCAGGTAGTGTCCCAGGCTGCGTCTTGCACGAACTACAGAATGAACTAACCCCCCACCTAAACACGCTGTTCAACCTCAGCCTCTCCACAGGCTACGTGCTCATAGAATGGTGCACAGCAACATTTATTCCTCTCCACAAAGGAGGGGCCACAGCTGACCCTGGTAACTCTCACCCCATAATCCTGCCTACTCTGGTCTGCAAGACTATGGAGCGCATCATCATGGAACTCATTAACAAAGACATTGGGACCCTCCAAACACTTGACCTGACCCAGTTCAGCTTTAAGGGCAGATCATGCCTACTAAACCTGGATGACTTCTTCGAGACAGTCACCAAGGCCGTAGATGAGGGAAAGGTAGTTCACACAGCCTACCTTGACCTCGCCAAGGCTTTCGACACCATTCCCCACTCAGGTATTACAGAAAAACTCACCAGCCTGAAGATAAACCCCTACGTCACGAGATGGGTTGCCAACTGGCTTACAGACAGAACTCACATGGTAAGAATAGCGGGCCCCAGGTCTGACTCTAAACCAGTCACAAGTGGTGTCCTGCAAGGCTTGGTCCTGGGACCCCTACTGTTCGGCATATACTTCTCAGAAGTACAGGCAAACACAGGAGGACTATGGCTAACCAAATTCGCCGATGGCTGCAAACTGGGAGCCATAATTGACTCCCCGGCTGACACGGACATCTTCATAAAGGGACTTACTAAGACCTGGTGTCAGAGTCATGGCCTCAAGCTAAATGCCAAAAAATGCATAGTCATCCTTTTTGGGAAAAACAAAACACCCACATATTGCCACATAGGTGGCAGCCCCCTTAATACAGAAGAGGTAATAAAAGATCTAGGGACCCAGGTAGATAGTAATCTCTCCTTTGACAATCATATTACCAGAGTAGTTAGGAAATCCTTCTATGTGGCCCATCTAATTACTAAAGGGTTCACGTCAAGAAATAAAGAGGTTATAGTGCCTCTCTACTCGTCACTCATCAGACCCATCATAGAGTACAATGCCCCATTTGGGATGTACCTCACAAGACACTTCCAACAGCTAGAAAGACCACAAATGTACCTCACCAGGAAGATTACTGGCCTCAAACCTATTATTTATTTATTTATTTCCAGTTTGTTTACCGGGGAGGTCCACTGGGCTCAAGAGCCCATTTTCAGTGGAAGCCCGGGGAGAAAAGCTCCTCAAAACACAAGTTACATAGCACATAGAAATACAAACATTAAAAAGTTAACTAAAAATATTGACAACTTCTCAGAAGTACAGGCAAACACAGGAGAGGACTATGGCTAACCAAATTCACCGATGGCTGCGAACTGGGAGCCATAATTGACTGCCCGGCTGACACGGACATCCTCCAAAAGGGACTTACTAAGACGGACACCTGGTGTCAAAGTCATGGCCTCAAGCTAAATGCTTGTGTATGTCCTATGCAGCCTGACTGAAAAAACTCCGGCTGTACTCAGAGGCATATTGCTTACTCAGAGGTGATCTCTGCCTGACTTACAAAGCCATGTCCAACTCAGAATTGATGGACATGCTCCACCTAAAGAAATCCAAGTCACTGCGAGCCACGCACTGTAGTGAGCTAAACCTCACCACAACAATAAATAGAACTTGCTGGAGGGATAGATTCCTGTCACAGAGACTCTCCATGCTTTGAAACAAAATTCCAAACTACATTAGGCAGAGCCCCTCACTAACACTCAAGAGAAACCTTGAGTGGATGGTAACAGAAAATACACCCTTGGGATCACGTCATTGGCTCTGCTTGACAGAGGATCAGTTAATTAATCAATGGGGCGGTGAAAGCCGACACACTCTAGCTAGGCTTATAAATGCCCTTGGGCAGATAGCCTAGTACCTACCTATGAACCTATAACCTGTGGACACAAATTCCCACCACAGGACCACCACATCTTGTGTATAACTTTTTAGGGTCTCAATATTTGGGAGCAGAATGTAGCACTTGTGCTACCTTTGAAAGTCGGGCCTTGAGGCCCCACCTCAGAAAACCAGTTTAGAATGGATCATTTGACAAGGACAGGACTGGGAAGGATGAGAATACCCCTTCTGTGTCTGAGGTTCACTGACCAAAATAGAAATAAGAAAGTGAACAGGGAGCACAGACATTCATCTTCAGCTGTATCTGTTTTGACAGATATTATGGACACAAAATCAGTTTCTCATGACAAGATTGTAACCACAAAAACTTTTCTGGAAGGCAGATAATAATGCCTATTTCCATCCTTGAACATGGAGTTGATCGGTCTAACCTCCTCCAGGCCTTCTTCAGATAATGTGCTTCTTGTCTTCCCATCATAGTGAACATTGAGTAATCCATGGATGCGCTGTTGCATGTCCAAATGAAGATGAGCTTGATTCCAACTTCTTCTGGGGTAAAAAGAGATTTCGTATTGCATAACCCTGCCTTACCATCTTCCTAATCAGCCATGACTTTTGTAACAATATTGCAAAAATCCTGTAGCCATCAGTCTTTGCTGCTGCCAACATAGACTGATTCTGTGTTGCCAATTATCTCTGATGTCTTCACCCCACAAAACCTATTTCCTTTTACATCAGTTGGACTTTTGTACCTACAGTCCTGGTAGAAGTAGCCATGTTGCTGTTGGTTTCTTTGCTCCCAGTCCTTGAGAACAGTGACTTGAAGCCAGTGCAGGCACCAACCCAGTTGGAGTCACTCCAGCCTTCATTCTTTTCAGCCCTTGTTTCCAGGACCTTCAGCACTGGCTCATGTATTCATTATCTCTTCAGGGCAGTGCCCATGTCCAGATCAGTATTGGCCTCTCCTGATATCAAGTCCTCAGTGCCCATGTCATCAGTCTGTAGGTTTTCAGGAGCCAACTCTGAAATATTGAAGTTTTAAAAATATAAAGACACCTCTCTTGATAATATAAACATTGAAGTCACTTCTCATAGCAAATTATTAGGGATGACAGTGGATGATAGTCTTAAATTTGACCTGCAGATAAAAAATTGCATAAGAAAAACTCATCAAAAACTAGGGATGCTTTATAGAGCCAGAAATGAGAACTCACTGACACAACTAAAGAAACACCTGTCACTATTTATCTCCTCCCCACCTTTCTTTATGATGCTGCCATCCTTACTAACCTTCAGGCATCACAGAAATCAAACTTGAACAATACTATAACAAAGTTGCTAATTTTTCAGCCAGTAGCCCTTTTCTGTATAACACTAAAAGCTCAAACTAATTAGAACTACCCCGTCAACTAACATATACAATTATCCAGAATCCATCTCCTTGTCTGGCATTAAATAACATTCTACACAACTGTGTTCCCAATCTGACATTATGATCCAATGACCAAAAACTCCTTTCTGTCCACAGACCTATCAGATCTGTTGGGCATTATGTGTACTTGTACCATGTTGCTAAGGCTTGGAATGTCTTATCTCCATCCATCAGATTAGTACCCTTCCTCCCATCCTGCAAAACCATTTTGAAAGACTTCCTAGCCAAAAGTTGCCTCTCTTCCTGATTAGCACCAGGATAATTATATCCCTAAACGTGAGCAAATACCTATTCATACCTTACATCATCTACTCTCCCTTCACTCACATCCTTACTTATATCAGTTTCTCTGTCCCGGCTTTCTCTCTAAGTATACTGTAAGACTGCTTTTCATTGACTTCATATTGCAATTCCTAACTTGGCTTTAATTTCTCTACAAAACTGGCTAAAATTTCTCCAATTGCTAAATTGCTGTAATTTAACTTGTATCTGTTCTCAACCATTGTTTTCATATTACATGGACTACATGAAAAGAAACTTGGAGGAGCTCTCGGATTATGTTGCCCAGGCGGGTATGACCCTAGCCCTGAGCAGCATCCTACCATCACCCAGAATTATACCACAGTACAAGCAGAAAATGATTGATTTCAACAAGTGGCTAAGTTTCTGGTGTCATTCTAAGGTGATCCAGTATCTACCTGGGATGACATCATTGACAGACCTCGATGCTTTGCCAGAAATGGCCTGCATCTGTCACCCGTGGGCTTCCGGATACTGGCCAAGGCTCTTGCCACCCCTATAGTGCCTTTTTAGTCGGTGTTCCAAAGACCAGATTACCACCGTAACAGCTACAAACAAATGCAATCAGAGGATCATGCTGCTCAATGCTAGAAGTTTAAATCTCAAAATGCACTTGCTCGAAGCACTCCTTAAAATGAAGAACAGTGACATTTGTGCCGTAACAGAGACCTGGTTCAAGGCAACAGAAAGCACCCCGGCACTACCAAGCTATAACTCATTCCACACCTTCCGTCTCCAGAACTTGGACCAAAGCTCCAAAGGCAGTGGTGTTTCCATATTCATAAAGGATGCGCACACCTCCAGACTAGTAGCCCAACATAACTCATCTGAGATACTTCAGGTGCTAACATTGGGTAAGACAGCGATTCAGGTCATAGCCTGCTATAGGTTCCCAACCATGTCCCAAGACTCATACTCCACATTTCTAAGCACCCTGGAGAATATTAGGGTCCAACCTAACACTGTCATACTGGGCAACTTCAACTACCCCTCCATTAACTGGGAAAACTACTCATGTACCAATACACTTGCCCAGCGTTTCTTGGAACTCATTAATTCCAATGCCCTGGACCAGCTCATTCTTATCCCTCCTAGAAGTAGCAACATCCTTGACCTGGTCATTACTAACATGGGCGACTGTTGCTCTACACCAATAGTCAACTCCTCCCTGGTTAGATACGACAACAAACTAATCACCTTGGTAAGCCACATCCCTCCTACCCCATCAGTTGCACTATACACCAATGCACTGTATGAACACATACACAAATGCATGGATCTCACCATACCCAACAGAACCAAGACACTATCCTCCAAAAAAAGGAAGCCAATCTGGTAGTCCCCTGCCATAAACAAACTCTATTATAGAAGGAGGATACTGATGGGGAATAAGGTGAAGTCCCAAGACTGGAAAAACTCCTTTATCAGCCTCAACAAAAAGCTGAGATCCCTCATCAAATCCTCTAAAGCTAGCTATGAAAACAGACTTGCAGCAGATAGTAAAGAAAACCACAAGGCCTTCTATAGTTATGTAAAGAATCTCCACGGCAATACCCAGATTTGCTCTGGGCTACTGCACAATGGTACTGCCTATACCGAGCCAACAGATATTGCCAATATACTGGCCAACAGATTCAGTGCCATCCTTACCCCTCTCTCCCCCCTAAGGGACCAGTCACAATACAAGTAGATTGCCAGGCACCCAGTATTACTGTTGTACAGGTTACAACAGCACTGTCCAAGGCCAAGAATACAGCTTCTATGTAACTTGACAATATCCCTGGCTGTGTTCTTCATGAATTAGAGTGAACTGGCACCTCACCCTGCCAAATGGCGCACTGCTACAGTCATCCCTCTCCACAAAGGAGGAGTGACTACAGACCCTGGTAACTATCGCCCCATTAGCCTGACGAGTCTAATATGCAAAGCTGTGGAATGCATCATCATGGCCCTAATAAACAAGGATATAGGGAATCTCCAAACTCTGGATCCCACACAGTTTGGTTTTGTGAAGGGTAGATCATGCCTGCTTAACTTGGTCAACTTCTTTGAGTCAGTCACCAGAGCTGTGGATGAAGGCAAGGTGGTTCATACAGCCTACCTTGATCTGGCCAAGGCCTTTGATAACATTCCCCACTCAGGAATCATAGAAAAACTCACTAAGCTAGGCATCAACCCCCATATCAGTAGGTGGGTTGCAAACTGGCTTACAGGTAGAACCCACAGTGTGAAAGTAGCTGACTCCAAGTCAGAGTGCCGACCAGTCACGAGTGGAGTCCCACAGGGTTCAGTCCTGGGGTCTTCTCCTGTTTGGTATCTACTTCTCTGAAGTCCAGCCCAACACGAAAGGACTCTGGCTGACAAAATTCACAGATGATTGCAAGTTGGGAGCTATTATTAACTCCCCAAGTGATATTGGCATCCTACAGAAAGGCCTCACTGAGACCAATGACTGGTGCCAGAACCATGGCCTTAAGTTCAATGCCAAAAAATGTTGTTGTCTCCTTTGGGAAAAACCCAGTTCTCATGAATTACCACATCGATGGTAGTCCACTGAACACAGAAGGCATTATAATAGATCTGGCAACACAGGTTGAAATGAACCTCTCTTTTGGCCACCACATTGCTACTGTGGTCAGAAAGTCCTTCTTTGTGACACATCTCATTACTAAGGGTTTTGCATCCAGGAAGAAAGAGGTCATTGTCTTCCTCTACTCTTCCCTCATTAGGCCAATCATTGAGTACAATGCCCCATTTGGCATGTACCTCACTAAACACCTGCAACAACTGGAGAGGCCACAAAACTACCTCTCAAAGAGGATCCTAGGCCTTAAACATTTGTCTTATATGGACAAACTAAAAAAACTCCACCTATTCTCTGTCTCATATTGCCTATTTAGAGGCGATCTCGATTGACTTCCAAAGCCATGTCTGACCCAGCTCTGTTAGAAATGCTGCATCTAAAGAAATCCCTCTGCACCACATGCTCCAGAGACCTCGGCCTCATTATCACTATCAACAGAACATGCTGGAGGGACAGGTTCATAACCCAGAGACTGCCCATGCTATGGAATAGACTTCCCATACATGTCAAGCAGAGCACCTCACTGGCTCTCTTCAAGAGAAATCTTGATGAGTGGATGGGAAATAGAAAATTCATCCCAGGGATCACTCCAGTTGCTCTACTCGACAGAGGCACTGGGAACTAAGGTCTGGTGGCATGATGCCAAGGTAATCCTATTGGCTAGACTTGTAAAGGCCCCAAGGCCATTAGCTTAGTACACACCTGTGAACCTATGTCTAATTTGTTATAATTATTTAAACTACATGTGTTTATATTATTTTAAAGACTGCAAAGTTATTATTCTTAAAATGTTTGGTAATACTTTGTAGCTTTCTTCCCAGGCCTGTGCTGAAAATGGGCTCCTTCCCAGTCAGACTTTTCTGGTACTCAAATGTCAATCAGTCAATAGATAAATAAATAAATAGAGGCTGCATCCCTCAGTGCAAGAGCTTCCGTATGCTAAGGCTGCTGCATTGACTTCGATCCATGCTCCATATCATTTTGAGTCTTCATCCTTCAGATGAGCTAGGATAAGAGGAGCAGAAAGCCACTGAAAACCTCATAGCTATAAGTCTGGCTGTACTTGTGATTCCTCCACAGTAGTTATCTTCAAGGAGTCAGAAGAAAAGCAGATGTAGGAGGAAGCATCTGGACTCTCCTGTAAAGTTGTCCATAACAGATACAGACAGTAGGGATAAGTGGATTCCCCCTGTTCCCTACCAGTCCCAGATTTGGCAAGATAATAGAATTATGTGAGTGATTGGATGTGGATAACCTCTCATCCTGTAGTCTCCAGAGAAGGTTCTTGAGGAAGCTTTCTGCTCTTCCATTCCAGCCTCTTGGTTAGTGCCCCCAGAGGTCATTATAATCTCCTTATCCATCTAGGAGGTGTGGAAAGACCTAAATATGGTGGCCTTAATATCTTAAAGACCATACTGCATCCTACAACTATCACCGGCCTGAGAATCTTTAGTAAAGACACCTGTTGTAGACTCCTTCATTGCTGTAATAACTGTTAAGAATGAGCTAACACATCAAAGCCTTTTCCCTCCCCAAAGCAAAGACCACAAGACTCTGGATTACTTTGGGGATAGTGTGTCTCTCTCCCAGACACATTTACTATAAACAACTTTTAACTGCCTGTCTCACATGATAAGGTTCCATCGAGATCTGTAAGTGAGTGCCACAGATCACTCAGCCAGTTGCAAGAGTACCACCAGGAAATTACAACTCAGTTCTTGCCCCAAATATGAACCACAGTTCAGTTTCAGGGGTACCCACGTGTCTTTCCAAAAATGCTGCAAATGGGACCTTCAGAACAATGAGCAATGCATTATATTTTGCCACAGTGCCTGCCTACATTTGACAGATTTCATTGAAAATTGCAAGGTGCTCTTTCTAAATGCCACTTTTAATGGCACCAGACTGCTCAGGCAAAGGGTTAGGAAGAAGCTGCAAGAGAGTATGGTGACGGAGGATTCTTCTGTGGATGTATGCTTTCAGGCACCACAGAGAGCCTTTGTTAAGAACAAACGATCCCTAGCAAATATAGTTAAAGCATAGAACCCAGCAGCAACAGCAGTGGAACCAACAGTCTTTGAGTGGCTAGTGTGGCTGTAGTTCCTTTAAAAAAAAGCAGCACACTCAGAGGCAGAAACACTCTGCCAGATAATGCATTCTGAGATTCCACATCTTCCAGAAAATCCCAGGACGGCCCCTAAAAGGCTCTCTTGACTGTCCATATCTGGACAAGAACTTCATATCAATATGCTACAAAATCTCATTCCACATTCCGTGAAGACATCTACCCCTTCTACTGCTTGACATCTGACCCTGTTAAAGAAAAGCAGCTGGAAAAAATGTATCCTACTATAGAGAGCCATTCAAAAGATCCAGCTAGGAAGGAAAGTGTTCAAGTTACTATTAAAGATTATTTTTGGTTCCAAAAAGGAAAGATAGCCCAGGCTGATTTTGGATCTAAGCAGTGTAAATCAGTTCATTTCCAGGATTCTGTATGGTTTTGGTGTGTGTTACTCCATTGCCTAGCTATGGGAGGTTGGATGTGCTCTGTAGACCTCTGAGGGATTTAAGATGCATACATCAGAATAGCCAAAGAGTCAAGGAGGATGTTCATTGTATTGATCACTGCTGCAGTAGCCTTAGCTATATAGGTTATATCTTGCCAAGGATATAACAACTGGCCAGATTCCAAAGCTTCAGGGCACCTTCCATATGCCCAAACTGTCAAGCAGGTCAAGCTGACTGAAATGTAAGTTTGGGCAAGAAGCCTACTACAGTTTGACTGCCGTCAGAGTGTGCTCCTCTGAGATTTTTGAGGATTGGAAATCAGCTTGTGCTTTTCTTTGTTGGGCAGATAAGATATCCTTCCATATCACTGTTGCAGTATTCTTTACAGTAGGGATTCCTTGCCTAGGGCAGCCTTATGTCCGGCCATTATACTAAAGCCTTAGGTTGTAATAGGGACATTGTACATCACACACATGCTCCCTGTGTATAGTGTAGAGTATAAAGGTACATACGGATGTCCCTTCCTCAGAACCTCTTTGTCACCAGTCCAAATGCAATCTCCAATCATTGTTCTGAACGGTCTTTCATCTGCTGGTTGCCAAGCCATTTTTAGATAAGTGCCCCATTGGGGGTTTTATTCTTATCTTATTTTATTTTATTTTATTTGTGGTTGTTGGCTTACATGTCATGGAGAAAGGGGAAATGCCATTGTGGGAGACAGATTCCCCATAATGACCGTTACAAGCAGAGTTTGTTTTGCTTAGGTGCTTTTCATGGTCATACATCTTGTCCTGTTTGTCAGGGATTTGTCCCAAAAACTTTGCCTAGTCATCTATCTGTTTAGCTATTCACCTAGAAAAACAGTGTCTTAAATTGTTGGCTCAGGGTACTGTGGTGGAATCATCCCAGCCAGATTGTCAGCCATCCATGAAGAAGAAGGCCAAGAAAGTTCGGTTGGAGTCTTCTGCTGTACTAGTTCCACCGGATGTCTCTCTTGAGGCTGGTGAAAGCCCAGAGGACTGCCTGGTTATTCAGCTGGATTCCTCTTCCATGACTGTTTTGGAGGCTGGCATGGACCCAGCTTTTCACACATCCCTGGAAGTTCTACAGATGTCTGTTTTGGATGTTAAGGGGAACTGTGGCTGATTATATCCGAAGGGCTTAAGGATGTTTTGTAAATCCTTGTTAGGGAGGAGATTCCCACTATGCTAATTGAGTGTAGGCAGGGGTCTGAGCCCCTAAGATATTTAGGGCTGATATCACTTGGAAAAAGAAGCAGAAGACTAAGCATATTTCCCCTGCTCCTAGGATCCTTAGCATGAATGGCAGGATTTTACACAGGGCTGGTTTAAAGGCCTTATGGCTTTGAAGCCCCCTCAGGGGATCTCTGTTCCTGCTTCCCCTTTGTCTTCTACTTCTCTTAAGAGGCCTAGGGAGCAGGTTTCATATGATGAGGAATCTTTGGCCTGTTCCTCCCAGATTCCCTCTCCCTTGGGTTACAGTTCTGAGGAAGAGGATTCTATTAGCTCTGATTCCCCTTTTGAGGAGATTTCTTTTGGGGATACTGTTTCCTGTATGATGGAGTTTAAGTGGGACTGTACCCAGGTTTCTGATGCTCAAAAGAGATATTATGAACCCCTTCAAATGGAGTCTTGCAAGCCCTCTGCTGTTATTCCTCTTCTTGCTGCCTTGTTGTATGCTTTTTCTGCACTTATAAGGCTCCTGATTCCCAGCCCCTGCTCTTAAAAAAACTGATAGGTTGATTTCAAATTTCTTTACAAGTGATCCTTCTGTTATTTCTGTCTTTTCTGATAAGCCATCTAAACTTTTACCTTCAACTAAGCTACTCCCATCTGACAAGGACAGCAGCTACTCTGGCCTTCAGGGCTGTGAATTACTAGACCCATATGACAAGGTATATTTTAGCCCTTCTCTCTCTCTCAGGCTTTTCAGGTTATTTCAGATCTGTCTGATTCTGAGGAGAAGACTTTGGTCCTCTCTTTGTTAGGGTCCTCTTCTCAAGTGGCTTACCAATGTAGTTATGATGCAGATGATACCTTGTCTAGAGCTGCTGCCTTTGGTGCTGTGTTGAGGTATTCTTGACTTCACCTTCAGCCTAAACATGATGATATCAAGGCCAAGATGATGGATGCTCCTCTTGACAGTAAAAATCTCTTTGGTTCTGCAGTTGCTGAGCTTTTTAAATCTCTTCAGGAAAAGGGTAAGGATATGCAAGAATCAAAGCATATTTTTGTTTCCACTGTACCCATATTTCAGAGGAATTACCCCAGCAATACTGCTTTTGTCCATAGACAGTCTTACCCTCCTCCCAAAGGTAAAAAGGGTGCTAGATGGGCTTCTCCTGCTAACTCTACTCAGCAGCTCAAAAGCTTCTCTTTCCAGACAAGCCAAGTTCTGTCCATCTTGTTCCCTGTCCTAAGCCAAGTTCCTTTATCTCTTTTGTCTTTTCCTGTTCCTTCCAACTTGATTTGGATCAGTAGGGATTCTTGAGTTCTATTCATCATTCATCAGGGGTATTATATGGTTTGGACATCCCTTCCCTCCTTTTTAGGCATTTCTCAACCACTTCCTTTTTTCTGGATGTTCTCCAAAGCCATTTGTTTCAAGGAACCATCCAAGCAGTTTCAGCCCCTCAAAAGGGGGAGGGATTTTGTTCCAGAATGTTGCTGGTTCCCAGGAAAGAAGGCACCTGGAGACTCATTCTGGATCTTTCCCAACTCAACACCTTTTTGAAAGTTCCTTCCTTTCAAATGCTGTCCCTTCAAACCGCATTTCATATTCATCTTCCTCAGGCTTTCCTAGTCTGTCTGGATCTCAAGGATGCCTATCTTCATATCCCTAATCATCCCCTTTTCAGGAACTTTTTATGTTGCTGTTTTGCTTCCTTGCATTTTCAGTTTTCTGCTTTGCCCTTTGGCCTCTCTGCTTCCCCAGGGATCTTCATCAAATGCCTCACTCCTGTAATTGCTTTCTGCAGGATGAGGGGAATACAGATCTTTCTTTATCTGGATGACCTGCTTATTCAGACTTCCTCTCCAGAGATTTTGCTTCAGCATTTTCACTATACTGTTTTTTTTTGCAAAGCCTAGGGTTTGCAGTGAATTTCCAAAAATCCTTCCTGACTCCTTCTCAGGATTATGTTTTTCTTGGGTGCAGGCTCCAGACCATTCCAATGCTGGCATCCCTGCCTCCACCCAAGGCTTTGACTCTGATTGCATTCTTTCAGGCCCTTCTTCCTCTGGCCTCCATTACAGCTAGATAGTTTCTAAGGGATGGGGGATACATGGCTTCCACCTCTCCTTTTTTCCTTGGGGCAAGCTTCATATGAGAAAGCTACAGTGGTTCCTAAAGTCAGTCTGTCTTACCATTCTCATCCTTTAGACTTTCCAAGTCCTCAGGTTTGGGATCTATCTGTCCACTATCAGATGAATCTTCAGGGTGTTTATATTCCTTCAGATCAGAACATTGTGGCAGACTCTCTGAGCAGGTCCATAACACAGACTCAAGAGGGGATGCTGTTTCTGGACATTCTCCACCAGTAGGATACTCCTCAGGTAGATATTTTTGCCTCCCCTCTGAACAGGTTTCTTGTCTCTTGCACCAGAGTCCCATGTTCTCTGGCTGGGACATGGGTGCCACCCCTGGGGTGAATTTGAAGTCTCCCATCCATTTGTCCAGATTGTGCTTGAATAGGGTCAGTGAGGAGCTCTTTTTCACGTGAATTGGAAGTGTGTTCCAGAGGAGTGGCAGTCTCTGGGAGACATTGTCTGTCCAGCTTGTTCTGTTAATGTCACAGGCTAGGTTAAGATCCCTCAGGAAATTGACTCTTGTGCTGTTAGATTTATGTATGTGAAGCATATCCATCAGGGCAGGGTCAGAGTCTGCCCTGTAGGCCAGGCACAAGTATCCTCTCAGCAGCCTATACAATACAGATTACAGTGGCAAGGCTTTTAGTCTATCTATGTACATCATAGTTTGGAGGCTCTGTTTTTTTTTTTTTTTTTTCCTTTGGTCTCTGCAGCTGCTTCAGGTGTCTGAGGTATATGCAAAAGAGAGCATTGTTCTCTATTGGTGGTCTGATGAGGGTGAGTACAGTGGGGCTATAACATCCTTAGACCTGGATGTGATGCCCTTACTTATGAGGTGCACAAAGTAGAATGCTTTCCTTACCACAGAGGAAATTTGGTGGTCAAAGTTCAAATTGCTGCCTACCTGTGTTCCTAGGTCTAACAACACTGGGTTTGATCTTGGGGGGGGGGGGGGTGTTGTCAATACTGTAGGTAGTGGGGAGTTCTGTTTTGCCAAAGGGAATACTAATGCACATTTTTTGCATTTTTATTTTGACAATTGCTTTGGCACCAGTCATTTGTGTTAGCCCTTGCTTTACTATGTTAACATCATTAGGGGACTCAATGATTGCAACCTGTTCGCAATCATCTGCGAACGTGGTAAGCAAAAGGCTATCTAATTTAGCCTGAACTTCTGAAAAGCAGATTCAGAACAGTAAAGAAGTCAGACAGAACCTTGTGGTGTGTCATTGGTGATGGGTTTACTGGTAGAGGTGGAGTCACCCGCTTTAACAGTATGTATTCTGTCAGTTAGCCAAATGGCTACCCATCTAGTGACGTAAGGGTTAATCCCTAATTGAGAGAGGTTTTCAGTGATATCTTAGTGGGGGGTTGTGTCAAAAGCCTTGGCCAGGTCAAGATAGGCAGTATGCACTGCCTTACCTTCATCCAGGGCTTTGGTAGCTTTCTGTTAGATGTTCACTGGGTTTAATAAGCATGATCTACCCTTAACAAAACCAAATTGGGGTGGGTCTAAAGTTTGAAGGTCACCTATGTCCTTGTTGATAATGTCCTTGATGATTCTTTCCATGGCATTTGAGATGAGACTAGTTAGGCTTATTGGTCTGTAGTTCTCAGGGTCTGTTGATCGCCCCCATTTGTGCAAGTGGATTACTGTTGCTATTTTCCAATCTGCTGAAACAAAGCAAGTTCTTAGACTATGGTTAAAGAAAGCTCTAAGTGGGTCTGCTAGGTCCTGTTTTAAATTGCTTAATAAGCATCCTTGGATGTTATGTAGTCTCATTGAGGCTGTGCTTTTTGTAGTGCACAGATAAGACCTGATCTCTAGAGATACCAGGCAGATGACTGGTGTTGGGTATGCTTTGGGCTGTGGTCAGTGGGGCCAGGGGGGGGGTGATGTTTGCACCAAATCTGTCAACTAGCAGATTGGTGATTTCCCCTGGTGCAGTATGAGTCAATACCATCTATTAACAGTTCTGCACAAAGCTGAGCATTCCCTTTTAGGTTTCAGACATAATTAAAGAACGCCTTATCATTATCCTTTAGCTAGAGATGCTATTTTAGCTTCATATTTAGATTTAGAGGATTTCCCAAGATTTCTGATTTGCTTGTTCAAGGTGAGAAGGGAATTCTTCCTCTGCTGAATCAGTTCATTCTTATTCTTAGACATCTGTTTCGTCCTCATGTTATGTAACCTGTTAATACTTGAGGTACACCAGGGTGGCTTGTTTTTACGGAGGACCTGGTTTTGATTTGGTCATGTACTGCCTAGTGTATACAGCTGCTTAAGTGTTTCTACAGGGCATCTGAGTACACCTCTGCATAGGATTCATTGTTATCTGTGAGTGCGGGTCTTTAAAACATTTTATACTATCACTTAGTGGTCTGAAGTTAGCTTAGGAAAAGTTCTTCAGTTTTTCACTCCTGTGGAGGTGTCAGGTCCAATAGTTACTTAGAACAAGAGAGTTTTATGGTCCAACCTTAACAGGGCAAGCATCACATGAGGGAAGTACAGTGATGACTATCCATGTTTGTGAGTACTGTGTCTAGGACATTTGAGCCCATTGTGGGGGTGCAGACTATCTGTTCCAGGGCATTTGAATTAACAAAGTCCAACAATCTCTGGGCATGTGTGTTTGTGCTCTTATATATCACCCAATTGATGGAAGAATAGTTGAAATCTTCCATGACTAAGGTGTTGGGCTGTATGAAGAGTGATTCCAGTAAGTCCAGGTAGCCAATGTGCTTTTCTTAGTTCATGGTGGGGGACTTATAGCTGGCAATGATGTGGTAGGATATTTTGCCTATAGTTAAATGGACATGGAGTAGTTTGAGAGTGTCATACTGTTTTACCAATCTCAAGGTGTACTTGGTTTTAATGAAGATGGATACCCCTCCACCTTGGTTCTTTCATGCTCATTTTGAGGTCTGAATGTGTGGAAGACATTGTAGCCTCGCATGGCCAGGGTGCTCCCCGCAGCCTTGAACCATGTCTCAGTGACTGCACAGATGTCCGCATCTTCCAAGGTGAGGAGTGCTTCCAGGGAGTGTAGCTTCATTATTAGACTTCTAGTGTTAAGCAGCAGAACCTTGAGTTTGCCTCGGGTGGATTTTGTTACATTGGAAATTTTATTGTTTTAACATTGCTAAAAAAAGGCACTATGGGGAAGTCAACCACCTTTGCAAGTATCCAAAAGCCTAGGGGAGACAGGTGCAGACAATCTCTGGCAAAGCAGTGTGCCCTGTCGACCATGCCATCCAAGGCTGACAGAGACTGAATTCCCCTGGACTGACAACAGGAGCTAAACCAATTGTTGAAGTCAATCATTTTTTGTTTATACTGTGGCATCATCATGGGAGAAGGTAAAATGCTGCTTACTAGGGTCATACCTGCCTGGGACACACAGTCTTACGAATTTAGCCATGTCTCTCTTCAGATAGTCCAAAGAGGTATGTGTCAAGTCATTCACCCCAACTTGAACTATGACTGAGTCATAACGGTACTTATTGAGTGACATGCGGGCATGTGTGATCGGTCAGATCCTGGCACCTGACAAACAGCTGACCATGACCTTCTTCTTGTCCAGCTGTTGAGCAGAACATCTGTGTGTCTCACTATGGAGTCACCTATGACCAGGACATTTGGTTTAGAGGTGTTTTGCCTTAGCGGCTTATTTATTGAGGCACATTTATATGTGTTATTATATGTAGTAGTTTCTATTTGCATAACAGTGTGTGCACTTTGTTTGTTTAGGCGGACTCTGAACTTTTGGTAGACTTCTAGTGAGCACCTCCTCGTATGTGGATCTGTGTGTTGTGACTTTAGTTTGTGTGACAGTTGAAGAGTGTGTACTAACAACCTGTTTGGTATCCGGTTTGTTGTTACATGACAGAAGTGATTCTAACTTCATAGTGTACTTATATCTTTCACACAGGGTATTAATTTGCTGTAGGAGTAAATGGCTGTCAGTATGCATGAGGCAATTACAACATTGCCTCAGTATTCCCCTGTCAATCAGGCTGGCCAGAGAAATGATGGGAAACTGTCTGTCCATTGTAGCAAGTTTATACCGTATAAGCTATTAGGGGAAAGGAGTGGGCTAGATTGACCAGATTTGTGCAAGGACTGTCAAGCTATTAGGGAAAGGAGTGGGCTAGATTGACCAGATGTTTATCGTGTTTCACTGTTGCAGTCATTACAGTTGGGTTATCCTGCTGGCAGGCTACCCGCAGTTGGCCTGAATTCCAAAGTCCTGGTCCGGCGTCGGTTGCTGTCGCCTCTTCCCTGACTTGACGTCAGTGTGCCAGGGGTATAAAAGATGCAGCAGACGCCATTTTCTTCAGTCTTTCTTGCCGTGCAGTGCCCGAAGCAAAAGCAGTTTGCAAGTGCCGTTCAGCCGACTCCTGAGATTTTCAAATTCGAATTTCAGATCCGAAGTCTTCATTAAAGCTAAGTACCCCATTGGGGAAACTTTTTCTTGCTCCAGACCGATGTCAGAAAAAGTCAATAATTGTATTTCGTGTAGGAAGCAAATACCTCATAAGGATTTTCATTCTTACTGTATTCCTTGCCTAGGCCCTGATCACGATATTGCTAGTTGTCGGTTTTGTGCTAGATTTTAACCAATGCACTATTAAGCGTCGGTACGATTTTGCATTTCATTACTTTGGCAGAAGATTTAATTATATAATGCCGTCGGAACAGCCGACTACCGGAGTTTATAAAAAGCACAAAGAAAAGGACAGGCATCCGAGGTCCAAAACCGATGATGACGCTTTTGCTAGGCCAGTCACCAATTCGCCGGCTCTCAGTGAGGTGCTTTCGCAGCCCCTGACGCCCGCTACCTCAGAGCCACAGGCCGCTTCCGACTCCCACATGGAGCCGACTAGGCCACCAAAAACTCAAGGTATTGGACCCTTGGAAACTATTCCCTCAGATGGGTCCAGAGCCGCTGAGCAGGCATCGGCTTCTGAGGGTGTTTTCAGGCCTACACAGTTATATGTGAAAATGACTTCAGCTACAAAGGCAAAGACTAAAGCACCTCTAAAGACAAAGAAACAAGTATAACATTCCCCTGGACAGGCCTCCATGCCTAATAAACCGATGCTTAAAATGGCCGAAGACCTAATTACTTTGATCAGAGGTTCCCATCCCCCTCCTGATAAGAGGCCTAGGCAAGAGACAGAATATGAATCTTCAAATCAGGTTTCCATTTCCTCTGATTCCTCTTCTGAACAGGAATACTCTCTTCCTCCCTATGAGGATTCTGATGCTGAAGAATCTATCCCTTCAGCCTCTCCTCCTGAGGATTATTCTTTTGGGGAGACCCTGCATACTATGAGGGAGCACTTCCACTGGGAGAGCCAAGATTACTCAGAATCCAAGAAAAGGCTCGGAGACTTCCTTTTGCTACCCCAGCACAGGCCCCTTGCTATTCCTCCTGTTTTAGATATTGTAGATGATGTATTTTCAGAGTCTGTCTGTCTCCTGATTCTTTACCACCAGCTCCTGTTAAGCCAGACAGATACTACAGGGTTCCTGATTCACATAAATGTCTTTATAAAAACCCTGCTGCTGACTGAGAAACTATCTCTCAGGGTCCCAAAGGGGTCAAGGCTTCCACTGCAAAGAACCCTAACCCCTCTGATAGGGATTCAAGGGCCCTGGACAGATGGGGGAAAAGATTTACACTTCTGCTGCCTTGGCTGTAAGGGCTTTAAATTGTCAGTTTCATATGCTTAAATATCAGCAATATCTTATGTCACTGCTTAAACAGAAAATGTTGACAAATTCTGAATGTGCAGAAAATAAAGAGATGCAGGATTTATTGCATGCAGCTGCACAAGTGGGAAAGCATACTTTGCAATGTGGTTTTGATTCTCTGGAGGCCTCCTGCAGGGCCACTGTTACGGGTTCTGTCATTAGGAGGCATGCTTGGTTAAAGGAACAGAATCTGCCTGATCATGTTAAAGCAAAATTATTAGATGCACCATTACAGCATGATACCTTGTTTGGTGTTAAAGCAGAAGAGGTGTTGAAGTAAATGGAAGACAAAGCTAAATCTATGCAAACAGTCAAGGATTTCTTACAGGTCCAGCCTCCCAGATTTAGCAGGAACTGGCCTACAAAAAATTGGTCCTTTCCTGTGTCAGACAGGCCACAAAGAGGCAGATACAGACGCCCCAGAGACAGTTCACAGCCCCAAGGCTCATCAGGTCTAAACAATGGGGTGCTTCTACCTCCAAAAGCGGAGAAGAAAAATCACAGCCATACAGGAAACAGTCTTAATGACTTTCCCCTGCCAGTACCAAGCACTTATCTTCTGACAGCTCCTTTAGGGGGAAAACTAGCACTTTTTTCACAATTGGCACATGATCACCCAGGACAAATGGGTCTTGAATATAGTGTCACAAGGCTACAGGTTCCACTTTCACACCCTGCCTAGGTCAAACGGTATCCCAGACCTGCCACACAATCAGTGGGCAGAGGCACAAAAAACAAGTTTCATCCCTCATGGACATGAGGGCCATTCAACGAGTTCCACAGCAAGAGCAGGGACTAGGATTTTACTCAAGACTGTTCTTGGTGCCCAGAAAGGACAAAACCTGGAGACCAATACTGGACCTGTCTATTCTAAACACATTTCTGGATATTCCAAAATTCTAAATGCTGACTCTGCAGCAGCTTCTGCCCATGCTGAGCAAGAAGAATTGGCTTGTGACTTTAGACCTAAAAGAGGCTTACCTGCATGTCCCTGTCAGACAATCATGCAGAAGATACCTCAGATTTATAGCTGGCTCAATGCACTACCAATTCTCTGCACTGCCCTTTGGCTTATCTACTGTGCCCAGGGTCTTCACAAAATGCCTGGCACCAGTAATTGCATTTTGCAGACAAAGAGGAATACAAATATACCCTTACTTGAACGACTGCCTTATTCAAGCAGAGAACAAGGACATTCTACTACAGCATCTGGCATTTGTAAAAAGATTACTAACATGCCTAGGGTACACCGTAAATGAAAAGAAATCAAAACTAGTACCCTCTCAAGAGATAATATTCCCAGGTGCAAGCTTAAATACAACTGCCCAGATGGCTTATCTCACGTCAGACAAACAAAGACAACTGACTACTTATTTCAACATCTTGGCAACAAAGACCCAGTTATCTGCAAGAAAAATTCTGCAGGCTTTGGGCTTCATGGCATCCTGCATTCTGTTAATTCCATATGCAAAACTGCATATGAGGAAACTACAATGGTATCTAAAAAGTGTTTGGACTCAACATTGCCACAGCCTGGAAACAATAATTACCCTCATTCCCTGCCTGCAACAGGAGTTTCGATGGTGGGCAAAGGCCTGTCACCACAACAAGGGACAGCCATTCACTTTACCCACACCCAGGCAGACATTAACAACAGATGCATCAGATTATGCCTGGGGGGCCCATATGGCAGGAAGATGTATTCAGGGCACATGGTCCGCAAGCCAAATGCATCTACATATCAATCAAAAAGAGATGCTCGCTGTTCAGAATGCCCTGACAGCCTTCAATGATCTACTTCATCCAGGAAAACTCTTGATAAAGACGGACAATACTACAGTCATGTGGTACATAAACAAGCAGGGAGGCACACATTCCTACCCCCTCTGTAGACTAGCCATGACTTTGTGGGACACAGCATTGACTTACCAAGTACATCTGCAAGCACAATTCCTGCCAAGAAAGATAAATACTCTGGCAGACTAACTAAGCAGAAACCTAATGGATCCCCACGAGTGGAAATTGGATCCACAAGTCTTCAGAATGATAACAAGGAATTGGGGATGCCCGGACATAGACCTATTTGCCTCCCCTCACAACTGCCAACTACAGAAATTCTGCACAAGGACTTATCACAAGCAAGCATGGAAAGTGGATGGTCTATTTTTCAGCTGGAAAAACTTAACAGTATATGCCTTTCCTCCACTGCCTCTCCTCCCCAAGGTACTCGTAAAGGTCAGACAAGACAAGCCAAAGATGATACCGATTGCCCCAGATTGACCCCGTCAGTACTGGTACCCAATCCTAAAGAACTTGTCTCAATGCCCAGCCTGGGCATTACCTCAAATTCCTCCCTTATTGACCCAACAAAACAATCAGATCCTGCACAGCCAACTCAGGACCTTAAATCTGGCAGCATGGCGGATAATGTAGCCATTCAAAACACACCTCTCTCTAAAGCGGTGATGGATGTTATTTTGGAGGCCAGGAGGCCTAGCACCAGAAAATCTTATGCAGAAAAATGGAAGAGATTCTGTGTTTGGAACCAGGCACAAGGAATTGACACGATTGTTCCAAATATTCCTCAGATTTTGCAATACTTAACTGAGATGATGGATAAAGGCCTATCCTTTTCATCAGTTAAGATTCATGCTTCTGCCATTTCAGCTCATTACAATACAGAACCACCTATTTTTTCTCATCCATTGCTAAGGCAGTACCTCAGAGGAGCCAAAAACGTAAGACCTCCAAGGAGAGCACCAATACTTGCATGGGACCTCAATTATGTCTTGGAAAAACTCATACTGCCTCCTTTTGAGCCAGCCTCTATAGCTGATATAAAATTCTTATCCTGGAAAACAGCTCTTCTCCTAGCAATAACCTCTGCAAGACGTGTCTCAGAGTTACAGACACTCATGGCTGTGGAACCTTTTATTATTTTCCATCCTGACAGGGTTTCTCTGAGGACAAACCCGACATTTATGCCCAAGGTAGTGTCCGGTGTGGCCCTTAACCAAACAATTCATTTGCCTACCTTTTATCCAAACCCACAGAATAAGGGTGAGAGAATTCTGTATTCTTTGGACATTCACAGGCAGCTACGCTTCTACTTGGACAGAACCAACGCTTTCAGAAAGACTGAGCAACTTCTAGTGGCATATGCTGCAGGATCACAAGGAAAGGCTATCTCAAAGCAGACTATTGCAAAATGGATAGGCCACTGCATTCATTTCTGTTATTCACAGCATGGCAAATCAGTGCCTAAGGGCATTAGGCCACATTCAACCAGAGCAGCAGCCACTTCAGCAGCCTTCCTCAGAGGAGTACCAACCAAAGACATCTTAGAGGCTGCAACTTGGAGTTCAGTGCCCACATTTACAAAGCACTACCACTTACCTCTCTACTCTAAATCCAGGGCAGGCTTTGCCACTGCAGTTCTGCGGGGCCTCATAGCCTCTCCTAATTCTATTTAGCCCCAGCCTCCCAACCTTAGCTTTGGGATTCAACCCAATTGTAATGACTGCAACAGTGATGAACATAGTAGAGTTGTGTACCTACCATAAATGTAGATGTTCGAGTGTATTCACTGTTGCAGTCCAGGTTACCCACCCACTATCCCCCTTTCCTTTGCTGGGACTTATCTGTACTTCTCTATTCTATACAACCTATGTGGTGTATTTGCTTGTAGATGAAGGAAATTTTATTTTAGTGCATGCATGGTTATTGGCATAATTTAGCCTACCCTTTTGGGGCCACCTGATATCTGGGGCAAGACAAACTGAAGAAAATGGCGTCAGCTGCATCTTTTATACCCCTGGCGCACTGACGTCAGGGAAGAGGCGACAGCAACCCAGGACTTTGGAATTCAGGCTGACTGCGGGTAGCCTGCCAACAGGATAACCCAACTGTAATGACTGCAACAGTGAATACACTTGAACATCTACATTTATGGTAGGTACACAACTGTACTTTTTTGCGCTAGGACTATCAAGGGTTATTAAATTGGAGGTTTGGAAGATAGGCGTGGCAACGTTGCTTAGCATATAACTAAGTTGCCTGTAGTGCAACAAAGAAGCTTATGCATGCCCCACTAACAGTTGTCTAGGGTAAAATTGTGTTTCAAGGTGTTTGCGTCTATACAGGGCACTGCTAACCCCTTTGCATGATGCACAGGGATGGGCAAATGTGAGGCTTAAATACATATGAAATTTATCAGTTTTAAGCTAATCTACCAGTAGAAAAGTACACAATGAAACTTACTCCAGCAAGCCCCAGCTCGTACAAGTTGACTGTGACCTTTACTTCAACTACCACGTCTCTACCATAGTAAGGAAAGCTTTCCACATACCATACTTCTTTTGCTCTTGAGGTGAAGCCTTTACTAATGAAGTTAAAACCCCCTATACCCGGCACTTATCTGACCCATAATGAATATAACACTCCATTCAGCATGTACCATACTAAGCACCTGCAGCAGTGGTTTCTAACAAAGTTCAAGGGGCTCCATGTGCCTTACACAGACTGACTAAAGTCCCTGTCACTATACTCCATATCATGTAGACTTCTTAGGGGAGACTTATGCCTGGCTTACAGAGCAATCCAGGACCCAAACCTAATGAACTTGCTGCATATCCATAAATCAAATGGGTCTAGGGCTACCTGTTCCAGGGTCTTAAATATGGCCTGCAATGTAAATAGGACATGCTGGAGAGACAGATTTATCTCCCAGTGACTACCACATCTTTAGAACAGGCTAGCAATTCATATGAAACGGAGCACCTCTATGACACTGTTCAAGAGGAACCTGGACGAGTGGATGGGGCACCATAAATTCTTATCAGGGATAGCACCCACAACCCTCCTGGACATGGGCGGTCATCACTAAATGCAGTTTTGGGTATTGACTAGCACTTCTGTGGTATTACATTGGGTAGAAATGGCTAGGCTTAAAATGACCTCTGGATCGATAGCCTAGTACCTCCTATGAACCTATGATCTACAGTCTTTTGCCACAAGGGTGAAGGGGAGTCTTTCTTTCTTTATGTAAGATGGCTGGTTTAGTGCTTGAGTGTAACAAAAATAGGCTAGATTCAGCAGATGTGAATCTAGACTGTGCTACCTAGGTTGAAAATACAGTTGAAAATGAATGCAGAAAATATGCAGTCACAACAGTAAAAAAAAGCAGAAAAAAATGAAGTGATCAGATGCAATGCAATTTAAAAAGGGCAATAGGGACACAAAATATACTTATTTTCTTGATGCAAAAATCTCAGATGTTTCCCCAACCTAAACAGACCAGGCTACTTCCCAGTGCACTAGATGGAAAATCCACTGACCTCTTGATGTAAAAACAAGTATAACTCTAGAGACAATTAACCAATGTAAAAACATGTGAAATGTGCAGTCTAGATAATTTGTGTCGACCTCTCACAAAGAGCAAAAACACCAGGCCAAGCAGATTTCTTAAAATAGAAAACAAAATGGAGCATGTAAAAGAGAAAGCAGCTCTCTCAGTCAGAGACAAAAAATATAGGTTTACTTTCTTTACCCAGAAGGGAATCTTCAGCATTGATTTAGTTTATGCAGGCTTTAAATTAATCAGATCCTCTGGATGCTCCTATTATTGTCAGTACCTGCCTTTAAATAATTGACATGTTGAATGTAATGTATTACCACAAGAACACTCAAGCAGTATAAAGCAGTCTTTGTACATCCTCAACTGAATAAACTACTTGAAAAGTTAAAAAGGCACCTTTATTCCTCCCACAGAGTCTTCTAGATCTGCTAGCTAAAATTATTTTATCGGGACTATTCCTTTGTACTCTATTTCTTGTCAATCCTGTCACCCTCTGGGTCATGAGTGGGATACCAGACTTCACTCAAGTCCTCTGGCTTACCTCTGTTTACAGGATTATGTTCCTGGGATGTCAGCTGTGCACCTCAGAGATTTCTTCCACAGGAAACAATAGATCTTTGTTTAGATTTATTTCTAAGGGTTTCCACTCAGACTTAGGACACTGCTAGGGAATACCTCAGCATTTTGGGTCTCATGGCATCTGTGATTCTCATTATACCCCTAGCAAGACTCCACAGGGATGATGATGCAGTGGAATCTGAAAACTCTCAGTGCTGGGGTTTGTCAGAAGAGAAATTTTTGGTGGAGACAAAATTCCTGGCTGAGCCTGAAATTGGTCAGTATTGAGCAGTGCTCTACCCTGATGAACAAATATAGATAATTAAATAGATAGCTAGGTAGATAACAGATATCCTTAAATCCACGTCTCCCATTCTCCCTCCCTATTCCAAAGCAGTCAGTCACCACAGATGCTTTGAACTTTGTTTAGGGAGCAGTTTCTTGAGGGATAAAAGTGGATGGAGTGTGGTACACCAAGGACAGAGCGCATAAATATCAATGAATTACTTGTCCTGATAAAGGCACACAACTCTTCGAACCATCTTTGGTCTCCAGGATCTCTTCAAGAAGTTACTGCCAATACCACAGTCATGTGGTACATCAACAAGCAAGGGCTAACCAGTTTATACCCCCTTTTCAGACTAGCCACATTAGTTTCAGATATAGCTTCACAGCACAGTCTCACTCTACAGGCATCCTACATCCTGTCGAAGCAAAAGGAATGGAAACTAGATGAGGTAATTTTTGAAGATGTGATCCATCTATGGGGAACTCCTTAAGTAGACCTCTTTGCCTCCTCTCTTAGCAATCAACTAACAAGATTCTTTTCCAGTACTACATGCAAGAAGGCCTGGAAGGCAGACATTTTCTTTTTCTTTGGACAGGAATGTTCCTGTATGCTTTTCCACCCTTTCTATTAATATCCATAGTACTTCTGAAGATTAAGAAGGAATTCCCCAAGATTACTATGGTGACTTCTTTCTGGCTCAAGCAACCTTGGTTCCCCCTTCTTTTGGAAATGACCAGGGGCAATTACCACAAGATTCCTTATATCCTGACATCAGTCATCTTCAGTTCACCGCCTGGATGATAGGATCTTAATTCATTTTAGGTACCTGATTGCTAAGTGTGTGCAGCAGATACTAAAGGAGGCAAGAAAGTGTGCGACTAGAAAATCACATACTGTATTAGCAAATGGAAAAAAGGTTTTCTAGTCGGTGCCAACAACATAAGCAATGGCCATTCAGAGCTAGCTGTTCTTTGCTTTTTCAATATTTGTGTGAGTTAGTATCCTATAGCTTTTCTTATTCCTCTGTCAAGATTCATTTATCAGCCATTTCATCATGTCTGCCCACAGATCCCCCTCTCAGTGCAGTCTTATTTCAAAATGTTTTTGAAAGGAGGTTTACATAAGAAACCTCCAAGAAAACTAATATGTCTGACTTGAGGTTCTTAATATGGAAAACAGTTTTACTGATTGCTCTGGTGTCTGCACAAAGGGTATCTGAGTGGCAAGCTCTTATGGTAAGTCAACCCTATCTCATTTTCCATAGGAACAGGGTTTCTTTGAGAACTAATCCTTCTTTTATGCCAAAAATTGTATCCATGTTTGCTTTAAGTTAAACTATCCATTTTCCTGTCTTTCCTGAACCAAAAAATGAGGGAGAAAGGATACTTAATTGGATGTCCACAGATGGCGTGGGTACTATCTTGACAGAACTAAATCTTTCAGATATTTGAGTCAATTGTTTAATTCTAGGGAAGGTAAAAAGAAGGGAGAATTTGTGCCAAAACAAACTATTTCCAAATGATTGTCTGAGTCTATTACCTTTTATTATACTCACCATAACAAATCTATTCCAGGTGGGGTCAAGGCCCACTCTTCCAAGACTTGGCTTCATCTGTGGCTTTTTGGAAAGGGTCAGATTCCAGAAATTATAAAGAAGCTGCTATTTGGTACTCATTACCTACTTTTACAAAATATTGTAAGCTTGATTCATTTTCTAGGTCCTGAACAAGCTTTACTAGGACCATTCACCAGGGTATCCTGGACTCTTCTCCGTCCACCTTACAAATGTAGTTAGCTTTGGTAATCTACCCATATAGCTAAGGCTGCTGCAGGAGTAATCAATATGATGAACATATACAGTTGTGTAAACTGAACTTACCATAACAGTAGATGTTCGAATGGTTACTGCTGCAGTAGCCACTCACTCTCTCACCCCCACCCCCCATTTTCTGGTATGTATTCCTTTTTTTCTGCCAGAGTGTGGACATTTTTTTGTTGTTCCTAGCATTGTCCTTTCACAGCTCAGACTGCCTTTCTGCTGGCAGGAAAACTCTGAAGGGCTTTATTCCCAAACTTGTATTTTAATCAGGTGAGCTCAAGCTGTTTGAAAGTTTGGGGATGTGTAAGGTGCTCTGAAGGTTTGGAAGCTGACCTGTTTGTTGTTGTTTCCTTGTATCCTTGGCAGGAGATAACTCGTATAGCTAAGACTACTGCAGCAGTGATTGTTCGAACATATAGTGTTATGGTAAGATCAGCTTACACAACTATACCTCTCCACTCTTCCATATACGACATAACTGTACCCTTCCACTCTTCCATGTATAAGATAGTCATTACTAGTTTCATGGTCTTCAACTTGGAATCACCACAGTCCCCTGGGCGTTCACCAAATGTATAGCCATGGTAGCAGCCTATCAGAGGGGGCATGAGATGAAAGTTTTCCTTTATTTAGATGACTGGCTCCTAGCTGCACCTACACTGGAGCTTCTGCTGAAAACACAGGACTGTTTAATGTGCATGTGCCAGTCCATTGGCATTACAGTGAGTGCTGCAAAGCTGCAGTTGAATCCCCCACAAGTGATGTTTGTAGACTGCAGTCTTGACATTATCAACTACAGAGTCAATTAACCTTGATCTAATTTGGTCTGTTTAGAAAACAATCAGTATGATTCTCCAAGAACTCTCACTACCAGCCATCTGTGTTTAAATACACTAGGACTGATGGTAACTACCATTTTCTTAGCTTGTCATGTCATATTTTATAAGAAAGTGCTTCAGTGAATGCATTAAACACAGTGGTCTTAGATCTCAGTCTGTCCTTTCAGTTCAAAATCTATTACTTTTGCAAGACTCACCTCAGCTAGTGGAATCACAAACAAAACATCCCTCTAGGCAACCCCTTTTAGTTCCTCATCTCCACGGGCACAACATCTGTAGGCTGTGGGTGTCATTGTCAGGGCAGTAGGACAGTACAGGGAATATGGCCACAACAAGATGAAAAATGTCTATGTGGTGAGATTAGTATCTTAAAGCCCATCATGACTCTCGCCCACAAGGTGTTCTTGCCATTTCCACGTACAGTTTGGCTGTGGTCTGATACATATGCAAGCAGGGAGGAAGTCATTTGTGCCTTCACTGCAGAAAGACATGCTAGGATGGGAATGGGCTATGTTATCTAAACACTTTCTGAGAACAACCCTTATCCTGGGCCAAGCCATTTCAGTGGAGGAAAGGCTTAGTCATTGCTATCTAATTTTTGCATAAGTGGTCCTTAAGCTTGTTAGCGCTACAGTGAAAGGTGTAGTCCACTGGGAGAAGCCTGACTGCAATGTTTTTGCTTCCTAAGCTAAGTTCAAATGCAACAAATTTTCTTTCAGTCCATATACAGAGGACTAGGCCAGGGCCACTGCAGTCTTGATTTGTCTCCTTGTGTATGGCCACCCGCACCTTCCATTGATCCCAATTTTCATACAGAAAATCAAAGCAAACAAAGCTAAAATCACTTTCATAGATCTCTTGGCTTTGGCAAGTGTGATTTTTCCTTGTGTCTTCAACTCTTGGAGAAGCATCGTCGTTTGAGACTTTTTAGAACCCTACTCAGTCACCCATCCAGAATGCCTCACACCTAACTTTTTTCCTAAAAACATGGCAGTCACACTCCCTGTATTCCCATTTACTGCATGAGGCAGAGGTATATCAGGTTCTGAAAACCCCTTCTAAAGAGCTTCACTGCAAAAAAAAAAAAAAAAGACAGTTGAAATGGTGTTTGCTCTTCCCTGCCCACTCTGTCCAACCTGCTTAGAAACTTAAATTATAGGGGGAGAGCAAAGTTCTGAAAGCAGTATTAGCAAAGCCACATGCCCATATAAAGAGTCCACAGCCCCTTTTCCAATTTTAGAACAGTGGCTCAGTGGATAGAGATGTCACCTTACAGCAGGGGGTTTTCCAGTTTGATCCTCAGTTGTTAGGCATCTTTCTAAGTGCTGTTAATATTGGATCTTATGCTAAAGTAATGCTTAACTAGGCTGTCTCTTTCCCCTTTATTGGAGTGTAATCATTGCTCTCCATGCACTACTTTGCACTAATCCATCTTTAATGCTAAAGGTGGCTACTTAAACCAGCTCAAATCAGTCCATTAACCTTCCAGTCTTTTTTTTTTTTATAAACTATCCCCATAAAAGGGAATACATCTTACATTGTCTATACATCTACAGGCAATTTACATTTTACTTGCATAATACAAAGTAGTCAGGAAGGGCAGTCAACCCTTTTGTTCTTTCACATATAATGCATTGGGACAGATAGTCTTTAAGTTGACTCTGGCTGAATAGCTTACTGGTCATATCAAATTTTTATTAAAGGGGTATGGCAAACATCCTCCTGTAAAGCTCCTACTAGTAGACTCCTAGCTACTTCTAATGCATTATTTGCAAATGTTTTTATAGATGTTTTTGCAGCTGTTTTTAGGGCATCTCCGATTACAGTTGTAGGGCAGTAGAAGTTACATGTGGAGTCCAGGGAACTGCCTTTCTTCTAGGCTGCCTTATTGTATGAGATTATTTCTTTCTTTTTGAGGTCTACTAGTCCCTCAGAAGTGGTGACCTGACACCTACTCACCCGTCTGTGAAAGTAAGTACTCAAATCAGTAATATAATCACATGCACTTTCATCTGCCTTGTGTCTGTATTACAAACCTTTTTTCTATAAGTTTCAGGTGTTAGTTTAAAACAATCTAGAAGACAGCTCTTAACTTTAACATAATTCAAACATTCTACATCAGACAATTTTGACATGACCTGAACAGCTTTACCATGAAATAAGAGAGTCAGGAACTGAACCTAGAGCTCACAGTCAGCATCATACTGTCTACATACCTTCTTAAATATATAAATACAACTATCAGTCATCCTCATCCCTGTATTGAGGAAAACGTTTACTGACCTTTACAGCTTCGGAGATCTGGTTATTCCCTTCACCATTACCTCCATTAACTTCTCGAAGGGCCACCACTATCTCGCATTTTCATCAGCTTCTAAACATCGTATTCTCTCCTCGGCCTCCAGTTCATATTGACATTGCTTCTCCTCAGCCTCCAGACATTTAGCTTCCAGGCACAGTCTAGTCTCTCTTCAGTCTCCAGCAGTTTTGCCTCCATTTCATATTGACACTGCTTCTCCTCAGGCAACAGGCAGATTTTCAGGTCCTCTGAAGAAAATGTGGACTGTTTTGTATTGGCAGGCTGCATATCCCCAGTAACAAATTGGAGGAGGGTGGCCTAATGGTTAAGGTGTTTGCCTTACAAACACAAGGTGCTGGGTTTGAGTCTCACAAGGGATAATTGGCTAGGTTTAAAATGGCTCACAAGGACAGTTAGCCTAATACTAATCTATGAACCTAATCTATATCCTCTGAACAGTTGAAGCTGCAACTATGGCTGAAGTCATTGCTTCCTTAGGTTGGCATGCACCAGACATCTGGCTTCACTCTCTGCCAGCTGGTTTGTTCTCAGCTTACTATAGTCTTCTGCTGACATCTTTTCCTGCTATCCCTGACAAACTAAAAATAAATAAAACTGTGGTGAACTGAGGTTCTGTATGTTTACTTTTGGCTGTCGAGAGTTTACACCTTAGAAACAACTACCCATAGGCTACTGAAGTCTAATTAAAAATCCAACCACTGCCACCAATTAATGTGATGTCCAGATAATATCCCACTGAACTGCTGACAATAATGTGACATCCCTTACCATCCTGGGTCAGTAACTAAGGAGCTCCAGTCCTCACTACCGACACCAGTGTAAGACTGTCACTAAAACAGGAGTAATATTTCACAGTTTTCCCCTAAGAGCACAACAGGAACATGCTCTATAGCCTAGGACTGGACTGTATACTTCTGTCCACCCTTAATGTAACTGCTTATTACACACTCCAGAACAGTCTGTCCCAGTTTAAGACTTCTGATACACTCACACTTAAGTAAATTAAATCCCTTCATTTTAACTTTTTCTCTTCCTTCCAAAATCTCTGTCTTCACAAATCCACCGTTACCATATCATCTCATAGGTTCATACTAGGCTATCTGCCCTAGGGCATTTATAAGCCTAGCCAGAGTGTGTTTGGCTTTCGCCACCCATTTTAAATTAATTTTGCTATGGCCTTTTTTGAGGTTAGTATGCTGTGCCTCTGTCTAACAGTGACACAGAAGTGATACCCGGGGTAAACCTACAATCACCCATCCACTCATCAAGATTCCTCTTGAAGAGAGTCAATGAGGGACTCTGCCTAACCTGGACTGGGATTTTATTCCAGAGTGAAGGGAGCCTCTGGGTTATGAATCTGTCCCTCCAGCATGTCCTATTTATTTCAGTGCTGAGGTTCAAGTCTCTCGAGTGCGTAGCTCGATGGGAATTGGATTTTCTGAGGTGCAGCATGTCCATTAATTCCGGGTTGGACATGGCTTTATACATCAGGCACAGATCGCCTCTGAGCAGGCGGTATGCCACTGAGTAGAGCTGGAGTTTCTTTAACCAGGCAGCATGTGGCATCTGTTTGAGCTCTTTGATCCTCTTGGTGAGGTACTTTTGGGGTCTTTCCAGTTGCTGCAGGTGTCTGGTAAGGTACATCCCAAAAGGGGCATTGTACTCAATTATGGGCCTGATGAGGGATGAGTAAAGAGGCATGATGACCTCCCCTGATCTAGATGTGAATCCCTTCATGATTAGGTGGGCTATATAAAATGTTTTTCTAACCACTTTGACAACGTGGTTGTCAAATGAGAGATTGCTATCAACTTGGGTCCCCAGGTCCTTAATTACTTCTTCTGTACTTAATGGATTACCACCTATGTGGTAATTTGTGGGCACTTTGTTTTTGTCAAAGGGGATGACTATACACTTTTTGGCGTTTAGCTTGAGGCCATGGCTCTGGCACCAGATGTCTGTTTCTATGAGGCCCTTTTGGAGGATGCTTGTGTCAGCTGGAGAGTCGATTATGGCGCCCAGTTTGCAGTCATCTGCGAACTTGGTCAGCCACAGTCCTTCCGTGTTGGCCTGTACCTCCGAGAAATATATACCGAACAAGAGAGGTCCCAGGACTGAGCCTTGTGGGATGCCACTTGTAACTGGTTTGGAGTCTGACATGGCTCCAGCAATTCTAACCATGTGGGTTCTGTCCTTGAGCCAGTTTGCAACCCATCTAGTGACATAGGGGTTTATATTTAAGCTGGTGAGCTTATCTATAATGCACAAGTGGGGTATTGTATCGAAGGCTTTTGTGAGGTCCAGGTAGGCTGTGTGGACCACCTTCCCCTCGTCTATGGCCTTGGTGACTGTTTCAAAGAAATCGACCAGGTTTAAGAGGCAGGATCTACCCTTAACAAAGCCGAACTGGGTAGGATCCAGTGTCTGTAGGTCCCCAATATCTTTATTTATGAGGTCCATGATGATCCTTTCCATAGCTTTGCAGACCAAGCTAGTCAGGCTTATGGGGCGATAGTTTCCAGGATCCGGTGAGGCACCACCTTTGTGGAGAGGGACCACTGTTGCTGTACGCCACTCTTTGGGTACATATCCTGTAGTAAGGCTGAGATTGAACAGTAGTTTTATGTTTGGGTTTAGCTCTTCTTGGAGTTCATGTAGGACGCAGCCCGAGACACCGTCTGGTCCCATTGATGCTGTGTTTTTTGCTTTGGAGAGGGCGGCTCTTACCTGAGCATCTGAGATGTCAGGGGGGCAGCACTCTGCTGGGATAGATATTTGCCCTTTTGGTGGGGGGGGTTTGCGCTGAACCTGTCAGCTAGGATGTTGGCAATGTCTGTGGGTTCGATGTATTTTTTGTCATTTTGGCCTAATTCTGAGCATATCTGGGGATTCCCACCCAGGTTCCTAACATAACTAAAGAAAGCCTTGTGATTATCCTTAGTGTCCTGTGCAATTTTTCTCTCGAAGCTGGCCTTAGACGATTTTATGAGTGCCCGTAGTTTTTTGCTAATACTGATCAGAGATGCCTTCCCTTTTTGGGATTTTGCTCTATCATGTAGTAGCTTCCTCCTTCTATTGTATAGTTTGTTTATGGCTGGGGTCCACCAGACATGACGTCTGCCTTTGGAGGATTGGGTCTTGGTTTTATTTGGGATTGCATGATTCATGCATTCCTGAAGGTGTTCATAGAATGCATTTATAAATGATTCTGTGGTCTGGGTCATATTTTCCACATGCCCAGGGGCTTTGAAAGATCCCACCTTGGTTTTGAGGAGTGTGAAATTTGCTTTAGAGAAGTTTTTCACTGTGGTTTTCTGGGCAGGGGGTGGGGTCAGGATGTGAATATCCAGTGAGATTAGTTTATGGTCTGATCTTACCAGTGAGGGATACACTTCTGGGCCGGAGCATAGAGTCTCCATGTTGGTGATGATCAGGTCCAGTATGTTTTCCCCTCTTGTGGGAGTGGTAACAAGTTGTTCCATAGCATTTGAATTTATAAATTCTAGGAACCTTTGGGCTAGGGTGTTGGAGCTAGAGTAATGCTCCCAGTCTATGTTTGGGTAGTTGAAGTCGCCCAATATAATGGTGTTTGGAGAGACCTTCATATTTTCCAGTGTTCTCAGGAAGGCCGAGTGGGGTTCCTGGGTTTGGGAGGGTGGTCTGTAGCAGGCTATAAACTGGAAGGCAGTTTTACCACTGTTAGTTGCACATGGATAGTCTCTGATGCTTCGTGCTGTGCCACCAACTTGGAGGTGTGGGTATCTTTGACGAATATTGATACTCCCCCTCCTTTTGTGGTTCGGTCCAAGTTTTGGGGCCGAAAAGCATGGTATGAGGTATAATCTGGTAGTGCTGGGGTGCTCTCGGGAGCCTTGAACCAGGTTTCTGTTACTGCACAGATATTGATGTTCTCCATGCTAAGGAGAGTTTCGAGTGCGTGCATCTTGAGGTTTAGACTTCTGGCGTTGAGTAGCATTACTCTTAGTTTCTTATCCCTTGTTATACCTATGGAGGTGGGTTTGTCTTTTGAGCCTTGCCTAAAAAGGCACTATGGGGGTATTCAGAGCCTTTGCCAATATCCGAAAGCCCAGGGGTGACAGGTGCAAGCCTTCCCTAGCGAGGCATCGTGGCTTGTCGAGCATGTCATCCCAGGCTGACAGGCATTGGATCCTCTTTGAATGACACCAATACTTAAGCCAATTGTTGAATCTGATCATCTTGTCTTCATATTGTGGCATCATTCTTGGTGAGGGTAAGATGCTACTCAAGGTCAGGGTCATACCGGCCTGGGCTACATGCTCAGAGAGCTCCTCTATGTCTCTTTTCATGTAGTCCATGGAGGTACGTCTCAGGTCATTCACACCAGCATGGACAATGACTGAGTCATATTTGTACTTGCCTTGGAGTGACCTGAGTGCTTGCGTTATGTGGCGGATCCTAGTGCCCAACAGGCAGCTCACCGTGACCTTCTCCTTGTTCAGCCTGGTGAGCGGGACGTCAGTGTGCCTGACGATAGAGTCCCCTATTACAAGAGTATCAGGTGTGTTGTTTAGCCTTAAGGGCTGTGACTGTTCGGCACACTGGCTTTGTGAGCTATGTGTTGCACGTGTTTTGTTTTGGGGTAGCGGTTGCTTGGGTGTCTGCTTTGGAGGTCTCTGCTGCTTAGGCAGATTTTTATTTAGAGCCTCCGAGTATGTTTTTGTGTGTTTATGTGTTTGGTTTGCTGTCGTGGTAGGTCTATGTGAGACTGGAATTGTAGTGAGTGTGGTTTCCTTCTCCTCCTGACTGGTTACGCCAGTACTGAGTTGAGAGAGCTTAGCTTCCAGTTTGGCTTTATGGTTGCATCTCTCGCATGTGTTGGAGTTTGTTGGGAGGAGGAAAGGGTTGTCTGTGTACATGAGGCAGTTGTAACATTGCCTCAAGATTCCCAGATTTATCAGCTGGACCGGAGAGGAGATTGACAGCTGACCTTTGGACATGCTAGAATAGTATTGGGAATTCCTTTATAATTGAAAAAAAGGGCCAATGGGGAACAAGGTACTCAAGGGGAGTTTGTGAGGGTGTAGTGCTTTTAATTTTTTAGTGCTGACTTATATAATTGCTTTAGTGAGCAAGTGCCAGGTAACTTAAATGCAATGTGTTACAGGTAACTTAAATGCAAAAACGACAAACAGTACCTTTCTTTCAAGTGAAACAAGGAAATAAGTACAGTAAGCAATGCAGATATCACTAGGGATCCACAGAAGCGCTGAAAAGCTGCGTTTTAGGTGGAATTAGCATTTCAGGGAAATAACAAGCAAACAAACAAGCATACAAACAAGGCTAGATTCAGCAGGCCTGGATCTAGTCTATGCTACAGCAAACAAGGTGTACCAATTTCAGTAAGAAACAGTTCAGATATGCAGGCACTATAAGCCTTTAACCAGAAATTCCCAGCTCAGAAGGGCAGAGTCCAGCCTCTCCTCCCACAAGAGTGCAGACCAAGAACCTTCTTAATGTAAAATAACTGGCCTGAAGCCCAAGTGCTTAAACCAGAACTTATACACTTTTAGAATAACAGACACTGTGCCCTCAATCAGCAGTTCCCAACTTAGAAGGATGTAAGCTACCTGTCCTGCCACCACAGTGCAGGCCACAAACCTTCCTAATGTAAAACAACTGGTCTGAAGCCCAAGTGGTTAATCCAAAAGACTTAGAATGATAGCTACACTTTAATCAAGTTACTACCAAGCAGTAATAAATACAATTGAATACTTTAAAGAATGCCTGGATTAGTGCTCAAGTTATACAAACAAAGCTAGATTCAGCAGGCCTGGATCTAGTCTATGCTACAGCAAACAAGGTGTACCAATTTCAGTAAGAAGCAGTTCAAATATGCAGGCTCTATAAGACTTTAACCAGAAATTCCCAGCTCAGAAGGGCAGAGTCCAGCCTCTCCTCCCACAAGAGTGCAGACCACGAACCCTCTTAATGTAAAATAACTGGCCTGAAGCCCAAGTGCTTAAACCAGAATTAATACACTTTTAGAATAACAGACACTGAGCCCTCAATCAGCAGTTCCCAACTTAGAAGGATGTAAGCTACCTGTTCTGCCACTACAGTGCAGACCACAAACCTTCTTAATGTAAAACAACTGGTCTGAAGCCCAAGTGCTTAAACTAAAAGGCTTAGAATGAGTTACACCAAGCAGTAATAAATACAATTGGGTACTTTTAAGATGACGCAAAAGCAAAATAAAGAAGGAAGAAACACAAATACAGTAAAAGCATAAGTCATTAAAGTAGAATCCCACACAAAGTTGCTTGGTTCCATTATTGATGATCACTTAAAATGTGACCTTCACATTCATCAGTCTAATAAAAGAATTCACCAAAAATTGAGATTACTGTATAGCAACAAAATATTTCTTACTTCAGAATCTAAACTTTCTCAGGCTCAGGCAGTCTACTTCCCAGCCTAATCTATGCCTCTCCAATCCTAACAAACCTACAATCCACATTAATATATAAACTCAGTCAAACCTATAATAAAATTGTAAGATTTGCCACAAATCATCCTTGCACCTCTCACCACTGCCTCTCATTAAAGAAACTTACAGAGGCTAGAATTTCTCCAACAGTTATTTTCACAGCTGCACCTAACTCACTCCATACTCAGCAAACCCACTGCCTGCACCTCTCTCTCAACTCTAGTGTCCTACTACATCCCGCATTTACAAGCCCAGTAAAACTGTTTGCAATCTTTTATACAGATACTCTGTTTCTAAAGCCTGGAACAAACTCCCTTTTAATTAAGAAACATCACAAACATAAGTCAGATCAAAAAAGGACTAAAAAATTTCTTATGTAACTCATGGTACTGCCCCTGCCAGGACCCTGCATGAACTCCCCCCTTTTCTTTACCTGTAATAAAATTTAGTAGTTTTGTTTTACTTTTTTCTTTTACATCTCTAACTCACATGAATTCTCAGCTACAGGGTATCTCTCTACAACTCAAATGTGTGATATATTCAACCTGTATTTCATGTTTATATCTCTGTATCACTCTAATATGTGATATATTCAACTTGTCCTTCAATTTTACATTTTAATATCTGCTACACCTTATGTAAAATTCGATGTTTCAAGTTTGTATGTCTTCCGTGCTATGTAACAACTTATTTCTTTAAGTTATGATCTGATGTTGTTAATCTTCTTTCCATACATCACTGACGGGTTTGGTTCCGAGCCCTCGGAACCGAGTCAGCGTAATACCAAGATCGCGCCAGCCACAAACTCTCGAGCTAAGCTTCTACCCATAGTGCCCTTCTCCCTGTTACCCCAGATCTTGTTTGCCGTGTATCCATATAGCCGCGTTTCAGTCGAGCTCTCAGCTAAGTGAAAACTTTTGATATCTCTCAAGATTTTTTTTTTTTTTAATTTTCCTTGTGGTTTATATTTTATAACTTGTTAACTTTACAACTTCTTACATTCCTGTTTCAACCTGTTTGCTAACCTTTTAAGTACCATTGGTGGTATGGCCTTTTTAACCCTACCCTTGTGGTATTTCTTGATTACCATTGTTGGTATTTCTTCTGCTTTCAGCTATCCCTTTATGTGTTGCTGACGTATTTTCCAGTTTTATTGTGGATTTAGATATTTGGATGTTTAGATTTTTACATATTTAGAATTAGATACAGCAGAGTTTGAATTTCTCCTTTAATATTCTATCTGGATTGTTGTCTGTAAAGTTCATGATGTCTGATAAAAAGGGCACATCAGGATTTAAACATTGTGCTTCATGTAAGGGTAAACTTCCTAATAGTGATGCCCATGATGACTGTGTTTATTATTTGGGGGTGCCCCATCTTTCGGTGCAAACCCCCCCCCCCCCATGTGATTTGCCAGAGTTTCAGTCAGTGCACTTTGAATGAGCACAAAAGCAAGTTGATTCTGAAGGGCCTTCTTTGGATGCCTTTCTCAGAGGCCCTTTCTGCGTCTGAGGTCTCAACCCTTCCAATTAAGCATAAGAAAAGGTCCCACTCAGTTCCATCTTCACCATCGGGTGACCAGGGTAAATCTGAAAAAAGTCCAAAGTGCCTAAGTTATCTTCGGAACATAAATCTGCCTCATTGGCACTGACCTCTTCCGCTCTAGTTATGTCTACTCTTATGTCGCCACCAGCTTCGGCTTCAATACTACTGTCTCTGGCACCGACTATTAACCTGACTACAGCAACTTAGGCACCGTGTGCCACTTTGGCATGGTGCACGCCTTTGATGCCTATCTCTGCAATGACTATTGAACCGTCTATGTCGGCTCAGAGTGCCCCTTCTGCATAAAGCCCTTTTACCGTACTGATAACCAAGGTTTTGACTCCACTGCTCCTGGTCTCCAAACTAGAGACATCGATGCCGGTAGATCCTACACCACGGACCTGATACTCTCCATCCATAGGCCCGTTTCTAGGGCAGCTGCACAGTCCATTCCTGGAACAACCCGAATCCCCGTTGGGAGTATTCACTAGATCCACCAGGAGCCTTTCTGAACTTGATGTGGTGCGTGTTGTGGACCACCTATTGACAGCCAGGGGGATACCTATCCCTTCTAGGCCCCATCCTCCTGCAGGATTTAGATTGACTTCTCCACAGACTCCCTCTTAATTCTCCTGCTTTGACCATGCCTGTTCCAAAGCCTTCTGCTTTAATGTCCCTTTCGGAACCCCCCCTCGTCTCGGCACCTGTAATGGCCCTCATTAAGGCTCCGGGACTGTCCCTTTGGCCTTCGGTCACTGCTGAACTGGGCCTTCCTTAACCCTCTGATTGGGCTACAGGTACTGTTCCGAGTGTGTTCACAGTTCTGTCCTTAGTGCCTGGAGTCCTGTCTACACCAATCTTGCTGGAGGCTCCATCCTCGGGAGCAGGTTCGACGGAGTAGGGGGTGATCCTGGTTGCAAGGTTGTCCTTCTCGGTTTCGGGCTCCCATCCGTCTTTGGGCAGACCTGCTTTCTGAGCCAATGGAGAGGGCACTGGCTTCTGTAATCATTCAGTCGATGTTGGAACCCCAGACCTTTCCCCCTGAGCTGCAGCTGTCACAGGCCACCTCCCCGGGACTCGGGGCCGGAAAGCCACAGGACCCACCGTTGCAGGGCATCCCCTCTTCTGAATCCTCCTCAGATGCCCCCACTGAGGAACCCCCACAGAAGAGATCGTGCAAGAGGAAGCATGTAGACTCACCTGGAGAGTCTCTAACAGAGGACACGGATTTTGATGACTGTGAAGGTCCCCACAGTCACCCCCTGAAGATGTCTCTTTTGGCAACATCCTAGAAATGTTGAAACAGAGGGGTGACTGGAATCCCACTAACCCTTCTTCTGAGGAGTCCATATTTCTGCAGGCTTTCCGCACCTGGCCATCTACCTCTTGGGTAACCCCACCTGCAGACGAGCTAGTACAACTCGTGGTGCAGCGCGCTTGGAAGAACCCTGATTCTGTTAAGTCGATCCCTCGGAGACCTACCAAAATACTTTCTCCCGTGAGGAAAACCCACATTGGTCCAAAGGGTTTCCAGTCGATGCTGTGGTGGTGGCGGCAGCCACTAAAAAGTGTCTCGCCAAAAAGACTCATACTGTTCATCCACCCGACAGAGAGTCCCGGGCAGTGGACAGATTAGGGAAGTGAGTCTTTGCCTCAGCGACCTTTGCCATTTGGTCTCTGAATTACTTGGCACATTTTACGAGGCTCCAAAGAGACTTGGTTTCCGAACTCTCTGGAACACTCGCAGGGCAGGTGTTTGACGAGGTAAGGGATAAAGTTGCCTCGCAGCTCACAACCCTGGAATCGATCTCCAATTCTTCAATGAGGTTGCTCTCACATGCAACTGAAGGGGCAGCGAGGGCTGCGGGTTCAGGCATAGTTATGAGACTCCATGCCTGGATGTGCCTTTGTGACTTCGCGGACCCTTTCAAGCCTTCCTTCCTGAATGCTCCCCATCGAAGCATCTTCCCTTTTTGGCCCCAAGGTAAAGAACACTTTGGCCAGGTGTGAGCAGGATGGTAAGACCCTGACTGCCGTTGGTCTGTGTTTTTCCAGTCCTCAACGTTCCTTTTCCAGGAACCAGAGGAGCAGCAAAATGTGGCACAAAAAATCTCAGGGTCCTTTCCATACCACACATGGTGATACCCCCAGGGGCAGAGGGGGTAACAATTTTGAAAGATGCCCCTATGAAGGCAGAGGGAGTCTATGTAATCAAGGACCCAGAGATTCTTTCTCCAGGCAGCCTTATCAGTGCTCCTGAAGAGCGGCCCAATTGCTTTCATCTGGAAGCAGTTGGGGGTCATTTCTCTCTGCACCAAGCTACCTGGCATACAGTAACCACTGATTGTTGGGTGCAGAAGATCATAACCAGAGGTTACACAATTCCCCTGATTACTTATCCAAAACTTTCTACAAAACTTCCCAGCGTTCCACCTAGTCAAAGGGAAGAAGCGGCTGCAAAAATAAACAAGCTGTATCAAAAATGAGTCATCCAGTTAGTCCCTCCAGACCAGTGCAGATCCGGATTTTACTTGAGATTCTTTTTGTGCCAAAAAGACAGTTGACTAGAGACCCATTTTGGATCTCAGAAGTTTGAACAAATCTGTTGCCCAAACAAAATTCCGAATGGTCACCATTCAGTCCATCCTCCCCTTTCTAAGGGAAGGAGATTGGATGTGCTCTATAGATCTCCAGGATCAGAGGTGGCTCGTGCTATAGGACTGCAGGACTGCAGCCCCCCAGCTGTAAAAAGAAGAAAAAAACAAAAAGAAATTGTGAGTCACGGAACTGTAGAAGAAAAAAACAAAAACAAAATTGAGTCCCAGAACTCCATGCATGCACGCTTAAAGTTCCTGGAACTCAACAGAACTCTAGACTGCTGTGTCAGCAATCCAGATAGGGGGAAAGGCATCTCTGCCCTGCAGATGCCCAGAAGTCTATGCGGTGACGAACACATAGAATGTAAGAACTCCGGAGTACATTGTCTGCAGGCTGGAGCCTACTCTTGCGGGGAAACCAGCCATTAGCTTGCGCGGGACTTGGGAAACAGACTAAGGGAACTGCTACTGCAGAAGAACTTCAACGGACTGAGAATAAACACACTACTGATGTCAAGTAGTGTGTGTGCGTGTGTGTGTGTGTGTGTGTGCGTGTGTGTAAAATGCACCACTTGCTATATCTTGGTGGCTAGAGAGAACTCAGGATACGTGGTGGTGGGCTTGAACCCTGTACCTTGGGTGCAGGTGGCAAGAGCTTGAATTCCCTACCCACCACCATTTGTAAAACACTTGCAGATTTTTGCCTCATATTTGTTCTGTTCTGTTCCTCATAAAATCTGTGGTTTCTGTATTTTTTTTCCTTACACAGTTAGTAGAGCAGTGGTGCAGTGGTAGCATTGTTGCCTGACAGCTACAGGTTCTCTGGTTTGATTATTGGCTAAAGTGCTTTCTGTGTGGAGTCTGCATGTCCTCCCTGTGTTTGTGTGGATTTCCTCTGGGTGATTTGGTGTCCTCCCATCTGAGAAAGACATGTGTCTGGAATGTTTCTCCTTGGGCCCATGCTGAAAACTGGCCTTTGTTCCAAGTTAGACTTTCCTGGTTAACAAATGTTAAAAAAATAAAATCTGTTTCTGTATTTTTTTTTCCTTACACAGTCAGTAGTGCAGTGGTAGCATTGTTGCCAGACAACTACAGGTTTTCTGGTTTGATTCTTGGCTGGAGTGCTTTCTGTGTGGAGTTTTCATGTCCTCCCTGTGTTTGTGTGGGTTTCCTCTGGGTGCTCTGGTATCCTCCCATCTGACAAAGACATGTGTCTGGAATGTTTCTCCCTGGGCCTGTGCTGAAAATTGGCCTTTGTTCCAAGTTAGACTTTCCTGATTAACAAATGTTAAAAAAATATTTCTGTATTTTTTCCTTACACAGTCAGTAGTGTAGTGTAGTGGTGCATTGTTACCTGATAGTTACAAGTTCTCTGGTTTGATTCTTGGCTGGGGTGCCATCTGTATGGAGTCTACATGCCCTCCCTGTGTTTGTGTGGGTTTGTTCTGCTGTCCTCCCATCTTACAAAGACGTGTCTGGAGTGTTTCTCCCTGGGCCTCTGTTGAAAATTGGCTCTTATTCCAAGTCAGACTTTCCTGGTTAACAAATGTTAGATAAAAATTACAGGCATTTGAATTTCAGACTTCATATTCTGTAGAAAGTACATGGTAGCAGAAAACCTTTTATTCTAGCAATTTTCTAAGTTTATAAGATGACTATTTGAAATTTGTCCCTAATTTTGGGACTGTATTCCCCATTATTGGCTTCGTCCAGGTTTTTTGTGCTAAGGTTGAGAGCTATAGTGAGAACTGAATTCATTTAATATGTTTGGGGGCTGTATTCCCCCATTACTGGCTTTGTCCAGGTGTTTTGTGCTAAGAGGTTGAGAGCTATGGTGAGAACTGAATTCACTGAATATGTTTGGGGGCTGTATTCCCCCATTATTGGCTTTGTTCAGGTGTTTTGTGCTAAGAGGTTGACAGCTATGGTGAGAACTGAATTCACTAAATTTTAGCCATTTAAGATTCAGTCTTCCTCTCTTTCACAAAACAGCTGATTTGGCATAGTGGTATGTTGCTCTGACTGTTTTGCACAGGGTCTTGGGTTCAAGACTTGGCAGTGAAATGTATGGTGGTAACACAGCATTTTTTCTAGCAACTTTCCAACATCATGCAAGCACTATTTAAAATGTGTCCCTGGTTTTGGGGCTTTTGTTCCCCCCCCCCAATAAATTTTGGCTTTTTCCAGATTTCTTGTGCTGCAAATTTCAGAGATACAGCTGAGTGTCGAGTAGATTTTACAAGGAGCTGAGAACTGCAGGAGAGCAAATGTTTAGTGCTGCTTATGCTGAGTCTGCTTGCATTGTTAATAACACAACAGGTAGTACACTTGCTTTTGATGCAGAAGGCTGTGGGTTCTACTTCCAAAGTAGGTAGATGCATTGCTGATACTGTACTGTGTTGTAATGGGGGTGGATGCTGCAGTCCTTTTTGGCAAAGATACCTAGTAACTAAGACCTGTTATCAGTTTGCCATCCTTTCCCTATTGCAATATTACTAGCAATTTATTCCTCAAGGGCAACAGGCACTTTATTTGTAGATGAAACAATGAAATATAAAGTTGTTTGCTAGCAGTAGCCTCTTCATTAGTTACAGATCTCTTTAATGTCGAATTATTTTGATGGCTTTTACTTCTTCAGAGATTGTGCATATCTACTGATACTGGTGGACTGTAGACATTTAAGTAGACTTTTATAATGGAAATGTTCTGAATTCGGCAGTTCTGTCATTATTGGTGCATACATTTTGTTTCATTGTTTACTGGAAAAATGTTCAAAACAAATTTAAAATGCCCTCTAACAACTGTACTGTATTGTACAAGGAATATAATTTAATATAATCAGGAAGGTGTATCAAAGAGCACATGTGTGTTTCATGTGCAAGGGGCCTATGATTTGAAAACAGCCCAAAGTTGATCTTTACCTGCCACTGGCAAAAAATGTATTTTCTTTGAATGTGGGTTTCAATGGTGTTTCAATGAATGTGAGTTTCAAGGGCAGAGAAATTTTAATGCTAAGTCTATTTTCATTGTGAGACTGCATTGCTTTGTTTAGCAGATACCTATTAGTGTTTGTTCTGTAAAATGCAAAATAAAACTTTCAAATGAAATCCAAATCATTGCAGAAGTAAAGCAGTATGCACATTACAGTGTTTATGGTAAATGTGGCAAAATAACCAAGGAATGGGACATTGGAATGGCTGCAGGGGGAAGGCTCCATTCGACAATGATTTTGTGAGGGGGGGGCAGCAAACTCAAAGACAGCCCTGACTGAACTATACCTCTCAACTGTCCAGATTTTTGCAGAATGAATAGATTTTTGCTTCTTTTTTTTTTGGTTTGTTCCTCATAAAATTTGTGGTTTTCTGGCAAATCATTTAGGAATGAAGTCACTAAATAATGACAGACATTGAGTTTCAGACATCATAACCCTCAGAAAAATGCATGCTAAAGCAAAACCTGATATTTTATCAACTGTCTTAAGTTTATACAAGAGCAATTTTAGTACCGTTTGTATGTTCCCCCAATATATTTGGCCTTGTCCAGATTTCCTGCATTAAGAGGTTGAGAGGTACGTGCAAATAAATCGCTTTATAGAATTAAGAATATCCATACCTCTCAACTGTCCCCAGTTTTGGCTCAAAATGTTGCTCTCCTCCTAATAATCCCTTCGCAAAATGGCAATTTTTGAAGAAAACATGGAGAGTTTACAATTATAAATAACTGTAATGATAAGAGTTATAGATTACTTTTATTTCAGAAATGCATGTAGATTCTCTTATTTTGTCAGCTGCTCAAGTTAACAGTACTAATATTAAAAAGGTGTCCCTTCTTTGACAGGTTCTCAGCTGTATTTTGTGGCAATTGTATATTTTTGCATCACATTTTTGGTCCATTTTTCATAAAATTGTAGTTTTCTGGGAAATTAGTGGCAAATCATTAAAAACTGAAGTAGAAAATAATGGAAGACATTTGAGTTTCAGGTTTCATACCCTTCAGAAAATTGATACTAATGCAAGACCTACTACTATTCTATTATCTTTCTAAGTTTATAAGAGCAATATTTAAACATTGTCCTTATTTTTGGGCCTGTGTCCCACTTCCATGTATGGCTTTGTCCAGATTTCTTGCTCTGAGGTTGAGAGGTATGAATGTCAGAGCCATCACCATCAGCCAGAGATATTTCAAATTGTGACATACTTGTTGCACCCCACTCCCCCATGTAGTGACTCAGGATGTGTCCAAGCAAGGCAAGGAGCAGTTGTGCAGTATAAGTGTGCAGAGTATTCCCCCATCCAAAGTAGACACAAGTACGACAGTGGCTTTTCATCTATCCTTGATTTTGCAGAATGTTCTGGTTTTCTGTCATATTTTTATACTATTGATTTATGCTTCTTATTATTTAGAAAATGCATGCTGTCACAGTGCCCTGTTGCTCTGTGTTTAAGTAGTAATGCTTTAATGACCATCAGGTAAGCTTGTCGGAGATTGTAAGATGCAAGTAAGCTTTAGTAAGCATACTGTTAAATAATTACCAACATTGAAAGCCTTTTTGTTGTTGCCATGCAGAGAATATTTACATAACTAGATAACATATAAGCCTTAGGTATTGAAATGCATTTGACAGTATTTGTAATAAAGGACAGGATTACAGTATATTCAGAAGCTCATTACATTTGTTGGAGACTTGCAGTCATCTTTGCAGGCTTTACCCGTAAACTAAACTGTCAATCTATCATGTGTGGTCCGTAACTTGTGCAGTAATCATTTAAGCAATTTATCTTGAGCTTGTTTTTTGTTTGCTGTTTATTTTTTACTTTGATCATGTCTTCCCCATGAAACAAGTAGATAGTTGTTGTCAGGCAGCAGGTCTTTTTTGGATAAGAAACATTTTTACAAGTGGGGGTATCACAGAGATTGCTACTTTCAGCATGTTACTTGGTAATTTTATAAAGCTGAATAGAATTTATAATTAGAACTGCAGTGCAAGTAGAAGTGGTTTGAGTTGAGTGCTGCTTGTTTTTTTTATACTTTATTTTGACTGGCATTCCAGTAGTGTATTTAAAATGTCATTTATTTGTTCATGCCTCACAACCTTTGGATTTCCATCTAGATATTAAGTAAGCTGTCATGTAGCCAATGCATTGAAATATTTTTTTCTTCTACACTTCAGTTTGTCTTGATTGGACTCTTGTAATGATGGTTTGACACCCAGGGCAGCGTATTTAGTTAAAGTTCCAGTTGTTGTTGTTTTTGAGCATAGCCCCACCCCTTTTAGTTGGCCACACCCCTTCCCATTGGCCCCACCCATTCAGCTGTCTCCTGGATTCCGGGTGTTTCCGTATTTGGACGATTGGCTCCTTACCGCCCCCACCAAGCATCTGCTGGTAACAGCCCTGCAATACACTCTCTCCTTGGTGAAACACTTGAGGATAAGTGTAAACTGGGAGAAATCCAATCTTGCTCCAGTCTAGAGCATAGAGTTCATTGGAACAGTCTTCGACACCTGCTCTTGTCTTGAGGCTTCAGCTCCGGGTGATACTCTGTCAAAACAAGTTCTCAGCAAGAGAGGTTCTACAAGTTTTAGGGTCCATGGCAGCTTCCATACCAATAGTAACTCTTGCGAATCTGCATATGTGAATATTACAATGGCTTCTTCTGTTGCAATGGTTTCCAAATTACCATCCTCTGTTTCTGAATTCAGATAAACAGTTCTTGCAAGCAGGATCTTCTTTGGTGGATTAGGCCAGACTCAAAACTTTGGAGCCGTCCATTTCAGCCCCTTCAACCCAAAGCCATTTTGACCACAGATGCTTCTCTGATAGGGTGGGGAGGTCATTTCCAGGGAAAGACAGTCCAAGGCACATAGTCCACGTTGGAGGCCAACCTGCATATCAAAGTTCTAGAACTGTGCTGTTAGCATTGCAAGCATTCCATCCTGTTCTTCCTTCTGTAACGATTGCAATTCAGTCAGACAATATGTCAGTAGTCTGGTATATTAACAGGCAAGGAGGAACAAAGTCCCATCCCTTGTGTCGAGAACCCATGAGAATCTAGCAGTGGGCAATAGCTCCCAACTGCTTTCTGATAGCAATGCATATCCCAGGGGTTTTTAACAAGATTGCAGACAAGTTGAGCAGATGTATTCTCCTGCCCCATGAGTGGTCCCTCAATCCAGACATAGTGGCAGATATTTTCAGTTGTTGGGGCCAGCCTTGCTGCGACCTGTTTGCCTCCCCATCAAACAACAAATGCAGCAGCTATTTTGCCCTATTCCCTCCATAGGGGAAGTCCCTGAGGGATGCTCTGATTCATGATTGGCCCACGGGGCTGCTATATACCTATCCTCCCATCCCTCTGATACCCCAATTCATAAAGAAAGCTGTTCAGTTGAAATGCAAAGTGATCCTCATAGCCCCCTTTTGGCCTCAACAAGTTTGGTTCCCCTTCCTTCGGCCTCATCTGTTATGTCGACCATGGATTCTGGATACTCTTCCAGACCTAATTTCTCACCTCCCAAGGATTGAGTCACCCGTACCTATCCAGTCTCAAGCTGATAGCTTGGTTTCTCCACTTTCGTTAATCACCAGGCAGGATGACCTTACATCACCTGTTCATGACATTGTTCTGGCCTCTCATAAATCATCCACCAGGAAACTATATCTCGACAAATGGAAGAGGTTTTCTATCTGGTCTAAGGAAAGGAAGTTAGATTGGCTCCATTCACAGCAGTTTTACAATACCTTTCTAAATTTTTCGAAGATGGAGCTGCAGTATCTACCATATGAGTACATCTAGCGGCTGTCTCAAGCTATCATAATGGTTCTGATGATTCTCTCCTCATCTCGCTTTGGTTATGCAAAGCATTTCTTAAAGGGGTCTATCACATTAGACCTCCAGTCAGACAACCCATAGAGCCATGGAACCTCACACTAGTTCTTCAGTCCCTAACTCAATCCCCTTTTGAGCCTGCAGCAAAATGTGACCTCAGATTCCTGTCTTGGAAATCACATTTCCTGGTAGCCATCACGTCAGCCAGACGAGTTTCTGAACTTCAAGCATTATGCACCAAAAGGTTCTAACTAATCTTTCACAAGGACAGAGTATCACTCCGGACTAACCCATCTTTCCTCCCCACAGTTGTTTCGGACTTTACCATCAGTCCTACCATTGATTTGCCAGTATTTTTCCCTAATTTTTCTAATAAAGGGGAATACTGTTTACATTCCTTGGATGTGTTCAGGCAACTGAGATTTTATTTAGACAGGACCAAAGCAATACGTAAAACTGACCAACTTCATCTCTTTTTCTGGGCCTAGAATGAAAAATTCTGTTTCCAAGATCACTTTATCAAAATGGTTACGGGACTGCATACGATACATTTATTCTTTTGCAAAACATCCTATGCCACAGAATATTAAAGCCCATTCTACCAGATCTATGGCAACATCTGTAGCAGAGGAAGAGCTCCCGTCAGCTCAGTGGTACTCCGGAAAGGCCACCCAAAGAACATAAGGTAGCTGGGGATTCTGTCCCATCAGTGATGAATGGAAAGAAGATTAATAACATCAGATAAAGATGTTATGTCTTACCATAACATTCCATCTGTGTTGTTGATCTTTCATTCATCACTGCCCACCCTTCTGCACCCTCTAAAGGCTCTTGGGGATACTTTGTGTCTAAGTGGTGAGTTAGGGCATTTGCGCAGAAATTGCCTCTGCTTTACTAATACAGGATGGGCAAACTCGATCTGAGGTAACAGGGAAAAGGGCACTATGGGTAGAAGCTTAGCGCGAGAGTTTTTGGCTGGCGCAAGCTTGGTATTACTCCGACTCTGAACCGAACCCATCAGTGATGATTGAAAGAAGATCGACAACACAGCTGGAATGTTATGGTAAGACATGACTTCTTTTTATGTTCTTTGTATTTTAATTGTGTTTGCCATGCTATGTAACAAGTTATATGTCATCTTTGTTCATATCATGTTAGCATCCTCTCACTGTTTATTTATTTTATTTTTTTGCATTTTTTGTAACGCAGCTTTTTTCCTTGGGTCTTCACTGAAAATGGGCTTTTAGCTCATTTTGACCAACCTGTTTAACAAATATCAAATAATATATGAAAAAATATGGAAAATGATGGACGCATGCATGAAAATCGATGCATTTTTAAACTTAGAAGTGTAGTATTAATGATTTGAGCTTTGGGACATCTAGTGGGAATACTAAATAATTGTATCTTTGTAGTGCTGTGAATTGTAAATAGGGTTTAATATATTATTTATATATATATATATATATATATATATATATATATATATATATATAAAAGAAAAAATGGGAGTGCCTTTTGAATGTGAGAGGTTTGCAGCTACAGTCCTCAGAAATTCCGAACCAGGAGTGTGAAAAAACAGAGGCATACACTGACTGCAGAATCTTAAAAGTATTTTCTCAGGGGTTCAGTAATATTGGAGTTTGTATGTAATACTAAGTAGCAGGAAAGTGGAACCCCCTGTAAAAACCCCAAAAGGTGTAACAGTGTAGGGGGTCACAGCTGTGTGTCTTGCCATTTTAACAGGGATCCATAATTTTGCTAGAGGACTGGACAGGATGAGGAAATACAATTATGAAAAATGTTTTAACTATATAGAGGGTGGGGGGCTTGTTTGTCTCTTTTCTAATAGTGAACACTGATAAATGGTTGTGATGAAAATGTTTTTCTGACACAGTGTACTGATGCTTACACACTGTGCACATTAACAGGTATTAATCACCGTAATTAGTCACCATAAATCAACCCTATTCATAAAAACAGAAAGAAAAGAAACTTTGGACACTGCACACACACGCACGCACAGGCACACAGACATACACACACAGGCAGACACACATACAGACACACACTCAGCTCCCACAAAAAACATAACAACTGAAATTAAATAGTTGAACTGAAGTTTGAATGAGAAAAAAAAATCACAAATAAAATAATGATCTGCAGTCTGCCAAATGGAAATGGCATTATTGTCAAGTCGGACCTAAACCTAAAGTTATACATTGAGTAGCCTTTAAGCTGACTAAAACACATTAAACTATTTCAGTTATTACATTAGCCCTCACTGTAGTGCTACAGTAATGTCACAGAATTATAAAATTAAAAAAAAAATTAAATTTACCTTAGAACTTTGATATAGATCTGTAGATGTTCTTCGTTTTTCACTGTTGCAGTCATTACATTTGGGTAATCTGCTGGCAGGTTGCCCTCAGTCGGCCTGATTAACAAAGTCTTGGGTCCTGAGTCGGTTGCTGTCTCTTCTTCCATGACGTCAGGTCGTCAGGGGTATAAAACATGCAGCCAACACCATTACATCAGTCTTTTTTTGCCGTGTGGTGCGCGAAGCAGAAGCAGTTCGCAAGTGCCGATCGGCTGACTCCTGAAATTTTCGTTTTCGAGTTTCAGAACCGAAGTCTTCAACTTAAAGCTAAGTACCCCATTGGGGAAACTTTTTCTTGCTCCTTACCGATGTCAGTAAAAGTTAAGAATTGCATTCGCAGTAAAAACCAAAAAGTGCTGGCAAGAGTTACCTCCAACAACAATGAAATGAACAGTAAAAAACAAAGCAGGAGGTAGCAGCCACAGCTATGTAGAAGAACAGCTTTATTAGTAAAAGAGGTGAGCGCTTTTGTGGCACCAGCCATTTCATCAGACAATTAAAGAAGAGTAAAACACAGCATTTATACCAAGATTTTCATTGCCATCAACTACCCAATTAATCCTTAAAACCATATACCTAGTATAAAAAGTTTTATACCTAGTGTGAAAAATTTTAAAAGCTTAAAATTAAAAACAGCTTGACAATAGAAACAGCATATCACATCATACAACTTAATACATACAATATAAAAGTATAAAAATATATAAAAGTATAAAAAAGTATAAAAGGTCGAGGGGGGAGGGGAGGTACTGCCTACTATTTCTTTAAATCTCTATTTAGAAGAATGGGTTTAATATTAATTTTGTCATTCAGGCCTACCCCAATGTTAGCTCGTAGCCTTATAATCCATTCTATTTCCCTAGTTTCTACTCTATTCCTAACATGTCCACCTCTATTGTCGGTATAGACTTTATCAATTACTAAAAATAAAAATTTGTGTCTCATCATGGTTCCTCACATGCCTGGCTAAGGCATTTGTCTCTATTCCTCTGGTGATATCATATACATATATATATATATATATATATATATATATATATGATGTGATATGTTGTTTCTATTGTCAAGCTGTTTTTAATTTTAAACTTTTAAAATTTTTCACACTAGGTATAAAACTTTTTATACTAGGTATATGGTTTTAAGGATTAATTGGGTAGTTGATGGCAATGAAAATCTTGGTATAAATGCTGTGTTTTACTCTTCTTTGATTGTCTGATGAAGTGGCTGGTGCCACAAAAGCGCTCACCTCTTTTACTAATAAAGCTGTTCTACATAGCTGTGGCTGCTACCTTCTGCTTTGTTTTTTACTGCTAATAATTGCATTACTTGTGGAAAGCAAATACCTCATAAAGATTTTAATTCGTACTGTATTTCTTGCCTATGCCCTGACCACGACGTACCTTGTTGTCAGTTTTTGTGCTTTATTTAATCAGCACACTGTCCGTCGTCGGTATATTTTTGCCTCTAAATATTTCGGTTCCCGGTTTAATTTTCCAGAAATGTCGTCGGGTAGCCATCCGACTAACGGGATTCTGAAAAAACGCAAAGATAAAAACAGAGACAGGCCGCCGGGGTCCAAAACTGCCGACTACGCTTCTCCTAAGCCAGTCGCCAGTTCGCCGGTACTCAGTGAGGTGCTTTCTCAGACCCTGATACCTGCTACTTCTGATTCACAGGCCTCTACTGAGACCCATTCAGAGTCTGGTATGCCGTGAGATACTTCAACTATGGAATCCACTGATGTCTGTACCTTGGATGGGTCCGGAGCCGCTGTGCAGGCACTGGCTTCTGAGGGTGTATTCAGGCCTACAGACTTGCATATTAAATCGACACCATCTTCATTATTAAGGCCTAAATCTCGATCCATTTCTAAAAAAACCGACGCCCAGGCCACATGCTCAGGCCTGTATGCCTAAAAAACAAATGATAAAAATGGCTGAAGATCTAATTACTCTAATCAGGGGTAGTCAGCCCCCCCCCCTCTAAGAGGCCTAGGGCTGAGCTTGATTATGAATCTTCTGATCAGGATTCTGTTTCTTCTGACTCCTCTGATGACCTGGATTTGTCCATACCTACTTATGAGGATTCTTTTGCAGAGGATTCCATTCCCTCTGCTTACCCACCTGAGGATTTTTCTTTTGGGGAAACTTTACATACTTTAAGGGAGCATTTCCACTGGGAAAGCCGGAATTTTCTGATTCAAAAAAGAGGCTTAGGGATTTCCTTCTTCTACCTCAGCATAGGCCTTTGGCTATACCTCCTGTACTAGACATTGTTGATGTGTTCTCGGAATCTAGTTTGGCCCCTGATTCCTTGCCTCCGGCTCCTAGTAAACCTGACAGATACTACAGGGTTCCTGAGTCCCACAAGTTCCTTTTCAAAAATCCTGTTGCAGATCTAGAGACTATTTCTCAGGGGCCAAAGGGCATTAAGGCTTCTCCTGCTAAAAATCCTACCCCTTCTGATAGAGACTCCAGGGCGCTGGATAGATGGGGTAAAAAGGTTTATACTTCTGCAACCTTGGCAAACAGAGCTTTAAACTTCCAATTTCATATGTTAAAATATCAGCAGCATATTATTGGACTGCTTAAACAGAAAATTATGTTGATTCCTGACTGTGTGGGAAATAAAGATTTACAGGATTTAATGCATTCTGCTGAACAAGTTGGAAAACATACTTTGCAATGTGGTTTTGATTCTTTAGAGGCCTCTTGCAGGGCTGCTGTTATTGGGTCTGTGCTCAGAAGGCATGCTTGACTTAAGGAGCAATCTTTGCTTGATCATGTTAAAGCTAAATTGTTGGATCCTCCTTTAAATCAGGACTGCCTGTTTGGCAACAAGGCTGAAGAAGTTCTTAAAAAGATGGAAGATAAAGCTAAATCTATGCAAACTGTTAAAGACTTTTTACAAGTGCAACCTCCAAGATTTAGTAGGCACTGGCCTACTAAGAATTGGTCCTTTCCAATCCCTTCCAGGTCCTCTCAAGCCAAACCCAGACACAGCAAAAACCCCAGGTTTCACTCCCAGGGGACTCTCAGAACTAAGCAGTGGGGGGCCTCCACTTCCAAATCTGGAAATAACAAGACACCCCCCTATGGTAAACAGTCTCAATGACTTCCTTTTAAAACTCCCAAGAACTTATCTTTTGACCGCCCCTTTGGGGGGGAATGATTGCTCTTCATGTAAAGAACTGGGAACTCATAACCCAGGACAAATGGGTTTTAAATAGTGTCCCAGGGATACCGATTTGATTTCCACACATTGCCAACACCAAACGGGTGGCCAGACCTGCCCCCAAATCAGTGAGCAGAGGCTCAAAAACAAGTATTTTCCCTCTTAAGCATGGGGGCTATACAGCTGGTACCAGAAGAGGAAAAGGGACAAGGTTTCTACTCCAGGTTTTTGTTTTGGTATCCAGAAAATACAAATCATGGCGTCCAATCCTGGACCTGTCTACTCTAAACACCTTTCTCGAGATTCCAAAATTCAAGATGCTGACTCTTCACCAATTGCTTCCTATGCTAAGCAAAGATACCTGGTTGGCAACTTATCAATTCTCTGCACTGCCCTTTGGCTTGTCTACTGCACCCAAGGTATTCACAAAGTGCCTGGCTCCAGTTATTGCATTCTGCAGGCAAAGAAATATTCAAATATATCCATACCTGGATGACTGTCTAATTCAGGCAGAAAACCAAGGCATACTTTTAAAGCATCTGGCATTTGTAAAAAGGGTTCAGTCTTGTCTGGGGTACACCATAAACGAAAATAAATCACAACTTGTACCCTGTCAACAAATTACATTCCTGGGTTTAAGCTTGAATACAACTGCCCAGATGGCTTTCCTCACACCAGAAAAGCAAATTTATTTGGGAACTTACTTCAAACAAGTGGCCACAAAAACCCTGCTTATCTGCAAGACAAATACTGCAAGCCTTGGGGTTCATGGCCTCCTACATTCTTCTAATTCCATATGCAAGACTGCATATGAAGAAACTACAGTGGTATCTAAAAAGTCAACATTATCACAGCCTGGAAACAATGATTTTTATCATACCTTGTCTACGCCTGGAGTTCCTATGGTGGGCAGATGCCTGCCACCAAAACAAGGGACTATCATTCACACTACCCCCTGCTGCCCAAACCCTAATTACAGATGCATCAGACTATGCATGGGCGGCTCACCTGGCAGGGAAGTGCATTCAGGGCAAATGGAACCCAAATCAAATGCACCTACATATCAATCAAAAAGAAATATTAGCTGTACAGAATGCTCTGACAGCCTTCAATGACTACATTCTTCCAGGACAACTAATGGTAAAGACGGACAACACCATGGTTATGTGGTACTTAAGCAGGGGGGAACACATTCCTACCCCCTCTGCAGACTAGCCATGGCATTGTGGACCACAGCCTTGAGCTACCAAGTGCATCTACAAGCTCAATTCCTGCCAGGAAAATTGAATACACTGGCAGACGGACCAAGCAGAAACCTCATGAACCCACATGAGTGGAGACTGGAACCAAGGATTTTCAACATGTTGACAAGTGAATGGGAGAGCTCAGACAGAGATCTATTTTCCTCCCCCTAGAACTACCAGTTGGACAAGTTTTGCACAAGGACTCCCCACAAATAAGCCTGGAAAGTGGATGCTCTGTCCTTCAGCTGGAAAAACCTATCACCTGGAAAGTGGATGCTCTGTCCTTCAGCTGGAAAAACCTATCAGTCTACGCCTTATCCCCCACTGCCTCTGCTCTCCAAAGTTTTACTAAAAGTCAAACATTACAAACCAAGGATGATATTGATTGCTCCAGACTGTCCGCACCAACACTGGCACCCCCTCCTGCGCAGTGTGTCGCAGTTATCTCCATGGCACCTGCCTCAGACCCCTTTCCCTGCTGTCTCAGCAGGAGAACCAAATTCTGCACCCTCAGCTTCCAACATTGAACCTTGCACCCTGGCTAATCACTTAAATTCACCCTTATCATCCCTCAGCAAACCTGTGATGGATATCATCTTGGATGCGAGGAGACCTATTACTAGAAAATCTTATGCTGACAAATGGAAGAGATTCTGTGCCTGGAACCAATCTCAAAGGATGAGCACAGCAGCTCCCAATTTACCTCAGATTTTGCAATACTTAACTGAGATGCTTCACAAGGGCTTGTCTTTTTCCTCCATTAAAATCCACGCCTCAGCTATTTCAGCCCATTATAATACAGAACTTCCCCTCTTCTCTCATCCTCTGCTCAAGCAGTATCACAGAGGGGAAAAAAACTTCCAACCCTTCCTGGGACCTTAACTTTGTTTTGGAGAAACTCTCTACCTCCTTTCGAGCCAGCTGCTACTGCAGACTTAAAATTTCTTTCTTGTAAAACAGCCTTCCTTTTAGCAATCACTTCAGCTAGAAGGATATCTGAATTACAGGCCCTTATGGTAGTGGAGCCTTTCATCGTCTTTCATGCGGACAGGGTATCTCTCAGGACCAATCCATCCTTCATGCCCAATGTGGTTTCCAGTGTGGCTCTTAATCAGTCCATTCATTTGCCAACCTTCTCTCCCAAACCACAAAACAAAGAGGAATGGATTGTGCATTCCTTGGATGTGCACAGACAACTTAGATTCTACTTGGACAGGACTAAACCTCAAAGAAAATCTGAAGAACTGCTGGTAGCATTTGCTGCAGGGGCAGAGGGGAAGGCTATTTCAAAACAAACCCTTTCTAAATGGATAAGCCATTGCATTCATTTCTGCTATAAGCACCATGGAAAACCTATTCCCCAGGGGATCAGATCTCACTCCACCAGGGCTGCATCTACTTATGCAGCCTTTCTCAGAGGTGTTCCTACCAGGGACATCCTAGAAGCTGCTACCTGGAGCTCTGTACATACTTTCACCAGGCATTATAATTTACCAGTTTTCTCTAAATCCAGAGCTGGCTTTGCCACTGCTGTCTTGCAGGGCCTTATAGCTGGCCCTAATGCTGTATAAACTCCTCCTCCCAACCATAGCTTTGGGAATCTACCCAAATGTAATGACTGCAACAGTGAAATACGACACACTTGCCATAAATGTAGATATTCGAGTGTATTCACTGTTGCAGTCCTGGTTACCCTTTCTCCAGCCCCCTAACTTTTTCTGGCTGTACCTCTACTTTCCTTTGCTATGCTTAAAAGCCTTTTTGGTGTATTTGCTTTTTGTTGGAGGTATACCTTTGTGTTTTTATGTTTATTTGCTCCCCATTAGGGGCACCTGACATCTGGGGCAAGAAAAACTGATGTAATGGCATCAGCTGCATGTTTTATACCCCTGACGACCTGACGTCATGGAGGAAGGGACAGCAACCGATGCAGGACCCAAGACTTTGTTAATCAAGCCGACTGAGGGCAACCTGCCAGCAGATTACCCAAATGTAATGACTGCAACAGTGAATATACTCGAATATCTACATTTATGGTAAGTGTACACAACTGTACTTTGCTCTGGAACTGGCTCACTGCTGAAAGAAAGGAATGAAAAGCAAAAAGTCCAAATTTATCCTATCAGTAACTGCTGAATGAACTCTAAAAGGCCACACACCATTGTCATAGACCCTAATGTCACATCTGTTTCCAATATCAATGAAGAAAAAGCTGTAGAGTTTCCAGTCTCTTAACTCCAGTTATATTAAATATACTTATCCCAAGATTTAAATGAAATCTGTTGTTTTTCCTCTGATCTATTCTCAACATATCCATGTTACAGAAGACCGAAAACAAAATAGTGAAGGTTATTCATTTAGGGCACAGGACAAAACATCATTATACCACATGTCAAAAGACCAGCTGGATACCTGTAGCTGCAGGTAACCTTCCTTTTAGATTCCCGTACCTTTAAATTTCTGCATAGTTCCTAATGTCCTTCTCTTCATAGCAAGTTTGTCACTCTTGTTTTAGATTACACTGTAGGGAACGATGGCACCTTACAGAGAAGTGGTAAGGTTGGCATAATGGCTAAGGTCTTAAACTCACAAAATACAGAATTTGAACCTGATCTCTGGTTATTAGCTAGGCTTGTAATAGTCTGCAGATTGATAAATTAGTATGAACCTATGAGCAACTTATTTTCAGCCTAAATGTAGCAAAACAGATTTTTCTAAAATTCCACTAGCCACCTAGAATGCTTTGCCCACAAAAATATGGGAAAAAAAACACTTTTACACAGACACACACACACACACACACACACACACACACACACACACACACACACACACACACACACACACGAAACTTCATATACAAAAAAATGCTCCTGCTTAATTGAAAGCAATTGAATTTGTCCATAATTGTCATCCTGCTGATATTTGTCATTTATTAAAGCCCCCTTTTATCAATGGCCAATGCTGTTTTCTAAACTGTTTACAAGCACAGATGAAATTTTACTGTTAGGTCCATATCCATTTCTTGGATCAAGTGCCACTATGAGCTAAGCTGATCTAAATTTGTGTATGGTTTATTAACACCTCTGTACTGTTGGTTTATGTGTGATATTTTTCTTACACTATTTTTTTTTTTTTTTGCCATTGGCCCTGGTCATGACTGAAATGAGTCTTTGAAACAGTTTACCTATGCAGTTACAAATGTAAATGAACAGATAAGGAGAGAGAGAGAGAAAAAATAGAAATCTAACTCCAAGACAATTTATTCATAAAAACTTATTCTTTAGGCAAACTAAACACATACCTGATCCCACTGAAGTTAATGGGAAAAAGCAAATCAGATTAAAAATACAGAAACAATGAGTAAATAGAATGTGTGGATTTCAGCTTTACATGAATAGTATACCTCTCAACCAGACATTGAAAATTGTTACGAAGGCCCTTGAAAAGTAATTATATCTAGCCAAAATCTAGAAGTCTAATTAGTATACATTTTTTCTAATTAGCATAACAATTGAGTACCAGATAGTCACTTCTAGTAGGAATGTAGCATTTTTCTCAGAAATGCATTTTAAAGAAAAGTATGACAAAGGCAGTGAAAAAAGATAAGCACAGAAGAAACAGAGAAAGTGTAAAACCTCTAGACTTTAATGAACTGTTTTAGAAAAATTGCAGAATTCTACCAAACAAGGTCATTTATTTTTGCTGCTGAAAACGGACAAAAAAAGATGTGTCCTTTAAATTATTGGTTCCACTAGCACATTGGTCATATAGTGTGATTATCTGTGTACTAAACAGTTTAAAAAATCTTGCATGATGAGGGAGTAATCAAAAATTATTTGAAGGGATAAATCAAGCCTGTAAATAGGGACATACCTCCCAAAATAGGTACCTCATGGTCAGGGATAAATTAAGCCTGAAAATAAGTCCCCAGATTCTCCATGCCTTGCACGGCGTGCAAGATTGGTGCAGGAGCTCTAGCAGGCAATATGTCTGACGTGCGATCTAGGAATAGCCTGCAGGGGCGTGCACGAGCGCACCTGCACTAGTCCTGCATGGACTAAGCCCCTATATGCAAATCACCCCATTTGCAGGAGAAATCCATGCAAATGAGGTGATTTTGTGATATAGGAAGCTTGCAACCAGCCGTGCAGGACTAGTGCAATCTGTAGAAATGTACTCTGTTAGTAACAGAGTACATTTCTGCAAATTCCAAAACGGAGCTGGGACAGCTCCAAATAAAGGCATGTAGTAAGCATGCCAATGGCTAAGTATAAGGCCATTGGCATTGCAAACAGTGAAAAAAATAGAAAAATCAACTTATTTTTTTTAGCCGATCTCTGCTGTTTAAGCGTAGGGCAGAGGTGTGCAAATGGGATAGGGGGGTAACAAAATAAACCTAAATTAAGCATTCTAACTAAAATCAGTATTCTGCCATGCAAGTCAATGGTAGGCAGAAGACAACATGGCTAGTGAGTAGTGGTTGCTAAAGGGGGAGGTTCAGTGTGAGACATGTAACTTTGCATTAGCAGGCAATTGTATGCAAATGAGGGGGGGGTAGTGAATCCAAGTTTTCCCCAGCATATGAGTCAGGTCCCAACAGTGTAAGATTAGGAATAGCTTGGTGCAAGACTAGGAGTTAGTGACATCATGGGGGTGTGTCAGGCATACTGTAAGTGGATTGGAGCCCTGTGGCTCGGGTTTGCTCCTAGCTTAGCACAGTTAAGCTAGGAGGTGTGTCTGAATCTGCCTAGCCCTCTTTACATTGCCTAAGCAGTTGTGCGTGCCACGCACTTGGTTTTAAATGAAGAAAAACATTTAAACCAGGAAATAGCAGCACTGTGCACATTTGAGCATTCTGTTTGCGCGGGGTGCCCCTGGGCTTAAACAGGAAGGCAATGGGATGGGAAAACAGCAGTAGGAAGGTAATCAAGGAGAACTAGCATAGCTGGCAAGTGAAATGTATCAGAATCAGCCAATTACACAGGCAGCAGACCAGTCCAGCCCAGAACACTACTATAAACTATGCAAACACATTCCCTTCTGGTTTTTCCCACACTTTTCACTACCAGTGTAAACAAGCGGGGAACTTTTAACACTCATAACAGCAAAATGATAGGGACTGTAACAGCTATCATACAACAACTTGTGGAAGAAGCTGAGGATGGTGAGGATGTGAATGTTGTCCACCAACCCACAGAGAGGAGACGGAGAAGAGTGTACAAACCCAGGGAAACCTACCAGGGGCTACATGAGCAGCAATATGCAACTGTTCCACCAAATAGCAGAATACCCTGAGGTAGTGGGTGCTATAGACTGCATGCACATATACATCAAAGTACCACCCGGTGAGCGGGGTAGGGTCTACATCAACCGCAAGGGCTTCCCCTCCATCAACTGCCAGGTCGTGTGCGATGCCCAAGGCATAATAATGAATGTGTGTGCTGGCTGCCCTGGAAACTATCACGATTCCCACATCTGGCATCTGACACAGTTGTACCAGAGATTTGCCAATGGGGACATCCCTGATGGTCACCTAGTGGGGGATGCTGGATATGCACTGGAGCCGTGGCTGATGGCACCCATCAGAAATGCACATACACCCGAACAAGAACTCCATAATGAGGTACATGCACAGACCAGAATTATAGTAGAGCGTGTGTTTGGGATGCTCAAGTCATGGTTCCAGTGCCTGGAAACATCCGGTGGAGCCTTGCAGTACTCATCAGCTACATGTACCCAAATTGTCCTTGTTTGTGCCATGCTACACAATATGATTCTGCGGAGACAGCTGCAGCAGAAACAGCACGAGGCAGGGCCACACAACCCCCCCACCATTGCCAAGGCCTGCACATGCACAGAAAGACTCGGAGGAGGAACAACCTGAGCCTGCCCCAGTAGGCAGAAGGAGGCATGCCCAGTATACCCTGGCTTTGACAAAGAGGCAACACATAGCACATACACTGACACAGGAGGGACCCAGGGAATGACACCTCTCTCTGACTCTCATATACAGTAAAAGGGATGCCAAACATTACAATACCTGTGCTCAACCATGTGTAGGGAGTGTACTATGTGCATCCGACATAGGCAGCCCTGCAGCACCACCCTCAATACTGGGACACCCACAAGGTAAGTGACTCACACATGCCGGTCAGGGGGGTTCACATATCCAACAACAGTCACAACTAGCAGGACAAGTGTAGACAAACACAAACAAAGGCTGTGCTCTGGCCTCTGAATGATTCCTATGGGTAACCCCTCCCCAGGCCTACACCGACAGACTACAGCAGGTCAGGCAGTGGGATGTCAGTTCTGAAGGGTAGGAAGTCTGAAACTAATATGTAGGTAAATAAAAGCTAAGATCTATAGTACACTGGTATGCCTCGAGGCAGCATGATAGGCAAGATTACAGAATGAAATGGAGTACCTGACATACCAGTACAGTCATAGCAAATGCGTGCAGGTGTCCGATGTGCCCCCCATCCTACGTAGACATGTAGTAACAGTCAGTTATGCCCCCCCCCACGCCTGTGTAGACATGTAGAAATAGTCAGGTGTGCCCCCCATCCTATGTAGAAATGTATTAACAGTCAGGTGTGCCCCCCCAAACCTGTATAGAAATGTAGAAATAGGTGTGCCCCCCATCCTACATAGACATGTAGTAACAGTCTGCTGTGCCCCCCAATCCTGTGTAGAAATGTAGAAATAGTCAGGTATGCCCCCCATCGTATGTAGAAATGTAGTAACAGTCCATGCCAAGTGATCGATGGATACCCTGCAGAAACAGTATGCTACCTGTAGGTGTACAAATCATAGGTCAGCACTGCAGTACAAACTACCTGGACTTGATCCACACATGCAATACAGATGAGCATACTTGGCATGCTCACACACTTAGAGAAATGAAGGCAATGTCAGTCAACAGCACACTGAAAGGTCATACTGGGCATGCTCACACTTAAACACATGATGGCCATGTCTGCAAACACCAGTGGACCAGACATATCTGGCAGTCGCAGTTGTTAGTGCAGACACTCTTCAGTATGCAGCCCACATGCTTTGCACACACAGTGAACAGGAATACAGACATATCTAAAGATAACACACTATAATAAGCCAAAGGTAGACATATAGAGATTTGTGAAAGAGGGTGACTGTAACAATGAGCCATGCAGGCCTGTCCCACCCATCAAACTGCCAAAGGGCCACAACCACATGAGGTCCAGCTGTCACTCACTGTAGATACTAGCCACCTGTATCTGTCAACAGTACAGACTATGTAGTGCACGTGCTAGCTGTGCAACATGACTGTAGAAGGAAGTAGTCATCTAGCATCTGTATACACGTACCTGTGAAATATGACCATGTGTGTGGCCGCATGTGGTGTGTCAACCTCTGGATGAATGGGTTATGGCCCATGCACACACACTGCCCTTCCCATAGCCCTACTATGACAAGGCTGCTGAAGTCATCCACTGTGAAATACACTTTTGGGAGAGTTGTAGCTCAGTAATCTCCGTGGTGTGTCCCATAACTGTGTACTGCTGTAGTGTGATAAAGTAGTTAGGTAGGAGATCCAATCCCAGACATAGCAACTGTGTGTGTGTGTGTGTGTGTGTGTGTGTGTGTGTGTGTGTGTGTGTGTGTGTTTGTCTCTGTCTGTGCTTAGAACAATGCTTTTTAGGGTAGTCACACTCCCTACAATTGAAATGCTCTACTTTGGTAAGGTTGCTGATGTCATCCACCTAGACATGCACCTCTGGGAAGTCTGTAGCCCAGTAATCTCCATAGCACATCCTATAACTGCGTACTGCTGTAGTGTGATAAATTAGTTAGGTAGGAGTTCTAATCCCAGACTTGGCAAGTGTGTGTGTGTGTGTGTGTGTGTGTGTGTGTGTGTGTAGTGAGCAATACTTTTTAGGGTAGTTGCACTCCCTACACTTCAGGTGCCCAACTTTGGCAAGGCTGCTGATGTCATCCACCTAGAAGTACACCTCTGGGAAGGTTGTAGCCCAGTAATCTCCGTAGCACATCCTATAACTGCGTATTGCTGTAGTGCAATAAATTAGGTAGGAGTTCTAATCCCAGACTTGGCAAGTGTGTGTGTGTGTCTCTGTCTGTGTAGAGAGCTATGCTTTTTAGGGTAGTCAAGGCTGCTGATGTCATCCACCTAGAAATACACCTCTGGGAAGGTTGTAGCCCAGTAATCTGCATAGCACATCCTATAACTGCGTACTGCTGTAGTGTGATACATTAGTTAGGTAGGAGTTCTAATCCCAGACTTGGCAAGTGTGTGTGTGTGTCTGAGTAGGGAACATTACATTTTAAACCAGTAATGAAAAGTTCAAACAGATCCAGAGACTGCCACAGACCACAAGTTGGTAGATTCAAAAGTATCCAAGGATTAACGCTTTATTTAAACTGCGTTTTCGTCCACAAGTGACTTCATCAGATAACAAAGTGTGCTCGGTACAAACTGAGCTTTTATACATATGCAATAAAATCCTGTCCAATCATAACAGTCATTCAATTTAAAAAAACTTGGTGTTTTATACTTCTTTTTCTATATCACACTTTTTATTCATAAATAAATAGATTTAAAACCTTTATAAAACACAATAAGATTAAGTGTATTTGAATAAACTCCATTATATTATGTTAAAACCTTTTGATCTACTTGTTTCTTATTAGTATTGATTAATGTTGAAGTGAAAATATCAGTGATTTGTTTTAAATGCCTTTGACTCACATTTTGTTGGCTGTATTGCCATCTAGTGACCTCTTTTGATATGGCAGTTGTTTTTGTGTCATATCTTCATTGATTTCAATTTTAAGAGGGGTAAGATGGAAATGTGTTCATTTAAACCAGGGTTTTTGTTTGCTTCTAGATGTAATTGCCACCATAGTTCTTTATAGGCTATGTTCTCTTCCCAGGGACCACCTCTTATGTCCACTTTCACCTGGTCCAGAACAAAAAATCTGTATTCATATTCCTTACATAGTTGGGAATGTCTGAATAGTGCGTTGGTTTCTTTCCCTTTCCTGATATCATATGTGTGTTCGTAAATCCTTTTCTTCAGGGTTCTCTCAGTCTTCCCAACATAAAATGATTCACATTTTTTACAGATTACCAAATAAACCAAGCCTTTGGACTCACAATTGAAATAGCCCTTACCTTGTAACCATAGCTCCCTACTGCTTAGATATATTTTTTCCTGGTTTGTTATAAATTCACACTGTCCACATTTACCACATTTGTAGGTGCCTACCTTATTTGAGTTGGTTCTCTCCCCTTGTTTTCTTCTATTCTTGTTCCCTAATTCTAGGATGTTCTTTATATTGCTGGAATTTTTGTACACAATTCTTGGTTCTACTTCTGATATTCCTTCTATATCTGATAGAGTGATAAACCTATTCCATTCCTTTTGAAAGACTTCTTTCACCCTTTTGTTTAGAACGTTATATTCTAAAACAAGTGCTTGTGTATAAATTTCTTTTTTGGATGTGTCGTTGTCAGTTGCAACCACTGGTTGCTCCTTTACCCCTTTTATAGGTTTGAATCTCCCTTCTCTTGCTTCAGTAACCTCACTTCTGAATTGCCAAATAAACTGTTTAGGATATCCTCTCTCACTGAACATCTCCTCTAGTTTATTGCATTCCTTGATAAAGTCGCCTTCAGTACTGGTCATCCTAGACCCCCTAACAAATTGGCCTTTCACTAGATTTTTCTTACAGTGGATAGGGTGTCCACTGTTAAAGTGAAGGAATGAGTTAACATATGTGTTCTTTCTGTGTACTTTCGTTTCCAAAGTGTCATTTCCCTTTACTATTTCCACATCTAGGTAGGTAATACTTGTGTGAGATGTAGTGTGTGTAAATTTTAGGAAGTTGGTGGTTCCTTCTATGTATTTCATGAATTGATCCAGTTTGTCCTGACCTCCAATCCAAAAGATTATTATATCGTCGAGGAATCTTTTGTATAATAAGAAATGTTCTGCAAATTCCGATCGAATGATATATTTTTCCTCCCAGTTGGCCAGAACTAAATTGGCAAAACTGGGTGCGCAAGCTGCACCCATTGCCACCCCTTGAATTTGTTGAAAGAATTCCCCTTGGTATAAGAAAAAATTGTTCCTTAATACTGAATCCATGAAACCTATACATGCTACTTTGTCCTCAAATATTAAACTGTTGTCTCCAAACACTTCTTCCTCGAACATTCTGATACCTTCCTGATATGGTATGGAACCAAATAAATCTACTATGTCAATTGTTACAAATATTGTATCCTTGTCAAACATCTCAGGTCCCAATTCTCTTAGTAAATCCCAAGAGTCTCTCAAGATAGCTTTCTTGTTTTTCCATATATGTTTTGTCTTTGTATCCACAAATATGGCTAATGGTGTCGTTTTGGACCCTTCGGCTGATACTATGGGTCTAAGGGGGGGGTTTTTTATGTCTTTGTGTATTTTTGGAATACCAAAAATAATAGGAATTTTTGGTTTGTTGGTTTTCAAAAAAGTTAGCATTTTTTCTTCGATGACACTTTCTATAACCATGTCCTCCAACATTGTATCTATCTTCTGATACGCTATATTTATTTCGTTGCGTGAAACTGTTCTATATTTAGTTTCTTCCATTAATATTTTGTTCATTCTTCCTTCATATTCTATGGATTCTATTAAGACAATACCCCCACCCTTATCATCCTATAACTGCGTACTGCTGTAGTGTGATACATTAGTTAGGTAGGAGTTCTAATCCCAGACTTGGCAAGTGTGTGTGTGTGTGTGTCTGAGTAGGGAACATTACATTTTAGCCTAGCCACACTCCCTATAATTCAAATGCCTTACTTTGGCAATCCTGCTGATATCATTCATTGTGAAATACACGTTTGGGAAAGGAGTTCTCCAGTAATCCCCATTGTGCATTTTATAAACTGATCCATGCTGTAGTGTGATGTAGACCTCTGTTAGTTCTATACCCACACATGTCAGTTGTGGATGTTTTGTGTGTGTTTCAATGTCTGTGTAGAGAGCAATGTATTTTAGCTTAGCCACACACCCTACAATTCAACTGCCCTACTTTGGCAATCCTGCTGATGTCATCCAGTGTGAAATGCATCTTTGGGGAATGTGTACTCCACTAATTTCTGTGGCACGCACTATAACTGCATAGTCCTGTAGTGTAATAAACTAGTTAGGTAGGGGTTCTAATTCCAGCATGACGTGTGTGTGATTGTGTGTGTGTCTGTGTGTGTGTGTGTGTGTGTGTGTGTGTGTGTGTGTGTGTGTGTGTGTGTGTGTGTGTGTTTGTAACTCGTATCCTGTGTGGAGGTGGTTGTGAGTGTGTAACAAATGGGCCCAATGTGGAGCGGGTTTTGCAAATTTCTTATATGGTGGCCCTAGTATATATCACAATGTCCACCGTACAGGGATAACAGATGTGAAATAACCGAGAGGTTGGGGTGCAGATCTATACCCATACATGTGAAATCAAGGCCAGGCAAACACAGTTAGCAACCCCAGTATTACCTAGAGAACACTCTCAACCCATGTCTCATACATACACACACACTTGCCTAGGCAACAACCAATATGTTGGTAGTACATGGCATATTGCCCACCGATAGTAACTCTGGAGGGATTTCAGTGGGCTACAGAGGGCATGGCACCCTGTCCATCTGTCCAATAGGTATGTACATGCAGATAGCGCACCTTCCCCATGTTCCCACTGGACACCTGCAACACCTGTGGTGTCATCAAATGTGACCCACAAAGGACATACTATGCCTGAAAACATGCCGTGTATGGACTGATGTCACTGACACCAGGGAATGCCGTTAGCATGCTATCAATGTAGGTGCAGGGTAAACCTGCTGTCCATTACCTGTTCCTCCCACAGGAGGCCAAGAGTGGCACATCTGGTAATCTATGTACACAATATGGGCCAGACACCCCAGGTACAGTTCCACATGTCACTGTACATGCATGTGGGAGGTGTGCACATCACAGATACCGTCCATGTCATAAACTAAGGAACACATACATGGCAAGCGATGCACAGTATTGGCCACACTCAGTAGTCACCTAGGTGACTGGATGGTGGATACAATATTCACCTGTGTGGGCAAATCCAGAACCTACACCACTTAGCCACAATGCAGACCATTGTCATGTGGCCTGATGCCAAGTTATACTCATCACCCAGCCTTGTATATCCATTTGGCACAGTCGACCACCACACACCCGTAAAGACATGCACCCATGCATGTCAGTACTTGCACCCTGTGTGTGTGTGTGTGTTGTATGATGCGTATGGTCACATTCACACTCACCCATTGGCATACTGAAGTATGCTGTCTAATGCCAGACACCTCCCCATACCCTTTGCCCATATAACCTCCGTATGACCCCCTGTGGTGCATGTGATATCTGCACAGTACTGTGTTGTGGCAGTCTCACTAGTGATGAGTTGTATTCCTGGCCCTGCCAAGTGTGTCAATGTGTGTGCATCCCTGTGAGTGTGTGTGGCTGTGTTGTCGCTGGCACCTGTTCATGTGGACAGGCACATGTATTGCACCTACCATAGAGCTACCATATCCCTGTTGCAGATGTCACTCACCATCACATATACGTTCTGAGGGCTCCTCACTGTGTAACCTATGTGGCACATCCAATAACTGCATGGAAATGTGATAGCACTACATTGTCGTCAGGGGTTTGATACCCTGTGCTCGTACATGTGTGACACAAACATGCTTAGGTTTTACTCTCCCACCCCTCCCTGACTTGTCTTTGACTCTGTCTGCCTCTCTCACTCCCTCTCTGGTGAATGTGGAGACCTACACCTGATTTGCTTAGACAGCCGAATGTGTATTTTAAGTGATGCTCATGATCAGCTGATGGCTTCTGCATGAATTGCAGCCCTCCTCTAGTTGATTGCATGTGGAACAGCTGTGGTAATATTCCCATAGTCATTTGCATGGAAACACACTCCAATATCTAGAAACATCTTGTTGGTGTTGGGCCTTTCCTGTGGGCAGGAACTCTATCTGTTGTTTGGCAAACAGCATCTCAGATGGATTGGGGATTTACCTCTATAACAACATACACTGTGGAAACAGGGCAACACACAGGAGGGGATGTGACTGACCTGACTACAGACTGTAAGTGCTGCTATACTGAATTTGGAGTAATGTTGGTTTAACAGGGTGTGTGGATATGGCTGTCCTATATGTTGCAATACCTGCCATGTCAGTGCTTTGTGTATGAGGAATCCCCATCTGTAGGGTCATCTGCAGACTGGGCAGTGTGTGGTGCCTTTGGTTTCATGTGTTTCCCACAGAGCACCTATCTGTGATCTGATGAAGGTAGTGTGAGGATTGCAGTCTGTCATATCCCTCATAGGACATATGTTGCAACAAACCCTGTTACAACAGTAAATTTATGAGGTTATCACAGCAACATGTCAATATTGGCCCTGTGTATGTGCTTCCAGCCACACCTCTGTCAACCTCTCTACATATGTCAAGCATTAAGAGGTGCATATGTGCTGTACACCATAATTAGTGACATTATATCTGATAAGCCAGTGAGATATCAGACTGCTATACATGTTATGTACAGTAGGGGTTATATTTAATGACATAACCTGGACATTCTGTGGTTGTATGTACAGTACTGAGGTCTGAATGTTGACAGTGTGTGTAATGTTAATATGTACTTTGGCCTGTGTACAGACTGTGGTAGATGTCATTGTTCTTGGTCCCATCCTATCTGATGTTGCATGCTGCTCCACTGTATGTTACCATATCGGCTTACATGTTTGTAGGGCCATACACACACATGTCTCATACCACAGACAGGCATCGGACCACACTGTGTAGCAGCCCAGTATATGTAGGGTTTGTGTGCGAGTGGCACATATGAGGATGGTGTTGAACAGATAGTCCATATACTGTAATAATATGCTAGCGTGCCATATGTGGCTGTGGCTGTGTTCACATTGGATGTAGCTATGCACTGTCACACAGGTGTATCTAACCCTGTGCTGTGACATGCCTGTAGAGCCTGCTATATATGCAGGTACAGGTGCATGTGCATTCCCACATAGGAAATGTAGGCCAGTGTTGAGCCAGTCTGCCTGTAGCCTGCGCAATGCTTTGTTACATGCCTAGCAGCTAAGTGTACTTAACCCAGTGAGATGTCATGTCCAGATATTTGCCAGATGTACTGCTGCCGGGCCTCCTTTAACAGTCATGTATGCCAGACAGAGCAGTGGGATGCTGTACAGATGTATGTCAATATCTAGTGGGTAGTATGTGGCCATGGCACCTCTGTACCAGCAGTTAGTATGTGTCAGGACAGACAGGGGTGTGTGAATGCATAACCTATGGGGGCATATGTATACCAGTCTTTACCTGTTATATCCATCTACATGGCTGTTAACATCCACATTGTCAGGCTTGGTCCACATGGTTTGCACTAAGGGGTTCTGTGTATACCTCTGGACTGTCCAGAGTGTGTCAGAATGTCCACATATATTGGCCAGTATCTCTGCTGTAGTCCACAGTAGCATTACGGGCTAGCAGCGGTACTGTAGTTTGATGTCCTTAGGATGTCTGTCACTAGCCAATGGCGTACATGTGACCTCCCACACACACCATGTCTGTGAAGACAATCACTGTTACAGTAGCAATAGTCTACTGATATACCTGCTAGACATACCTGACATTCCCTTGCACTACGTAATTGGGACTATAGGGACTGTGGTAGGCCTACACTCCATGTTCAGGGCATATGGTGGAAATATATGTATATATAATTATCCAGATATCTATATAGATATATGCACATATACATATTGATGGGTCCCCTTCAGTAGATCGAATTTTTAAATGTTGGAAGACGATATGGCCGAGACCATAACTTCAAACATTTAAAAGTCCGAACGGACTGAATGGGGATCTGCGTACAGAGCGGAATGGGAAGATCTCCCATTTCTGCAATGTAGTGCGATCTCGGACTTGGTATATTTAAGTAAGGGGGGTGCAGGGGGGTGTAGCTCCCCCCCCCTGCTACAGCAGTTTAATTTTGTTTTTTGTTTTTTTCTTTTTTTCCTTCAGTGTTCGAACTGTTACAAGTTCGAACATAAGGTCTCGGCCATACTTGATTCAAACTTGTAATGTGCTCAATCTACTGAAGTAGATCCACATATTGACATATATAGATGGGTATGTATATGTACATAGATATACATATACACACCCAGATATATACATATACAGAGCAATATATGTCTACACGTATACATATACAGATAGTGATACATATGCACATATACGTATATTACACCGCCATTCCTACCAGCAGTCCACTGCTGCTGTATCCCCCACACATACGGTGGGGCTGGGGCCATATATGTTTGGGCTTCACCTGCACCATACATGTGTGTCCATATGCACTCCAGAGGCCAGTGTATGTAACAGTGGTATATGGGCTTGTATTATTGAGTCTAGGGGGGGGGATGCACCATAAATAACCTAGGCTGTTACAATTTGTGGGGGTATCAGGTTTGAGCTGCCTTCAGGTATCTGGATGTACAGTACCATACAATTCACCAATATTGACATTACTTATGTAAATTGGGTTAATACAGGCCTACTGCCTCCTGCCATACAGACTGTTCTGTTTGTCAGTGTGCTCGTGATGGTGTCAGTTATGCCTTGTTATGTAACAGTTACATCCCATTAGGTCAACTGAAGTCTTTACCACCTAGTAATTGTGCACAGAGTGTAGATAGAGGCTCCTGAACTATGCACCTGCATTACTTACTGTTGATTGTTTGGTATCCTGTGGCACAGTCTGTCTTCACTATTGTACTATTTGAAGGGCTTGGCCTGGACAGCAACAGTTGTGAACCTTTCCAGACTACTGTATTAGTATAACTGTTTCACAGTTGCATTACTCTGTTTATATGGATGTCAGTGTCTGAACAGCAATATGACAGGGCATATAATTCTGTAATAGTGCAGAAATAATAGTTTTCCATTTCTGCAGACCTGTGTGTGGTGTTTTATCCTATGACCTCTATGTGGGTATATGTTGCAGGCAATGACTGTCATTTGTATGGGTGACTCATCCAGTGTCCAGTTAAGGTGTTAGCTGTAGGCATAGTTGTCAGAAGAAAAAATTCAAGCGAGTTACATCTGCCTCAGGTGATGAAAATTTCCTTTATTAACTGCTAACCAGATTACAGCAATATGTTGGCCAAGATGATCTCAATCTGATCAGCTTGGTTACTGACATCAACTTTTATACTTTCCTGTTACTAGCCAAAATAGCTTTTGTTACATTACTAACAATTGACAGTTGGCTATGAAAAACATCTAGGATCACAATTTACCTCAGAAAAGAATGCTTTACCTCAAAACCACAGCTAGTGTAGAACATTTACCTCAAAACCACAGCTAGTGTAGAATGTTTACCTCAAAACCACAGTGGTAGCTGGAATTTTCCAGAGCCTGCCGCAGTAAATTAACTCTTATTCAGAAGTATAGAAAACAGGTGTTATTCAAGTTCATAAGCAAACTACATCTATCACAGATAAAGCCCATCTTTAATAAACATGGTTCAATGACCTTTTCTTACCAACACTTCAGCAAATAGCATATTCATTTTGCTAGATGGGAGAAAGACAAATAATAGTATGTTTTAAAACTTTTTCTCTTAACATTTCCCCCCTCAAAACACTTTTATTTGTCTTTTTATTTCAGCAATATATGGTAAAAACTTAAGCGTTTCTTTGCATACATTACTTCATTTGCAAGACAAACTTTTAAACTTCAAAACATTTGCAAAAGTCACATTTCAATGTATTCACTTTCACCAATCTGTTGCAACTGCTGGTACATCGTTTTCGTAACTGCAGTATCGACCAGTCTTTGTAGAAGACCTCTGATACAGGGTATACAACAGCAACCACATACCATCACGATAGCCACAGCAACTCCAACGGACACCAGGAAACTGCTGATGACATGACTCCATTTTCCAAACCACACTTATAGAAAGTCTGTAAAGGGATTACTTACCCCAGAGTTCTCTGCCAATTCTTCGGATAACATCTCCAAACCTTTCAAAGCTCGAGTGATGCTCCCATCAGGGGCAGTGTTATTCGGAATATATGTACAACAGAAAGTCCCAAACATCTTGCAAACTCCTCCTTCTTTGGCCAGGAGCATATCCAACGCAATTCGATTCTGCCATGCCACCTGCGAAGTGGCCTCCAGTTGTTCAGTAATACCTTTTAATGCATCTTTGGTATAGTTCACAAAACGCTGCTGGTTATAGTAAATGTAGTTGATCTAGTCCACATTCTTATTGGGTTGAATCCAGACAAAGATGGATGCAAAACCAGCTGCTGTTTGGTTTATTGCTTTGTATTCATCAGGCACGCCTCTTGGTACGCCAATGCTATCAATGTAGACACTGCTATTGAAGGATTGCTTCGGTGCCTCTCTTTTTCTCTTATTCAACCACCTCGGCTTTATTTCAGGTTCTCTTACGAAATTGCTTGCTGGAACTGGGAAAATGTAGAATGGCAGAATTAACTTTACAAGTGCACAAGTTCCCTTCCAGGGAATCGTAAGCCTTGATCTGAGTTTGTTGTCTCCACATAACCACCATACGTCTGCCAAACTATGAGTTTGGTTCTCCAGAAATGGATTCTCATTGCCATTCACAGTAACATTGCAATAGTTCTGTCCCATATTGCCATAATTCTTTCCTGTGCCATCTCTGGAAATGCACATATACGAACCTGGATAAGAGATTGCTGTAGGCGGTTTCTCAACTTTGCTTATGACTGGAAAACGCTGGATTTCATCTTTGCATTTATCTTCGGTTTTGTTGAAGAATAACTTTAACAGACACGTTAGGTTACCTTCATCTTGCATCAATGGGACTGTTGCTAGTTGCTGTTTACCTTCAGCACAAGAAACACAGTTCTCACGATGTGCCTCTCGGGTACTATATCTAACCCAAGATAACCATTCATTATGGTGTACGAATCCCGTCTCGAGTAACAACTGTTCTTCCTCTGTGAAGGCAAAATCTGCTTTACTTGTAGCATTTATAAGGCTTTGCACTTCAAGTTGGAAAGTCCCCAAAGGATCAGTTCCAATTGGAAGGGACACTCCGATTCCATAAACTCCTGAATCACTTTCTTGTGGTGACACGATGGTTATAGTGATCACTTACCTTGGAAATGCGCAATTTGTATTCTTTGTTGTCTGCTTTTATCTTTCTCCGGTATCACTGCACCACTTGTTTCCCATCCGTTCACATTTGTTGACCACCAAACATTTGACCAGGATGCACAGTCTCTATTGCACAAGTATTTTGCAAGAGTCAGGAAATCATTACTGTTCCATTTAGCACAGTCCAAAATTCCTTCACAAAGTTTTACCTTGAACATAGTAGTAACACCTGATGTTCATCGTGCATACAGCTGCAGTAATGACAGATGGGTTTTCAGCCGTCAGGCGGTCCCTCGGTCGGCCGAATTCCAAAGTCTTGGTCCGGCGTCGGTTGTTGTCGCTTACTCTTCTGACGTCAGGAAGGCCAGAGTATATAAGACACAGCCGACGCCATGTTCTTCAGTCTTTTGCCGCGGTGCGAAGCAGAAGCAGTTCGCAAGTGCCGGTCGGCCAGCTCCTGAATTACGAAAATATTTGGAACCGAAGTCTTCATTAAAGCTAAGTACCCGTTGGGAATCTTTTCTTGCCTCAGACCGATGTCAGAAAAAGTTAATAATTGTATTTCTTGTGGGAAGCAAATACCGCATAAGGATTTCCATTCCCTTTGCATACCTTGTTTGGGCCCAGACCACGACGTCTCGGGCTGTCGCTTTTGCGCTACCTTCAATAAACGCACTATCAAGCGTCAGGCGGAGTTCGCCCAACACTTTTTTGGTAAAGCTTTTGACTATAAAATGTCGTTGGACACTCCGACTACCGTTTTATCCAAAAAACGCAAGGAAAAGGACCGACTTGCGAGGCCCGCGGTCTCCACCGATACCACGCCGAAACAGGCTCCACGTGGTCCGGTTCTCAGTGAGACGCCTTTGCAGTCCCTGACTACCGACGACACTCCTTCGGCGGTGTCTTCTGTACCCGAGACCGCTGGGTCATCGGCCCTTTCCCAGACTACAACCGAAGCTCCAGCTTATGCCGAGCCTACTAATGTGGACAGATCTACATCCACTCATGGTGTATTTAGGCCTTCATCCTCCTTTTCTATTAAGGCCTTTACCAAATCCAAAGCAGCCAGGCATCACACTAGGCCTGCTGCACAAGGCCCATCTCCTGGACCCATGCCTAAGAAACAGATGCTTAAAATGGCTGAGGATCTAATAACTCTTATCAGAGGTTCTCAGCCCCCTCCTGACAAGAGACCTAGAGTGGAGGAAGAATCCCCCTCTTCTGATCAGGGATCCATTTTATCAGAGCATTCTGATGCTGAGGAACACTCTTATTCCCCTTTTGAGGATTCGGATGCAGAACAGTCTATTCCGTCTGTATCCCCCCCTGAGGATTTTTCTTTTGGGGAAACCTTGCACACCTTGAGGGAACACTTCCATTGGGAAGGCCAAGACTTTTCAGACTCCAAGAAAAGACTTAGGGAATTTCTTTGGTTACCTCAGCACAGACCTCTGGCTATTCCCCCTGTTTTGGAGGTACTGGATGATGTCTATTCGGAGGCTTGTTTTAATCCTGATTCACTGCCTCCTGCACCAGTTAAGCCTGATAGATATTACAGAGTACCCAGTTCTCACCAATTTCTCTACAAAGGCCATAATGCTGACCCTGAAACCATTTCACAAGGCCCTAAGGGAATAAAGGCCTCCACTGCCAAGAATCCATTACCTGCAGAAAGGGAATCTAGATCCCTAGAAAGGTGGGGTAAGAAGGTTTATACCTCGGCCACCCTAGCCATGAGGGCCTTAAACTGCCAGTTTCATATGATTAAATACCAACAGTTCCTGTTATCACAATTAAAAAACAAAATGTCTCAACCTGAACAACCAGATTTAAAAGAGTTACAGGATATGATGCATAGTGCAGAACAAGTGGGTAAACACACTTTACAATGTGGTTATGATGCCCTAGAGGCCTCCAGTAGAGCGGCTGCTACAGGATCAGTCATTCGCAGACATGCCTGGCTTAGAGAACAAAATCTGCCTGATCATGTGAAAGCAAAACTTCTTGATGCACCTTTACAAAAGGATGTTCTTTTTGGTACTAATGCTGAGGATATATTACGAAAAATGGAAGAGAAAGTCAAATCTATGCAAACTGTCAAAGCTTTCTTGCAGGTCCAGCCACCACGATTTAGCAGGAATTGGCCATCAAAAAACTGGTCCTTTCCAGCCACTGACAAGCCCCAAAGAGGCAGATACAGACGCGGAAGGGGCAGAGGGCAATCACAAGGGTCATATAGAGGCAGACAATGGCAATCTCCAGCACCAAGAGGTGGTGAAGACAGTGCACAACAATACAGGAAGCAAACTCAATGACTCCCTCGTTTCCATGCCAAGCAAGTCTCAACTGGCAGCACCTTTGGGAGGGAGACTAGGATTATTTGCAAGCAATTGGCATATTGTCACAACAGACAAATGGATACTGGACATTATAAACAGAGGCTACAAATTTCAATTTCACACACTTCCAAAAATGAGAGGCATGCCAAACCTACCACAAAATCAAAGGGTAGAGGCACAACTACAAATTTCAAAGCTCCTAAACATGAGGGCTATACAAAAGGTACCTACGCACCAACAAGGTCAAGGTTTTTATTCAAGACTTTTCCTGGTACCAAGAAAAAGAACCGACTGGAGACCCATTCTGGACTTATCAATACTAAACACATTTCTATTCGTACCAAAATTCAAGATGCTCACATTACAGCAACTTCTTCCCATGCTGGGCAAGGAGTTTTGGCTGGTAACATTGGACCTCAAGGAGGCATACCTGCATGTCCCAATCAGACAAAGCTGCAGAAGATACCTCAGATTTCTTGCAGGTTCAATCCACTATCAATTCTCTGCATTGCCCTTTGGCTTATCTACTGCGCCCAGAGTAGTCACCAAGTGCCTGGCATCAGAGATTGCCTATTGCAGACTTCAAGGGATACAAATTTACCCTTATCTGGACGACTGCCTGATCCAAGCGGACAACAAACACATACTACTGGAACATCTGGCATATGTGACACGGTTACTGCTTTCTCTGGGATACACCATCAACAAGGAGAAATCAAAGCTAACACCTTCTCAGAAAATAACCTTCCTGGGTGCCAGCTTGGACACAAACACCCAGATGGCATACCTTACGCCAGAAAAACAAGGGCAATTATCTCAGTACTTCAAAATACTAGCAAAAAGTACCAGGCTTACTGCAAGGAAAATCCTGCAGGCTCTGGGATTTATGGCATCTTGCATTCTTCTAATCCCGTGTGCAAAGCTGCATATGAGGAAACTTCAGTGGTACCTAAAAAATATATGGTCTCAACACAGTCACAGCTTGGAAGCAATCATTCCAATAATTCCCTGTCTACAAAAGGAATTCCTATGGTGGGCCCAAGCATGTCAAGTAAACACAGGCCTCCCATTCTGCAAGCCTCAAGCAAAACAAGTCATAACCACAGACGCCTCAGATTACGCCTGGGGGGCGCACATGAAGGACAGGTGCATTCAGGGCAGATGGTCCCAAAAGAAAAAGCACCTTCACATCAATCAAAAAGAAATGCTGGCAGTAATAAATGCAATTACAGCTTTCAAGGACTTCCTGCATCCAGGACAATTGCTCATAAGAACAGACAACACCACAGTAATGTGGTACATAAACAAACAAGGAGGAACTCACTCATACCCCTTGTGCAGACTAGCCATGACTCTTTGGAACTTGGCTCTAGAAAGACAAATCGAACTTCAAGCACAGTACTTGCCAGGGATGGAAAACACACTGGCAGACACTCTGAGCAGAAATATGACAGATCCACACGAATGGAAGCTACATCTACAGGTGTTTATGGAGATAGTCCAAGCGTGGGGGAGGCCAGATATAGATCTTTTTGCCTCCCACAGAAACCATCAATTGAAAAGGTTTTGTTCAAGGACCTTCCATCCAAAGGCCTGGAAAGTGGACGCCCTTTCATTCAGTTGGACAACATGGACAGTTTATGCATTCCCACCTCTGCCTCTTCTGCCCAAGGTACTTTTGAAAGCAAGAACAGACAAACCGAGGATGATACTGATTGCTCCAGACTGGCCAAGGCAACACTGGTATCCACTCCTGAGGAGCCTAACACATACTCCTCCCTGGTCCATGCCTCTAATACCTCTCCTGCTGACGCAGAACAACTACAAAACCCTTCACAGCCAGCTGAAAACACTCAACCTCGCTGCATGGAAAATTCCTTAACACCACATCAAACTCTACTCTCCAAGGAGGTGCAGGATGTCATCTTGGAGGCCAGAAGACCATCTACTAGAAAAGCTTACTCCGCAAAATGGAAGCGGTTTTGCTGTTGGAATGAGAAAAGAGGACAGGACCCTAGAAAATTTAACTTGCCTCAGGTTTTACAGAACCTAGCTGAACTACTGAGCAGTGGACTTTCATTTTCTTCAATCAAAATACACGCCTCAGCCATTTCTGCAGAATTCAACACGGATCCTCCTTTATTCTCACATCCACTCTTATGGCAGTTCCTCAGAGGGGCTAAGAATATAAGACCTCCAAGGAAACAACCAATACCAGCCTGGGACCTTAATTACATACTAGAAAAATTAACATTGCCTCCCTTTGAACCTGCTGCTTCAACAGATCTACAATATTTGTCCTGGAAAACAGCTTTCCTTCTGGCCATCACTTCAGCTCATAGGGTTTCTGAACTACAGGCCCTCATGGTGGTGCAGCCATTCCTCATCTTCCATCAGGACAGGGTTTCCCTTCGTACCAACCCATCTTTTATGCCTAAAGTGGTATCTAGGGTAGCCTTAAACCAAGCCATACACCTTCCTACCTTTTATCCTAACCCTCAAAACAAAGGGGAAAGGCTGCTTCACTCTTTAGACATCCATAGGCAGCTACGTTACTATTTGGACAGAACAAAGTCCTTCAGGAAATCAGACCAACTTTTTGTGTCCTATGCCGTAGGGGCTCCAGGGAAACCAGTTACCAAACAGACCATTTCCAAGTGGATTGGCCACTGCATAGGTTTTGTTACTCCTATCATGGGAAACCTGTCCCTACTGGTATCAGATCTCACTCCACCAGGGCAACAGCCACCTCTACAGCCTTCCTCAGAGGTGTGCCTACTAAGGATATCTTGGAGGCAGCCACTTGGAGTTCTGTACATACCTTCACAAAACACTACCATCTGCCCTTATATTCCAGAACAAGAGCAGGCTTTGCCACTGCTGTTTTGCAGGGCATTCTGGCTCAACCCAGTTCCTCATAGTACCTACCACCCTATGCATAGCTTTGGGACTCTACCCATCTGTCATTACTGCAGCTGTATGCACGATGAACATAGTACAGTTTTGTACCTACCATAAATGTAGATGTTCGAGTGCTAATACAGCTGCAGTACAGGTTTCCCTCCCTCCTTCCCCTCTTGGTAAGGCCATGGGGCCTAAAAGCCTCTTCATACCTCCTGACTGGGTTATCCTGCTATGTTTTATTTGCTTGCTTTTGTGGATTAGCTTTATTTATGTATTGCCTTCCTTTGGGGACACCTGACATCTGGGGCAAGAAAGACTGAAGAACATGGCGTCGGCTGTGTCTTGTATACTCTGGCCTTCCTGACGTCAGAAGAGTAAGCGACAACAACCGACGCCGGACCAAGACTTTGGAATTCGGCCGACCGAGGGACCGCCTGACGGCTGAAAACCCATCTGTCATTACTGCAGCTGTATTAGCACTCGAACATCTACATTTATGGTAGGTACAAAACTGTACTTTTGCGCTTGCAGCACCACCATTCCTTTTTCTCTCACAACTGTTCCTTCTCGTATGGACATATTTACTTTTGCCACCAAAATCATCATCATGTAACAGTTCAAGTACCAGTTGAACATGGCCATCCTTTCTTTGTAGTCAGACTTTGCGTTCAGGGGTCCGATGGAGTCTGACCAACATCAATGGTAGAAGGAAAAGTCTTAAGTTTTTTACAGTGGGTGATATGAATCCACGAAGTCCTCTCTGCGATCTTTACAGCCGTAGGTGTTGAGATATGTACTTGATATGGGCCTTCCCACCTGGGGGATGACTAGTTCTTTCTCTTCACAATTCGGATCCACACCCAGTCCCCGGGTGCCACGCTTAACAAGGTTTCACTTCTGGAATCTGCAAAGGAGTCATTGGTTACAAGAGACTTGACATTTAGCAGCTTCTTCATATAATCCGCCAGATCCTCACCCCCCTCACGTTCCGCTGGCAACAATCCTTGCCACTGTGGGACGTAATATGGTCTCCCAAACAAAAGTTCAAATGGTGTAAGTCCTTTGTAGGAGGGTGAGATTTGCATGTACAGGAGTGCCAATGGAAGGCACGCAGTCCAGGATCTATGCGTTTCTGCCATCAGTTTGCGGAGTTTACTCTTCAGGACACCATTGTGTCTCTCCACCAGTCCAGCTGACTGGGGATGGTAAGCACAATGGTACTTGAGATCAATTTGAAACACTTGATTCAACTTCTGCACAGTCTGGTTTACAAAATGAGACCCATTATCACTATAAATGCGCCTTGGAAGGCCAAATCGGGGAATTATTTCTGTTGTCAAAAGCTTTGCTACTGTGTGTGCATCAGGATGCGTTACTGGAAAAGCTTCTACCCACTTAGAAAAAGCATCAATTATGACTAGACAAAACCTTTTTCCCTCTGAGGCTGTCAACTCAATAAAGTCCATACAGAGTGTGTGGAATGGATATGGAGGGGTAGGGAATGCCTGCTGAGATTTTTTAACTCCCCCCTGAGCATGATACTTTGCACATAATAAACAAGATAAACAGAATTGCTTTGCATAAGTTGAAAATCCTTTACACCAAAACACCTTAGACACTATTTGAACCATTGTCTGTACTCCTACATGGGCAGGTCCATGGCTAACCAATGCATCATACCTAAAAAGGTTTGAGGGTAATACCATTTTGCCATCTGATGCCCTACACAACCCATCCTGTTGAGTGATACCATATTTCACCCAACGACATTTTTTTTCTGTGTTGTCAATGTTTGCATTACTTTTAGTGTCTCTAAGTCTAAGAGGTGTCCGGGCTCTAAATCATTGTCATGTAAAAGCAAATCATTTTCTTGAGCTGCCTTTTTTGCAGCCATATCAGCAAAAGCATTTCCCCTGGAGACAGGATCTTTTTTGTTAGTATGTGCGGAACATTTACATATCGCTATCTGAAGTGGTAATTGCACTGCATCTAACAACTGTAAAATTAAATCTCTGTGATTTATTGGTTTGCCTGTCGCAGTAACCATTCCCCTATTCTTCCATTGTTGGGCGAAAACATGCACAGTGGAGAAAGCATACTGACTATCTGTATAAATTGTCACTTTTTTACCCTCCCCTAAGGTACAAGCTCGAGTCAAAGCCACTAACTCAGCTGCTTGGGCAGAATAAATGTTTGACAATCCTTTTGCTTCCAAAACTTCAGTTTCTGTGGTGACAGCATACCCTACTAGTGTTTTTCCTAGAGTGTCTTTCTTTGCTGATCCATCTACAAACAAAACAAGATCAGAATCTACCAACGGAATATCCGTTAAATCTGGCTGGGGAAGTACTTTGTCATGAATGCTCTCTAAACAAACGTGTGGAGTACCTTCTTCTGGAGTCGGCAAAAGTGTCGCCGGGTTAAGAGTAGTACATCTTTCTATGGTCATATGTGGCTGTGTCAGCAGCACTGTCATCTTGCAAAAGTATAGTAGCTACTGAATGTGGAACTCGCAATTTTAATGGGTGAAACAAAACTAATGATGCTGAGGCTTGCACTGCCATGGCGGCTGCCACTACAGCTTGAACACAATGCGGCAATGCCCTTGCAACAGGATCTAATCTGGAGGAATAAAAGGCTATCGGTCTCTGTTTATCCCCATGTACTTGTACCAGAACCGAAGTCATATATCCTCCCTTACAATCAACCATTTGTACAAACTGCTTAGAATAGTTCGGAAAACCAAAATGGAGGATCCTGCTATCAATTGCTTAATTCTATTAATTGCTTGTATTGCCTTATGTGTCCACTGTATATTACTTTTAGCTGCCATGGGAGTGTCATAGATCAGTGCGGTCAATGGCCCTACTTCTTCAGCATAATTAGGAATCCAACTTCTACAAAAATTAGTCACACCTAAAAACGACATCATCTCCCGCTTAGTCGTATGCTTAGGTGCTTCAAGAATTGCTTGTTTTCTTTTATTTTCCAATTGTCTACCTTCCTGCGAGACTAAATTACCCAAGTACTTTACTTGTGCTTTCCACAATTGTAACTTCTTTTTATTTACTTTATGTCCTTGCTCAGCTAAAATACTAAGAAGGGCTAGGGTATCCTTTTTACAACTTTCCTGCCTGGGTGAGGCCAATAAAATATCATCTACGTACAACAGGATCTGGCTTCCCTCTGGGGGAACAAACTGAGCTAAATTCGCAGCCATTTCTTGTGCGAATATTGTCGGACTCTCACAATAACCCTGTGGCAATCTGGTGTATGTGTATCTTTTACCTTGGAAAGTGAATGCAAACCAAAATCTACTCTCCTTGTGTAGTGGTATGGAGAAAAAAGCATTGCTTATATCTATGACAGAAAAATATCTGTGTTGAGGTAGTAAATCATTAAGTAATGTATAGGGGTCAGGGACCACCGGTGCTCTTGGGATCACAGCTGAATTAACTGCTTGTAAATCCTGAACCAACCTCCATGACCCATCCGGTTTCTTTACAGGAAACAACGGAGTATTGCAGGGTGAATCTGGGCATTCAACAAGAATTCCTACCTGTTTTAGCTGTTCAAAAACTGGTTTAATTCCATCCTCTGCTTGCTTACTTAGTGGATATTGGTGCTTATGAGGTCTAAAACCTGACTTTGCAGTTATACAAACTTCACCTGCTGTTTTCATTAATCCTACATCTCCTTTACCTTTTGACCATAAATCTACAGGCAAGGCACTTAATGCACTATCTTCCTCTTGAGTTAGGAGGATTTGTCATGCCATTTCTATTTTGTCATCCCTGAGGTGCACACTTGGTCGTGCCCAAGTCACCCAATTTAAATTTGTACCTGGATCTGTTGATCTTTCAACTGACCTTCAGACATTGTGTTCCAAATCGTTACCTTTTTCGCCAAATCTACCCAATGTGTCCCCACTGCTTTAGTAACTGAGATATGTGGGCTATAACTTGAGCGATATAAAGAACTCATTTCCTTAGTCAAAGTACAGGTTACTACTGTATTACCTTGTGTATCCCAAAACATATCATTCAAAATTATCCTTGCACACTTGTGCTTAAAGAATTTTTTTCAAATTCTTTATCCGGACCAGGGGCCTTATAGAACATTGTACAATGTAAGTGCACCACAACCTGCGGTGACCCGCTCCTATATTTACTTAGAGCTAGATTGATCAACTCTGTATCAACCCTCCCCGGGCCATCTGAAATCAAGTCTTTATCCGGACCAAGGGCCTTATAGAACATAGTACAATGTAAGTGCGCCGCAACCTGCGGTGACCCGCTCCTAGATTTACTTAGAGCTAGATTGATCAACTCGGTATCAACCCTCCCCGGGCCATCTGAAATCAAGTCTAGGCTATACCAGTAAAACAAGTCTTGTACTCCCTGTACTACTAAGCCATCCGCTAACCTTTTTGCCTCAATACCTTTAGGTGTGGGAATTGCCGCTATTCCAAACACATGCATCAAATCTCTACCCAGCAAATTAACTGGTCAAACTTTTGATATAATTACCCTACACCTAACAGTTTGGTTTGTTTGCGGATCTGTGAACAGTAGAGGATGAGACAGTGGTTCCTTATAGATTTTCCCGTTTGCCACTTTACAAGGACAAACTCATCTGTTTCGTAGTTTGGAGGCAGAACTGCTGGACCCAAAAGTTTACGCGATGCACCTGAATCACATAAAAACTCCACTTTCTGTCCCTCAACCAAAAACTCTATCATGGGTTTCTGATCTAGATGCATAGCAATACCCAAATTTGCCAGGTTTATGACTTCACAGTCACAATCCCGCCCTTCCATTAGAGTGTTTCTGACATTCATCGTAGAGAGTGTCTGCCTCTTCACTATCCCCATAATGAAGATGGCACCTTTCTTTACTATCATATAGTCATGCGGAGCCCTTGTTCGTAAGCTGTGGGGATGTTGCCACTCTTCATAGTCGGCAGCGAAGTGCCCATGTCTACCGCATTTAAAACATTCTCCACGGTTTAACCTTTCCCTATAGGCTGAATGTCCACCCGGTTCATTTAACGTGTCCCATTGCGGGCCCCCACGTTTTTTTTTACGCCACCACGGCGCCCTTGCCCCCTTTGGTCCTGTATTAAGAATATACCACTATCATCCCCTACTGCCAACACTTGTACTTTCTTTTTCTTTTTTAGATTAAAATGTCGCTCAGCATGCCGTGCATATTCAAACAAAGGTTGCAGTCTACATGTTCTATGATCTACCATGTGCTTAGTAATAAAACTACTTATCGGAGCCTTACAACCTTTAAGAAAAGCATTCTTTAATTGCTGTTCATACGGACTATCATTAGTCTGATCCTGCGGAATCATCATTCCACAATGGTTATTGAACACTTCTGTCAATCTTACAATATAATGATCTACAGATTCATCATCATTTTGAATGCACTGATTTATTACTGTCCAATCTGCTCTTGGACACCACTTATCAGAAATTCTCTTTAACAGATCAGTGACTCGCATGTCTAACACCCCAGAATTATGCTTTAATGTAGTGCCGTCATCTGCCTTACATGTCCAAGTACCACAAACTAAGTGCCAATCTGGACCTAAGATTTGTCGCACTACTTGTTCTACTTCTAAACCATTTAGATGATAACTTAAACGCATTCCAACTATGTCCTCAGAAAACTTTTGAAAATTAACCTTGGGATGAGGAATATCATCTGTAGCTCGTTTTATATCCTCTCTAGCCCAGGGACGATAAACTAAAATAGTTGGTTCTTGTCCAACATCTCCTGCTTGTGGGTTTGCAACTTGTATTAAGGGAAGAATTTCTGAATGGTCAGAAAGTTTAATAGCCCAACGTCCTTGCCCTGCTGGTCCTGACCTTAACTGCCTAGGTTGGTCTACCTGTTGCAAAGCAACTTTAGGTACTACGGGAATTTGTGGGTAAATTGGAGGGGTCACAACATTTCCTTGAGCAGCTAATAACCCACCCTGCTTTACAGATCCCACATCTTCAGACTGATATTGAGGAGGTTCCCCCAGTATGGCAGCAGCAGTTTCACCATACGGTGGGGCAGTTGCCTGCCTTTGTACTGCACAAACTGTGTGCTCATCCTCCTTATCTAAAAATAAAGCTACTTTTCCACTTGGCACCAGTGATCCCTTTTGATTTATTTTCTCTTTTTCCTGACACTGTTTTTCTTTTATAGCTCGTTTATTTGCTTCTTCTAACCATTTTTTGTGCTTGGGGAAATCACAATTGTCTTTGCTTTTTAGTTCTAGTTCCTGCATCCTTTTTCAAATCTCTAACCAATTTTGCACAGGCATTCTTATTCAGTGTACCATCAAAATCATATTTCAACTTCCACTTCTCAAAAATTTAACATTATTTTTGTTTAAACTTTTCATATACTTAGCATCAACATTTAAACAGGCATCACTCTCACACTTGCAGCAACTTGAGCCCATGTTTTCCTCAGATTTCTTATTTTAGGACTGCATTTCTTATTTTTAGGACTGTATATTTTTGGACTGCATCAAAATTATTTTTACAGGGCTTATTACAAAATGGGGCTATCTTAACGGGGATCCTAGCAAAATAACAGGTAATCCTAACAAAATAATCTTAATAATTATTCCTACCCACCCTTAACTAAAAATAAAACCCTTAACTAAAAATAAAACCTGTCGACAAGGTTAAATTAAATTAAAAGAAAAAAAAGGTATTTTCATCCTACCTGAACCAGATGAGACTCCATTTCCCCTTGTTGGTTCGGAAACCATCCCTCAGATAGGGATCAGAGAGCGGCCGGCCTCTTTCCAACGACAAATCAGTCGGAGGGCTTTCTGTCGAGGGAATCTTAAGATAAGAAATCCTCACCTGCGCAGGTTTTTCGATCTCTCTGTCGGTCTGATCCATATCTTCGTAGAGGTTTCCGGTCCGAAGGACCAAAATGTCAGAAGAAAAAATTTAAGCAAGTCACATCTGCCTCAGGTGATGAAAATTTCCTTTATTAACTGCTAACCAGATTACAGCAACATGTTGGCCAAGATTATCTCAATCTGATCAGCTTGGTTACTGACATCAACTTTTATACTTTCCTGTTACTAGTCAAAATAGCTTTTGTTACATTTCTAACAATTGACAGTTGGCTATGAAAAACATCTAGGATCACAATTTACCTCAGAAAAGAATGCTTTACCTCAAAACCACAGCTAGTGTAGAATGTTTACCTCAAAACCACAGTAGTAGCTGGAATTTTCCAGAGCCTGCCTCAGTAAATTAACTCTTATTCAGAAGTATAGAAAACAGGTGTTATTCAAGTTCATAAGCAAACTACATCTATCATAGATAAAGCCCATCTTTAATAAACATGGTTCAATGACCTTTTCTTACCAACACTTCAGCAAATAGCATATTCATTTTGCTAGATGGGAGAAAGAGACAAATAATAGTATGTTTTAAAACTTTTTCTCTTAACAATAGTGGCTTTTCCGAATTGTGCATCTACTACATAAGTATCTTACAGTATATGTATATATATATATATATATATATATATATATATATATATATATATATATATACACACACACACACACACATATATATATATATATATATATATATATATATATATATATATCTATACATACATATATATATATATATATGCATATATGTAAATCTCTATTTGCATATATGTGTCTGTGTATATCTATCTTGGGGATGTTGATAGCTTCCACTATTTACATTTCTTATGGGAGCCAGACTGTACTGCATGATATGTTATCAATACCAGCCAGACATCATACAGGTGGGATGTAGTACTGTTAGCATCTTGCGCCTATGTCGTGTCAGGTCCTGGTTATGGGAGCTGCAACACTTGGTAGTGTATTGCAGGGCGGATGTGTTTGGCTGTGGGGGGTGGGTATACCTATTCGTACAAGACATATATTGTTTGGGGCCTATCAATCTCGTTAACGGTGCATGTGGACATGTATGTTTTAATTAGTCTCCCATTGATATCTACACATGTATGTCCATATATACCTATATAGATATATATATATGCTTACATATATATAGCTATGACTGTATATACTTACATAGATATATATCTGCTTACGTATATGTAGCTTGCTGTGTATATGTTGACATATAGGTGTAGACATATATATGTGTTGATGTAGCCATTTGCATGTATATATGTTCAGATATATATATATATATATATATATATATATATATATGTGTGTGTGTGTGTATTATATATATATATATATATATATATATATATATATATATATATATATACATATATAGATATGTATCTGTTTAGATATTAACATATTTACACACATACATCTAAATGGTGGAATACATTCTCTGTACTGTTTAATGTCTGGGCTAGATGATATGTTTGTGAAAATATCAGGGTTATGTATGTCTGACATGGCTTAGTGATAAATCACTTTGTCTATGATGTGCAGGGTCCTGGGTTCAAGCCTTGCAGAGGCTGTTTATTTTGTTGCTGGGCAGAACATGGGCTGTTGGATACAGAGTGATTAAGGCACTTTAAAGCAGCTGTAAGTGGGTTTGCACAGAGGTAAGCACTGCTAACTTTCAGTTAGTTTCTTATACTCAGCTTCTGTATTGCTTAACCTGTGTAGTTATTGTTTACCCCCGTGCAAACAGGCTTAAACCCGCTTACTGCTGCTTAAAAGTGCTTACTCCTGCTTACCCCGTGCTAATTTCTTTAAAAGAAAAGAAAAAAGGGTTGATAGGAAGGTGGTGAAAAAGGGGCACAAAGAGGGAAAGACAGTACAGAAAATAGCTATGGATGTGCAGGAAGGGTTTAGGGAAGGTCCATAGCTGCCCATTTCTTCTACAGCAACAGCTGCACATATACACTGAATTTGGAGGTAGGGAGAAGAGGGGTGAGGACAACAATAATAAGTTGCGATGCCAGTTAGACCGGATTACATGTGTCTAGTGGACGCGTGTGCGAAATGAACAGCTATGTACGAGGCGAGATTTTTTTGTGGGAACAGATTGCCCTTTTTTTTTCAGGTGAGAGTAGGATGTTGGGGAGGGGTAGTAGGTATATTTGGGGAGGTAGGTTGAGTAGGTTAACAGACAAGACAAACAAGATGCATACAGGGGCGGTATATGACATGTGGGGGGTAAGCACCTTGATGGGGAGGGGTGTTGGAATATCGGAAGCCCACAAGCCCCTTAGTGGTAACAGTGGGACTGAGGTCCCCACCCATGGGCAGTCACCACTGCATCTTCACAGCCCCAAAGGTGGCTGTGCTGGGGGCTGCATCGCAGAGCCAGGCTGACTCTTTAATCATGACACAGCCCTCGAGCTGGTGTAGAAGATCAACAAACTGCTCATTGATTGCTCTACCCACCGCGACCCCGACCTGGCGACAAGTGCCTGTCCGCGCCCACTCCCGGTGGGGAAACCCCATCCCCTGAGGTGGTTCCACCCGAAGGTGGTGCAGGACCAACAGACAGGGAGGTCCCGGGTTGGGCCCCAGACATGCTGGTGCCCGGTGCCATGGCCAGCTGAGGTGGGACAGGTGGGTCCGCTGGGACCGGCCTTCCCAAGCATGCTATAGAGTTTACATTTCATCATCATTTCTGGGTTAATAAAAGTCAACACATTCCAGGGTTAGGTATAACAGCATGCATAGATATTCCCATTAACTCAGACACCAGATACGCAACAGTTGCATTGCAAACATAACACATGCATATATGGGACCAAAGTGGGTAATAAGAACAGCATGCAGGTACATTGTTGGCACCATGCCACCAATGTTGGAATAATTCCATATAGCACATACATGGGAACCATTAACATTTTATCAAACAATTGGACATTATCAGAACATAGGTGTCATTACCTACCCTTTGGGGTGGGTATGTTGATTATTGTTGGAGATATGGTGGGGGGAGAGAAAGATGTCAATTAGCAACTAGTATATTCCTGTAGTCCACATTACTTTCCTAGTCAGTGCTGTTATCTGTACCTTAAAGTCTTGTTACACTACCCTACAGCCTTCGTTTGGACAGTGATATGGCTGATCATCATTACACATGAACCGGTATTACCTGCAGTATACACCTCTTACCTGGTATACCTGTGGAGAGAATGTTTGCTAACACTAACTGTTTGTACACATACTCCCGGATTCCGAGTTGATGTTTTGCACTATGCTATCCAACTCTTTCTGCACAGACTCTGGCCATGTGTTGACCACATGCTGGTGTGCCTGGACATATCTAGAATATTGCCCTCTTCCACCTTTAGTGACCTGACACACACATATACATGCTTTTCTACACAGTTATATTATGTAGCACAGTGTGGATGACAGTGACCAGTGATACTTTATTATTCAGAGAAACTGCAGCACTCTCAATTCCCTGCAATATCAAAGTGAACAGTGAACAGTGCCGCATATCCGCAGTGGTGCAGCGGTAGCGTTGTTGCCTCACAGCAAGAGGTTCTCCCGTTTGATTCTCGGCTGGAGTGCGGGGAGTGCCTTCTGTGTGGAGTGTGCATGTCCTCCCCGCGGTTGGGTGGGCCTTCAAAAGACATGCGTAAATGGGCGTGCCTTCGTTGAAGGTTGAACATCGAGCTGGCACCTCGGCGTTCATGAAAATCTACTGCCAATCATTAGCGGACCGGAGTTCCACTGTGGTGACCCCTAACCGGGAAAAGCCAAAAGACAAATAACAACAACAACATCAGAGTGAACAGTGCCAGTACAGGTTATAATGGTCTGTATTTCACAGCACTGTGTTCGTATCCAGCGTACCTGTGGGAGCAATGTTTATTAGCACTACCTGACTGTTGCCACACAAAGTTCCAGATTACACATTAGTATGATGCACATACATCTCACTCTGTTACTGTACACACTCTGGTCACAGCTTGACAACATGGGAGTGTAGATAGGACATACTTGACATAGTACTCTCCTAACAGTTTCAAGGGTTGCTACAGTGACAGGTTTGTTCTCATAGATGTTTGCCAATCACTTGTATTCCCTATTTGCTGGCTAAACATCTGGTATCTTCCCACAGACTTACCAGGGGGACAAGTAGCAGATATGGGCACATATACTGGACATTCTGGCCTCATCTGTACAGTTGTGGGGTATGAATCTGTATGCAGCCTAATTCCACTCCCAGGATTCAGACCATGGCTGTCTCTGCTACAACTTAAACACTGTCCATCACACTTGTGTCTGCTATATAGATATTGATGTATATCTCCTATCTGCTTTCTGTCTTATTAATCCCCTATGCTTTTGCATTCTGACCTTGTATTACAACACTCTTATACAGATGTCCTAGACAGTTTTATGTTGTAGGACAGTGTAGGCAACAGTGATGTGTAATACCTCATTATTCAGAGCAACTGCATATCATTCTTGTATTTCTGGGCGCAGTGTTGGTATCTGACAGACCTGTGGGAGGAATGTTTATTAGCACTACCTGAGTGTTCCTACACACAGTACCAGATTCCACATTACTATTACACACATACATCTCACTCTGTTACTCTACACACTCTGACCACAGCTTGACAAGTTTGGGTGTAAATGAGAAATACGTGGCTTCTTAGTCACATAAGGTATTGGGGAGTTGCTAGTGTGCCAGCTTTGTTCTCATAGCTGTGTGTCAATCAGTTGTATTTCCTGTTTGCTGCCTATATGTCTGGGATCATCCCACTGATTTCCCAGGGGGACAGGTTGAATGGCAATATATATGGGCCACTTTAATAGACATTCTGGACATATCTGTACAGTTGTGGGGAATGATTCTGTATGCAGACTACTACCACTGGCCAGATTCAAACCATGTCTGTGTGTACTAAAAAAACAACAGTTCACAGCCCAGTTGTATGTGCTATTCGGTTTTTGTTGTCTGCATTTTCCCTGTTTACTCTCTGTGTCTCTCAGTTGTACTAAATGGCCTCTGGGGATTACACCTGTCATATACAGGCATTCCTGCACATTCAGTTTATGGTGCACAGTGTGGGTAACAGTGGTTAATACTACAGTACTATTACATGATTGCATATCTACATTACTGTATGATACCAGGATATACACATGCAGTCCAGCAGCTAGGCCTGTTTTGTTAGGCTATTACACTTTTATTGACTTACAAACTATATGAGACCCTTACTGCCATATTCTGTAGTGTATGCAGTACTTGCCTTGAACAATACAGGTTTTGTACTAGCAATTAATTTACTACTACTTTTACTTTTATTTCCTATGACAGTAAATGCATGAGTATTACTGACCTGCCTCGCATCGCAACCTCGCCAGGTGACTGATGTGGGCCTCCTGGTTCGCGGCCCGCTCCATTGCAGCTGTGGGTGACATAAGAGGAATATTTAGCCATACCTATCCATGATATACCTGAGCTGGCAATTATTACACACATACTGGGGTGATACTTAAACATGTCTGGAACATCTCCTGATGCTGTAGCCTCTTTGAGCCACTCCTCCAAGAGGTCCCTCTTGCGCCGCTTCAGGTCGGCATAGTGGTGCCTAACCTGCTCACCAATTCAGGGTATGCCAGTGGCACTGGTGAGGCCGCGGGCGATACGGTCCCAGGCCCCTGCCTTATATTGGGAGCCCTGGTACTGGCCCTGCAATAGTCTCTGAGCATGGTCTTTAACTAGGAGTCTTGCCATGACCTTGGACTCCTGGATGCATCAGCGCTGCACCAAGAAGTGCACACCTTCTGCCCTTACTGCCATAATGCTACAACCAGTTATGAGATGTATTCCCGCCCCTTGGGTTTAGGTAGGGCTGATTTCCCTCACTTTTCTGTGATTGACCGGTATTGAAAAGGCTAAGCTATGGGCAAACCTGCTTACCTAGGGTTGGAATTGTTTAAAGGGGTATACCACTGGGCACATTGTGTTAGCTGGTCTAAACATTGCTTACACTTCCTAAGCTGGCCTGTGGAATGCTTAGTGTTGCTTACATTAGACTTTGCATTATATTTTGTTTTGGGCATTGATTTCTTATTCATTGCATTTTATATATCTGCCAGGTATCCATGATTAATGTGTATGTACACTCTATGGGGTCCTTGTGTTTTATTGGGGACTTCAACATTCTATTACAATTGCACCTCCCTTCTGGGCTTACTGCTGTACTCCAATTCACATATTTATGTTATGTAGTGGGTTATGGAACATATAACTGTATATTGATTCCTTTCACAGGTTCAAGATTGGTTTTACTATGGTGAGGACTTGTTTGCTGATACCTCATTCTTCTGTTCTTCTGTGATGGCTTGGTGGTTAACTACTGTGACTATGGAGTATGGGGACCTGGGTTTGAGACCTGCATGGTTGTTTATTTTGTTGATGGCCAGAACAAGAGCCATTGGATACAGAGTGATTAAGGCACTTTTGAGCAGTTGTAAGCGGGTTTGCATAAGGGTAAGCACTGCTAACCTGCCATTACATCTGCTTACAGAAAGTTAGCTTTAGAATTGCTTAGCCAGTGTAGGCATTGCTTACCGCCGTGCAAATGGGCTTATGCCTGTAACTAGTGCTTAAATATGCTTACTACTGCTTATCTGTGCTTAAACCTGCTTACTAGCGCCTTATTCATTATGACACTAACACCTCACATGTGCATTTACTGCAGTACTCCAGTTCATAAAAATATGTTATTTAGTGGGTTATGCAACATAAATATTACTCATAACGTGCTTTGCCATGGAAAATGGAATTTGCTGCAGTGGGACTCGAACCGGGAATGCCTGCTCATAAGGTGAATGCTCTGCCCACTACAGTATTGCTGTGCTGCTTCATTTCCATACATCTTCCTTGTTATCCTCTTCAGCCATTTAAGCTACATTAACCGTAGCTAAACGATGGGCACACCCATGCACCTACGGTTAGCTTAAATTGGATTTTTAATTAAAAAATAAAAGGGTTTCTTCATTTTATTTATATGTACTGTTGCTGTTGTACACATGGGGGACTGTTGGTCGGGATATGCGGACACCTATGAGTGGTCTCGCTCATTTCTTACCCCTTTCTGCTGTTCTGCATTGCGGGGGCGTGTATATTCTGAGGGATCTGCTCTCAGATATGCCCCCTGCACTCTTACATGCTCTGTGTAAGATTAGGAGCTCAGGCAGCGAGCCTCATTATTATGCATGGCGCACTGCCATCCTGCTCCTAAACGGTCACTTCTGTGCAGGACTAAGCTAGTCCTGCACAGAAGATTAATAAATCCGGGGGAAGACCTTTCCTCCAAAATAGGGGCAGTTGAGAGTTCTGGAGATGTGAACCATATTATACTGTAGGACAGAGAACACTACTCATCTCTAAACACATTGCTCAGGCCATCAGTACAAACTCTTTCATTTGTGTTGCAACAGACCACCATATATTCTTTCAACCCATTTTTATATGTTTGTCACACTGGCTTATTGTTCCCATTTTATTTTGGTGGGATATAGAGCAGTTTGTCCACTGAACAAGACTTTATTTTTACTAATCTTATTTTATATGCGAGTTGTCATGAATTATTTATTTATGATGTATTTTACAGAGCACATGGCACTTAGTGGTTGGAACTGGGAGGGGCAAACAAGGGAGACCTTGATGTAAATATCAGAAGTTGTTAGCTGCACTTGTTTGACTGTTTAAATTCACTTCAACCACTCCTTTATATTTCATTCCTGTTTCATCCATTCTGCAAACCATTCCTTATTCTCTGTATTGTCCAAACTGCTACCCTTATTATTATTTATATTTATATATTTATATATCTATCTATGTGTGTGTGTGTGTGTGTGTGTGTGTGTGAGTGTATCTATATCTGTCTATATAAATATATATATGTGTGTGTGTGTGTATACATATATATATATATATATATATATATATATATATATATATATATATATATGTCTCTGTGTGTGTGTGTGTGTGTGTGTGTGTGTGTGTGTACAGAACTCCATGCATAAGTGGTATACTGGCTGGGAACATTAGAAATGTAAAAAAGAAAATTAAAAGAAAAAGTATGTTTTGACACACAAAATAAAGAGGACACAACCAGAGGCAGAGCTAGGTGGGGCAATACTGCATTTGTAGTCAGGCAAAACTATTTAGCTCTAGTACGCCACTTGTTACATTTGTAGTAACCAGTTTTGCTACAATTTGCAAATGAGAAGCTTTTAGGACCTCAAGCCTGAGAGGGTGGATGAGGACCTTTTCTGTTTGCATTTTTTTGGTCCTCAACTTAAAGGTGGGGGGGTGCCAGATCAGGAAACTGCAGGACACCAGAATACCTAGCTACAGCCCATTACCAGTAGCTGGGATTCTCAGAATTGGAGCAAATCTATACCCAGTTTTCTATACATAGAGAGTCTGGAACTGGGAATGCTAGCATTTCCTCATGTATTGCTGTGATGTGCACTGCTTTATTTGTCATGGCATGATTCATTTTCCTCACCAGTAGAACTGTAACACAGACAGCACCAATCTAAACTTTGTCAGGCATTCTCCATCATTTCACCTGTAAGACCTGCATCATTGCTCACACTTGAGAGCTTTCCTCCTCCTCATGAATAACATGCGTCTAAACTGACCCAGGCTTTGCTTGCTTATTGGAATGCCTCCGTGTAGATTTTTCTTTCCTTTTTTGTTTTCATATTGCTGATGGATCTATATGGAGAAGGTAGGTTTAAAGAAGGACAGGCAAGCCAAGTATGTTTCTTGTTTAGGTGCTACTCGTGTGCAATTTGAGTGCAATGTATGGAAGAAATCTATTAGGAGAACTTTGACTGACCATAAATAAGATAATTCTGAAGGGCCTGACTCCTAGAAACAATCTTACTGAATCTTCTACATCCCTGTATTGAACTACCACTACTTGGACTTTATAAGTAAAATACAAGGACAAATCCTGTAAAAAGTGTGATCGATCTTCCACCAGAGTTTGTCTTCCTCCTTGTTGTAAGATTTCTCAAAGGAGTAACATGGATTCCTCTGTGGACAGGGTGGGCTTTTCAAATTGGCAGTACCAGTCATTAAAAAAAAAAACACTTTCAGATCCTCTATATTGGAATCTTCTAGAAGAGATGGCTTATGTTCTTAAAGTAGACATGCCTACTTCATGACACCAGGACATAATACATGAAGGCCTTCTATGGAAACAAAAAAGTTATGTTAACCAGAGTTGTCCTGTGCCTCTTCTTTCTAGATAGCTCCCCTCCAATGGGTCATAGTAAAATGTTGTGTAAGAAGGGACTGCTTCTTACTGAAGTCTCCTCAGGGCAGATACTAATGAGAAAAGCAAGGCGTATTCTCCAGTTTTGTCCCCCCGTGTACCACAAGTTCAAGGAAGATGTGTGAGAGAGAGAGAGAGAGGCCCGGCTCGTTACTCTGTTTTCTTCTGGCAGTGTTTTGCAGGAGGCATTCGGGTCTCTACCTTTGCCTTCTAAAGTAATACACCCTGTTGATGACAAGGTGGAGCTAGTCCTACAGGAGGTATAGAGGTCCCTGACATTTTAGCACCCATGCCCAGGAAGCTGGGCAGGACCCTTCAGACCTTAAAGGACTGGAAATCTTGGCTGCAAAAATCAAACATTAACATTAGCTGCTGTCATTGCTTGCAGAACTGAAGAGAACTGTGGCCCTACAAATCATTGTGGACCATCCTTCAGAGAAAGAGTCACATGTCAAAGATCTCTTTGTGAAGCATGTCTAGAGAAAGAGACCTGCTTCCCAAAGAAATTTAAGTGGCCTCAACTAGGTCATACAAAAGCAAAAATCTCATATAGTCATGGTATGGTCAGTTCTTCCTAGTTTGTTAAGAGGAGATTGGATGGTCAGACCTCTTTGATGCATGCAAAAATCAACAAGGAGATGAAGGCATTCCTACAGTTCAGGTTAGGAACTATCCATTATCAGTTCCAGGCTCCTCCCTTTGGTCTATCTTCCATTCCCAAGGTATTCACAAAGTGCATAACGTCAGTTGCAGCAAACCAGAGACTGCAAGGTGTCCAAATCTTTCCATACTCAGTCTTCTGGTTTCTCATCACTCCAACATTAGAGAAAATGGTATCTGCCAGGGATTCTCTCATATGCCATTCCAGTTCTTGAGGATCACTGTAAGCTTTTCCAGGTTTTAGCTGCAGCCCACCCAGTTTGTTAGCATTAATAGATTGCTGGACCCCCAACTTTGCAAGATCAGCCCCCCCCCCCAAAAAAAAAGATATTTCCCATTGTTCAAATAATTTTCAAGATATTAAGATTGTTTACTCCTCTGCTTTTTTAATTTCTCCAAATCTTTTGGGTTTCTAATACTATGATGGGAATGGACCCCATTCCTAAGTCAAAGTATGATTAATGTTCATGAAATTAGTATTGTTTCAGTCTTTGATATCAGCCAGAAGTGCTATTTGCAGCACCTGCAATGTGCCCAGTAATGACTCCTGCAATTCGTATGGGGTTACATGGATTGGTAGCATATCTAAATTTTATTTTTCTTTCGGATGTTCCCATTAGGGGTCGCCAGAGCGGATCATCTGTTTCCATTTCTTCCTATCCTCTGCATTTTGCTCTGTCACACCAACTACCTGCATGTCCTCTCTCACCACATCCATAAACCTTATCTTAGGCCTTCCTCTTTTCCTCTTATCTAGCAGCTTCATCCTTAACATCCTTTTCCCAATATACTCAGCATCCCTCCTCAGCACATGTCTAAACCAATGCAATCTCGCCTCTCTGTCTTTGTCTCCAAACCGTCCATCCTGGGCTGACCCTCTAATATATTTATTCCTAATACTGTCTACCCTCGTCACACCGAGTGCAAATCTTAACATCTTTAACTCTGCCACATCCAGCTCTGACTCCTGCCTTTTTGTCAGTGCCACTGTCTCCAACCCATATAACATAGCTGGTCTCACTACCCGCTTGTAGACCTTCCCTTTCACTCTTACTAGTACTCATCTGTCACAAATCACTCCTGACACTCTTCTCCACCCATTCCACCCTGCCTGTATTCTCTTCTTCACCTCTCTTCCACACTTGCCATTACTCTGAACTGTTGATCCCAATCTAAATACAATCATAAATTCTTTTTTATAAGACCCGTTGCTCCTGCTACTATTGGAACTGAGTATCTTTCTTCCACATTGCTCTAGTTTCTGCCTGCAGATCTTGACATTTTATGACTTTGTGTCTCTCTTTACGCAGGACACTGTAGTCACTGGGTGTGGTGATTTCAATAATCAATGCTACTTTTGTCTTCTTTTCTTGGACCACTATATCCAGTTTTCTAGCATCTGTCTTTTGAACTGTTTGTAATGGGTGATCCCATGTGATGTAAACTTCATCATTTTCTTATGATGCTTTGTGGCTTATGTTTCCAGTGTTTTTCAGCCACTTCAGTACCATAAGGTCTACGCAATCCCCCGTGCAACAGTCTCGCCAGATTATTATGCCTTTCAGTATACAGTCCTTCTGACATTAGTGTGTCACAACCAGCAACTAGGTGTGCTACTGTTTCCAATTCAGTTTTACAAAACCTACATTTATCTCTTTCTCCCACATGTTCAATGGACTTTGTAAACCAATGTGCACGTAGTCCACTGTCTTGAGCCGCCAATATTAATCTTTCCTATGTTCTTTCCTGATCAACTTGAGGTTCTTCCAGAAGTTTTCTGTACTTGCAACTACTTTTATCTATTTTCCACATTTCTTGCCTTCACCTTAAATTCTTTCTTTTCTTTTTGGTACATTCAGTTGCTGCCTGATTTTTTACCTACATCTGGTTTGATTTCCATTCCTTGATGCCGATATGCTTCCGCTAGATTAAGCAGAGTAGTCATCTTGGATTTATTCTCCTCATGTTTCAAAACTTTCACTACGTTTGTGTCTTGGTGAGGTCAGCAGATGTGTGGAGTCCCACGATTGCAGATCTATACATGTAATCAATTTCGTGAAGACCCATCGCTCCTTCAGAACAGCGAATATATAATCTTGGTGTACACTGATTTTTATAAGTCATTTGGTGAGCATGAAGCATCCTTCTTGTTTTAATAACTAATCTATCCAACACTTTTTGGGAAGTCAGTCACTCCAAAACTGCAAATTAGGACAGGAAGAGCAAATTGGTTTATAGCTTGGATTTTGTTCCTAGATGTCAACGGTGTTCTCAGAATTAATTTAAGTCTTCTGAAGTATTCCTTACCGAGTTTTATTTGCATTTGTTTGTGTTTTATTGTCTATCCTTCAATTCCCAAATATTTATATACTCCCTCCTGCTCAAGTTCTTTTATATCACATTCTTGTCCGAAACTGATGTTTTCCTGTTTTTTTCTGCTTTAAAGGATGGTTTTGCACATTTATCAAGACCAAATGACATTTTTATATCATCTGAAAAAGTTTTGACAACCTGCAGTTGTGCTTTCAGTTCTTCATTTGATGAGCTGTGCTGTTTTAAGTCATTGACAAAGAGAAGATGGGAAGTCTTTAGACTTTGTTGTTTTCAAGCAGCCAAATTTTAGCCAGGGCCTAAGCTAAGTAAACAGCTTAATGGGTTAAGGGCAAGGCAGAATAGCAATGGTGACAGAGAGTCACCCAGGAATATCCCCCTTTGATTTTTTATCCCTGGGATAATAATTTGTCCTTTATCATGGCTTAATTGCAAAGTGGTCTGCCACTGTTTCATGGTACCTGAATCCAGTGTAGGGTGTATCATATACATTTTTAAGCACTCTTTTATCCATGAATGTGGGATACTATCAAATGCTTTTTTGTAGTCAATCCATGCCATAATTAGATTATTTCCCTTTTTACAGTTCTCCACTATGACTTTATTTAACAACAAATGATCCTTTGTTCCATATGACATTCTTCTAGTGACCTTTTTTTCTACTGCCATAATTGAGTTTTCTTCTAAATGACTATAAACTCTGAGCGTCAATTCCCATGTATAGTTTATACATTGTCAGAATGCAAGTTACTGGTCTATAATTTTTAGGGTAGCTTGCAGGTTTGCTTTTAAGTAGGAGCATTGTTTTTCCTATTCGTAGGTTCATAGGTGTGTATTAGGCTAATAGCCCTGGAGCCTTTAGAAGCCTAGTCCATAGGATTACCTTGGCATCGTGCCACCCGACCTTAGTTCCCAGTGCCTCTGTCGAGTAGAGCCACTGGAGTGATCCTCAGGGTGAATTTTCTATTTCCCATCCACTCATCAAGATTTCTCTTGAAGAGGGCCAGTGAGGTGCTCTGTTTGACAGGTATAGGAAGTCTATTCCATAGTAGCATGGGTAGTCTCTGGGTTATGAACCTGTCCCTCCAGCATGTTCTGTTTATTGTGGTAATGAGGCTGAGATCTCTGGACAGTGTGGTGCAGAGGAATTGGGATTTCTTCAGATGTAGCATTTCTGACATGGCTTTGTAAGTCAACCAGAGATTGCCTCTAAATAGGCAATATGAGACAGAGAATAGTTAGAGGTTTTTGAGTCTGTCCATGTAGGACAAGTTTTTAAGGCCTACGATCCTCTTTGTGAGGTGCTATTGTGGTCTCTCCAGTTGTTGCAGGTGCCTAGTGAGGTATATGCCAAATGGGGCGTTGTACTCAATGACTGGCCTAATGAGGGAAGAGTAGAGGGAGACAATGGCCTCTTTCTTCCTGGATGCAAAACCCTTAGTAATGAGATGTGCCAGATAGAAGGACTTTCTGACCACAGTAGCAGTGTGGTGGCCAAAAGAGAGGTTGCTGTCAGCCTGTGTTCTCAGATCCCTTATAACGCCTTCTGTGTTCAATGGACTACCATCAATGTGATCATTCATGGGTACTGGGGTTTTCCCAAAGGGGATGATGACACATTTTTTGGCATTGAGCTTAATGCCATGGCTCTGACACCAGTTGTTGGTCTCAGTGAGGCCTTTCTGTAGGATGTCAACATCAATTGCGGAGTTAATAGCTCCTAACTTGCAATTGTCTGCGAACTTTGTCAGCCAGAGTTCCTTTGTGTTGGCCTGGACTTCAGAGAAGTAGATACCAAACAGGAGAGGACCCAGGACCAAACCTGGACCCAGGACCAAACCCTGTGGGACTCCACTCATGACTGGTCGGCAGTCCGACTTGCAGTCAGCTACTGTCACACTGTGGGTTCTATCTGTGAGCCAGTTTGCAACCCATCTAGTGATATAGAGGTTGATGCCTAGCTTACTGAGTTTTTCTATGATTCCTGAGTGAGGAATGGTATCAAAGGCCTTGGCCAGATCAAGGTAGGCTGTATGAACCTCATTACTTTCATCCACAGCTCTGGCGACTGACTCAAAGAAGTCGACCAAGTTGAGCAGCCATGATCTACCCTTCCGAAAACCAAACTGTGTGGGTTCCAGAGTTTGGAGATTCCCTATATCCTTGTTTATTAGGTCCATGATGATGCGTTGCATAGCTTTGCATATCAGACTCGTCAGGCTAATGGAGCGATAGTTCCTGGGGTCTGTAGTCGCTCCTCCTTTGTGGAGAGAAATGACTGTAGCAGTGCGCCATTTGGTAGGGACAAAGCCAGAGATGAGGCTGTGATTGAACAGTGCACATAGGTGAGTTGCCAGTTCACTCTGTAGTTCATGTAGAACACAGCCAGGGATATTGTCAGATTCCATAGAAGCTGTATTCTTGGCCATGGACAGTGTTGTTTTAACCTGTGCAGCAGTAATACTGGGTGCCTGGCAATCTACTGTTAATGTGATAGGTCCTTGGGGGGGGGGGGGAGTAAAGTTGGCACTGAATCTGTTAACCAATATATTGGCAATATCTGTTGGTTTGGTATAGGAGGTACCATTGTGCAGTAGCTCAGAGCAAATCTGGGTATTGCCTTGGAGATTCTTTACATAACTATGGAAGGCCTTGTGGTTGTCTTTACTATCTGCTGCCATTCTGTTTTCATAGCGAGCTTTAGAGGATTTGATGAGGGTTCTCAATTTTTTGTTGAGGCTGATAAGGGGGGTTTTCTAGTCTTGGGACTTCACCTTATTCCACATCATTTTCCTCCTTCTATTGTAGAGTTTGTTTATGGCAGGGGACCACCAGATGGGCTTCCTTTTTTTTAGAGGAGAGCATCTTGGTTCTGTTGGGTATGGCGAGATCCATGCATTTGTGTATGTGTTCGTACAGTGCATTGGTGTATGATTTGGCAGTCATGCAACTATTCTCCATTTGCATGGGTGCCGTGAAGTTGGCCACCTCTGTTTTTAGGAGTCCAATGTTAGCTTTGGAGAAGTTTTTCATATCGTGGTTACCTTTGTGGTGGGGGGTGGGAGGGATGTGGATTTCCAAGGTGATTAATTTGTGGTTAGATCTAACCAGGGAAGAGTTGACTATTGGTGTAGAGCAATGGTCACCCATGTTGGTAATGATCAGGTCAAGGATGTTGTTACCTCTAGTGGGGGTAAGAAAGAGCTGGTCCAGTGCACTGGAATTAATGAATTCCAGGAAATGTTGGGCAAGTTTATTGGTACATGATTAGTTTTCCCAGTTAATGGAGGGATAGTTGAAGTCGCCCAGTATGAGAGTGTTAGGTTGGACCCTAATATTCTTCAGGGTGCTTAGGAACGTGGAGTGTGAGTCTTGGGACATGGTTGGGGACCTATAGCAGGCCACAACCTGAATTGCTGTCTTACCCAATGTTAGCTGCACCTGTAGTATCTCTGATGCATTATGTTGGGCTACCAGTCTGGAGGTGTGCACATCCTTTATGAATATGGAAGCACCACCGCCTTTGGAGCTTTGGTCCAAGTTCTGGGGTCAAAGTGTGGAATGAGTTATAGCCTGGTAGTGCAGAGGTGCTTTCTGCTGCCTTGACTCCAAAAAACAAGTGCAGAAACCTTCTCCTCGCCACTCACAATACCAATAACCAGGATAAAGTTGGACCAGGTCTCTGTTACAGAAAAGTCAATGTTCTCCATTTTAAGGAGTGCTTCCAGTGAGTGCATTTTAAGATTTAGACTTCTAGCGTTGAGCAGCATGATCCTCAGATTGCATTTTTTTTGTAGCTGTTATGGTGGTAATTTGGTCTTTCTAACACCACCTAAAAAGGCATTATAGGGGTGGCAAGAGCCCAGTATCCGGAAGCCCAGGGGTGATAGATGCAGGCTATCTCTGGCAAAGCATCGAGCTCTGTCAATCATGTCATCCCAGGCAGACAGGTTGTGGATCCCCTTAGAATGACACCAGAAACTTAGCCAATTGTTGAAATCAATCATTTTCTGCTTGTACTGTGGTATCATTCTGGGTGATGGTAGAATGCTGCTCAGGGCTGGGGTCATACCTGCCTGGGCTACATAATCCGAGAGCTCCTCTATGTCTCTCTTCTTGTAGTCCAGGGAGGTACGTCTCAGGTCATTCACACCTACTTGTACAATGACGGAGTCATATTTGTACCTGTTGGTGAGGGACCTGAGTGCATGCGTTATGTGGCAGATCCTGGGTCTATATTATAAAATCGAAGTCTAAAAACTTTGAATGTTATAATATCGAACCCATTCAATCGAAACACCAGAAAACCGAACAGTCAGAATAGCGATTTTTTTCCCAGGGAAAAAATTTGCAATTCTGACAAACATACACACAACTCAAGCACACCAAAATAAATAATCCACACACATACACTTCACAAAACCCTACACTAAACCAGACATACACCACTAGCTATCCATTTACCTTAACCCAACCCTAATGTCCCTAACTATCGCACACTCACCTTACCCGCTCCCTAACCCTAACTCACCTACCCCACCCTAACCCTCACGTCCACACAATCTCACACTTACCTGACCCACGCCCTAACCCTAACTCACCTAACCCACATCCAATAGCACACTCACCTTCATTCGCACACTTACCTTAACCCGGTCCATAACCATCGCTCCACAGTTGAGGAAGTAGCAAAGCTGCAGTAAAGGCCCACTGAATACTTTCCCTAGGAAAGTATTCGGTGTTCTGCAGCTTCACTATTTCAAGCGTTCGCTCTACTGGGTTTGATATTATAACATTCAAAGTTTTTGTACTTCAGTGTTATAATATAGACCCCGGATCCTGGTGCCTGACAGGCAGCTGACTGTTACTTTCTCCTTGTTCAACCTAGTGAGTGGGACATCATAGTGCCTGACTATTGAGTCACCTATGACTAGCATGTTGGGCATGCTGTTTTGCTGTAAGGGCTTTGAGTGGCATACTGTTTAGTAGAGTTATGTGTCTCATGATTAGTGTTGTATTGTGGTGGTCAAGTGCATTTCTGCCTTGGTGGTCTCTGCTGTTTGGGTAGATTTTTATTGAGAGCCTCTACTTGCTGTTTGGGTAGAGTTTTATTGAGAACCTCCACGAAGGTGGGTGTGTGGTTTGTGTTTTTATGTGAAGGCATTGCTGGTGTGTGTTCTGGAGGGCTATGTGTTTCATGTGGTTTGGTGCCAGTGTTGACCTTCTTCTCTTGACCAGGTATTTTGGTCTTGGCTGGAGAGTGCCTGGCTTCCAATTTGGATATATAAGTGCATCTCTCGCAAGTCAGAGTGTTGGGAGGTAAGAGGAGAGGGCTGTCGGTGTACATGAGGTAGTTGCTACATTGCCTCAGGATGCCAAAGTTCACTAAGTTAATAGGAGAAAGCACAGGGAACTGACCTTTAGACATGCCTGGTGGGGTGGGCATTAATAATAAGTACTGGAGCTGTTTCCTTGTAGAACATTTAGTGCTGGTAGCACTTATGTGCTACAATAATTGCTGCAAGAAGTCTGGTAAAGTGCTAGACTAATAAGCTAGTAAAAGTGCAGGAGAGGAGAGAACTAGCAGATCTAAGGGAAAAATTGAAGATTTTTGTTGTTAACCATGTTGATGTCTGTTCATGGTGCACATATAAATAGTTCTTACTCATGGCACATATAAATAATTCTTACTCATGGCTAAGTCTTCGTGCAAAGATATTAATACTTTTTAAATAAAAGTTAAGTACTGCATCTGGGCCTGGAGTTTTCCAGTTAGAGGCTTTTCTTAACTTTGTTTCAATCTCTCTGGTTGTTACTTCATCCCATTTCATATCTTGTACCTTTAAACTTCTTATTGTTTCTTTTACTTTTTTATCCATGTAGCCTCTTTGTTATGTTCCACTGGATAATTCTCCAAAATTTATCTATTTCTTCCTTTTTGGTGATCTTTCATTTCCTTTTACCGTTTCCCAATTTTCTATAAAACTTTTTTGGGTCATCAATAAATTGCTTATTTTGTACTTTTCCTTTATATTTATCTGTGTATCTTCTATGTTTTTCTGCCTCCGCTGAAATTTTTAGTTTGTTATTTGCGATAATGCATGATAGATCCTGGTCTGTTTTAATACTGCACATTGCTTTTATCACATCTATCTTTCTTAGTATTATTGTTGATCTGTTTCCTCTTTTATATTCTTGTAACAGTGACACTTCTTGTCGTTATTGCTTTGTATTTTTCTCTGTTCGATACTTCCATAATGGTATTCAATTTCTCCCCTTCCTTTCCCTCACTACCGTGTGTTCTTGTGGTATAAGTTTATCAGTTATTAATTTAGCTGCACAGTAATATGTCCTGTTTACTTCTGTCATATTGCGTGGATCTCTATGGACAGTCCTAATTACTGTGTTCCTTTGTTTTTTCAGACTTCTAACTTTTTGGGGTTTTATTGACCTTCTGCAGTCTATTTCTTTCATTGATCTGAATATATCTGTTTCTATTAAATCAAGCAACTCTTCTCTTAGCTCATTTTCCTCCAAGTTGAGGGCACATCCCTTGTTTTCCATTTCCTGTTGGCATTCTATAGAAAGTTGTATGGCATCTTCCTGTGGCACCTTCTCTTTAATTTCATCCTGTGACCTCCTTTGCTCTGTCGTATGGGAACTCACTGACCTATCACTCCTCAACATTGTCTGCATCAGAGTTTCCTGTTCCTTTTCTTGCTGTCTAGCTTCAAGTGAGCTTTTATACTGGTTTCCTGTAGAAGGCTGTAAGCTATCTTGATATGGCAACTGACCAATTGCTTCCTGTTCCACTGGTTTCCCCTTAATTTGGATATCCATTGCTCTATCCTGTTGTGGTGCTTTCAGCATTAGATTTTCTATACTGAATCCTTCACTTTGCAGGTGCTCCACAGCCAATATTTCTATTTCTTTAACTTCTCCATTACTAATCTCCTTTTCTACTTTTCCTCTGTCTTCTTATTTTTTGTATTGTAAAGTTTTCCATATCTGGATTCTTTTGCCTATATTTCTCTTCAAATATCTTTGGTGCTACATTTTTTGCATTGGTTAGATTTGCTTTCTCCTTTGCATAAATATTGCACCATATTAAATCTCTCTTTCTTTATCATGTCCATATTTCTTCTTCGGATGTTTCCTGATCATCTTGTTTCTCCTTACTTTGGGGACTCGTTTCATCATGCTGTGAGGTGACCTGTGTTAGACCTTCTACATCAAATCCTTCACTTCGCTGGCACTCCATAACTTCATCTTCTATTTTTTTTAACTTTTGCTTTACTAATCTTCTTTTCTACATTTCATCTTTGTGATATTATCTTTTTTTATTGTGAAATTTTCCATATCTGGATGCCTTTGCCTATATTTCTCTTAGAATATCATTGTAGCTGCCTTCTTTATGTTGATTAATTTGACTTTTTCCTTTGCATAAATATTGCACCATATCAAATCTCTCTTAATTTACCATGTCCATATTTCTTTTTTATACTTTTCAAAAATATCTAAATTTTGTTGTTTACATATTCGCACTTCCACAGATGCTTCTTTTTCCAAACATATCAACGTTTCTTGATCTATATACTATTTTTCAAAAATTCTGATGCATTAATGAATGGAAATTTTTATTTGAAGCTTCTGACAGTTTTTTCTGTGGCAGTATTTTTCTTTCCTCTAATTTATCTCTTAATCTTTGTGTATATCTTGTGTCTGAGAATTATGGGCTTTTTGCATAATAGTAATACATAATTTCTTTCTTATCCTCAATAGTCCACTCTGTCTTTATGGCTCTTCTTTGGCCTGCCAGTTTTTGTGATTTTTTTGTGGACTGCTACTTTCCTCTACAATGGGGGGAGAGGCATCTTGTCCGTGGGCCTGGCCTGGCCCCATTGTAGGAATGTTTCCGTATTTTGAGGATTCTACGCTGTCATTTTTTCAAGTCCTGGCACCAGTGAGCCTACCAGAGTTGGGCACTTTTTTTATCCTGGGTCTTATGCACCCAGCTATCTCTTAGTTTTTAACCTATTTCTGTCCATGATATATGCTGTATAAATACAGTCTATATATCAGTGTCGCCTTGGTGAGATTTTGTGAAAAACAGGGTCCATCTCGTGAAGGTACTCACCAAGACACGAGGATGACTTTAATTTCAGCACTACTACTTCCCTTTGCTAGCTGACTTTTCATCTCTCCATCCGGACCCCTCAGCGGGCACTCCTCTGCAGTATCAGCCATCTTGTGTCTCAGAAGGGCAACTCCATGTGCCAGTTTGCCTGAGAGTCTTCTAGTGGACAGTCAGGACTCAGTGGAGCCAGTGCGTGGACTACATGTGGTGTGCATTCAGAAATTCCAAAGCATATTAAATAAGTCCAGATTGGTGGCATCATGACTACAGTCTTTGTCTGTGCAGCCTCTTCCATATCAGCAGCTCCAGGTGACTATTACCTCAAATGCTTCAGCCCTAGAATGGGAAAGATGCATTTCCAAGGATGGGCTATCCACAATGCATAATCAGAAACCAAAGGCTGGCCTACATATTAGTATCCTGTAAATGAGAGCAGTTGTTCTCATTCTGCAGATATCTCAAGGCTTCCTTTCTGGAGGGATGACTGATATACACTGCAACAACATGGCAGAGATGTGATATATCAGCAAACAACGGGGAGATTCTTTCTTGTCCCTGTGTTGAGAGGTAGTGAAGTTGTGGCAGTAGGCCATGTCCTTGTATTGCTTTTTGGTTCCTGCCCACATTCCTGGAGAAGCTGTCACTTAGCAGGGAGGCTTAGTAGATGCCACACAAGTTGTCCTTAGGCAGAATGGTATTGAAGACTCACTACTGCCAATGGGGGAGGCCTCATTGCAATCCTTTTGATTCCCTGACCTTTAAAAAGTAAAAGTTTTCCCTGATCTTCTTTCCAGGACTGAAGACCAAGGATGTTCTAGTCCAGGAGTGACAAACAGGGTTTCTTTCTATCTTCCCACCATTTGCTCTAATACCCGTGCTCATTCAGAAACTGAAGCTGAGCAAGACTGATGTCATCCTCGTAATCCATTCTGCCCTTAACAAGTGTGGTTCTCCTTGCTATGACCTTATATTCTGGAGAAGCCTGTCAGTTTGAAGTCCTTTAAAACCCTGCTGGTTCATCTGTTCAGAAGGCTTACCTGGACCTTCGTTCATTTCAATTCATATGATAGCCAGAGACCCAGCTTATCCTGACATGGTCATCCAGTTCATTTTATCCCCCCAGAAGGGCTAGTGTGACAGTAATTACTCCAGGCCAGTAATCAAGGAGCCTCAATCCTCACCACTGACACCAGTGAGTGACGGCCACTAGAAGCAAAAATGGATACACACAGACTTTTCAGATGCAGTTGTCTGCAACAAGCACAGTTTCCCTTAAGAACACACAGGTAGTACACTACAGATCTGGGGCTGGACTCTGTCTTTCTTCAGTCCTCAAAGAAGACCCTACACTGACCACTTTGGAGCTCTGTGTTCCTGTTCCAAGTAGCTGACACACACTCTTGAATTCACACACACACACACACACACACACACACACACACACACACACACATAGACACCTGGGAAAGGCTGGCATAGATTTACCAGCTGTGCCACCTCTGCCCAGACAGTATGGTAATTACACTGCCACCAGTCAGCTACTCTAAGACTCTTTCAAGGGTACCCAATTATACTGAGTAAAATTAATAGTAATACAAATGGTAGAGTTTGACCAAAGCAGCAAGGCTATCAGGAGCGGCCACAGTGTCACTAAAATAAGCATAAGTACTCTCAAGATGTTAAACATGTTCTCTAAAAGACCAGCCACAATGAAAGGTATAGAAATATTTAATAATAAATAATAAAATAGAAAATATGAGAATACTGAATATCTAGTTACAGTAAACACCAGCGTTTCAATTACAGGAGGTATAAAAAATAACACAGTTGGATAGATTCAGAGATGCAGAAAAACAATACTTAACTAATCTCACTATATTTTCCTGACTGACTAAAGAATTAGTATTTCCTAGTTAAATTACTTACTAAGGCAAGGCAAGATGAGGTGTGTGGATGTGTGAGATATCTGTGAGAGATCTTTCCTGTCAGGCTTTGAAAACAAAGTGCTGCTGTGAGATTTCCGAAATATCTCTCACTAATATCTAAAGAATTATTTCAGTGTTGGTTATAGAATGTTATCACATCTGGTCACCTGACTGTGGCATACCTCTCAACCTCTTAGCACAAAAAAGCTGGACAAAATAGGCACACATTTTAAATATTGCTCTTACAGACTTAGAAAGTCACTAGAATAAAAGGTCTTGTGTAACCATGTGTTTTCTGAAGGACATGAAGTCTGAAACTCAAATACCTGTCATTACTTAGTGAATTCAAATCTCACTTATTTGCCAGAAAAATCCAGCAAACTACAAATTTTATGAGGAACAGACCAAAATATGAGGCAAAAATCTGGACGTTCTATGAAAATCTAGACAGTTGAGAGGTATGCTACAATACAAACCCAGAGCTTTGCTGAGATCTGTTGCAGCATCTGAAAGCTGTAAAACAATTTCAGTAACTTCCGCCCTTCCTGGGTAGCAGTTAGTTCACCCCTAAGGACAATACAATAAGATTCCTAGTATTGGTTTTCTCAGGCATTTTTGTCTCTGACTGCAATCAGTCCTGTAAGATAAAATCTTTATGGCCTAAACAATCACATTTTATTTTCAACCTATTTTTCAAAATTAGCTGGACTGAAATTAACCTCTTCCCTTCCAGAATTCTCTGTTAAAACATATACATTTAATCAGTTGTAATAATACTGCCTAACTTACGTGTATATCTCTTTTCTGTCCAGTAGGACCCGCTATTGATGCATTTCTAACACAAGTATCTGTACAAATCAGTGTTGCAGTCAAATAAAATTATTTGCAAAATTCTAGCTAGCAGTGCTGGCATATGTTACACATGCACTGCTGTACTCTCCCTGGTACAGATGGCACAACCTCATATCATCACATCTCTCTCCCCTTTGAAGACTCAAGCTAGTTTTTCAAGTGACCCTGGAAAAACCTTGCTTGAGATAAATGGACCTGTTTGGGAGCACATTAGCCTATACCCTGTCTTGAGAGACCATCTGCACTGGCATTGCCGACCCCACTAGGGTGCTGCATTGTCATGTTATATGCCTGCAACTCTAGGCTGCACCTTAACAATTTGGCATTTTGCTGGCTGGCATGATGTAGCCACGTTAAGGGATTGTGCTCTGTGACCACAGGGAATTTCCTTCCATACAGATATAGATGACGTTTCTGCAGTGCCCATGCTGTGGCTAGACATTCTTTTTGTACATCTGCATAACATTCCTCCCTGGGTTGGGGGAGCTGAGATTTATAACAGAGTTCTCTTCTCCCTCTAAGGAAACCTGGCTGAGTACAGCCCCCTCCCCATGGTTTGAAGCATCCATCTGCACAACAAATTCTTTACTGTAATCTGGACTAACTAACACAGGGGATCCTCCCAAAAGCCTCTTTAAGCTTTTAAAATGCCTGTTTGCAAACTGTGGTCCACACCACCTTATCTGGCCTGTTTTTCCTTGTCAGGTCTGTGAAGGAAGCAACTATTGTACTATCTCCAAAAAACAGCTTGAACTCCAAAAAAACTTGCTTACAGCTCCCAAACACAGTAAATAACCGTGAACAAATATAAAAGTTGTTGATTTATTAAGCATTCTTTTTAAAATCCACTTTTCGTCAAGTACACCTTACTCAACTTCATCAGATGCAAATCTTAAATAAAAAGAAATACAAATTATTACAACTAGGCACTCTTTTTAACTCTAAACTAGAACACATGCTAAACACCTTCATTACTATTATTGGTTGAATGTATGCAGAATCACTGCATTGTTTAAAAATTTAAAGATACATTGTAGTGTTTCTATTTGTTACAAACATATTGTCATTTCCATAAAACCACATAACTCATACTGGAAGTGCACCAAACAATAGTACAACTGTTTACTACCAACTATATAAAGAATTGTACATATATTTAAAACTTATATGTGTAAGTATATGTATATTAAAACATTTTACATGTTTAAAAGTGACCTGTTCACTACAAGCTATAAATTTTTTTTATCCTACTTACGGGGCATCAAACAATTAACCAACATATCTCAGATTACAAGTGAAGAAAAGCGTAGCTTCCCATCACTCTGAAAACATCCGAATGTTACTACATTATATTACGCATATATTCATTTTGTTTTATTTTTTGTTTATATTTTCACCTATCCTTGAAAATAGAATAATGTAAAAACTATAAATATTCCATATTAATGTAATACTTAGTTATAAAAATGGTACATGTAAAAAGCATAAGTAATACATAAAGTCACTCAAATTATTGCGGATTCCAGTAGTGGATAACTCTACTCATCAGAGAAAATATATATGATGTTATCTGGCCAAGTTCTTCAAACGTAATATACACATAATTGAGCTCAATTCATTAATACCTGGATAGTGACAGGCATTGAGTCTCAATTGCCAGATTAGTTCACTTCTTTTCAATCTGAGTGACTCAGGTCCCCCTCGACCATCACTGTCTAGTTGTTGGATAACCCTAAAGTTGAAATGATGCCCTGGATTCTTGTTGATATGTCTAGCCAGTGCGTTTTCAAGTTTGTTTTTATTAATACAATACATGTGTTCATAAATTCTTTCACATAACTTTCTATCGGTCTTGCCGATATAGAAAGCTGGACATAGAACACACTTAGCTAAATAAATAACTTGTTTACTTTGGCAGTTAAATTTGCCCTTCGTTTTGAATTTCCTATTTCTAATTTCAAAACTACTACCCACATCTATGTACTTACAAAAACGGCCGTCTCTGCTACTTGGTGCCCTGGTTTTAACCTCCAAAATTGACTTCAGATTACTACCTCGTCTAAATACTACTTTGGGAAACTCTGAGAAGAGGGATCTAAATTGCCCATCTCTCAGTTCTTAGAAATAATAGTAACTATTTCACTGGAATCAAGAGTGTATGTACAAATAAAACTGCAGGGGCTGAACGGTTGTTTTACTTTTCTTTCCATCGGTCTGTCAACATGGTTGTTCAATATTGGGATGTATCAAGGAGTTTTTCTACCAGGTGTATCTCCTCTACAGGTGCATTAAGTCGCCTCATCATATAGGACACCCATTCTATTCCTTCACCATGGGGGATGGATGAGTAGAGATCTTTCACATCAATAGTGAGGAACAGAACGTCCTCACTGAAGGCGATCTTATTCACAGTCTCCAAAAAAGACCATGAATCTTTAGATATTTGCGGTTCAAGGGCGACATATTTCTTGAGGATGTTGTCCAGTACTTTTGCACATGAGTATGTAATACTGTCTCTAGCGTCCACCAGTGGACGCATGGGAGGACAGTCAACACTTTTATGAACTTTCGGGATTCCAAAAAGTATTGGAATCCTCGGAGCTGGCTGTACTAAATAATTGTCAAGTGTCTTGTCAATTTTTGCCTCTATGTAGAGGTCTTCTATAAACGTTCTTACTCTTCTATATGCACTGTTAAGTTTATTCCTTGACACTTCTATATAAGTGTGACCTTCTAAAATGTCTGACATCCTATTATAATAATCAGTATCATTCATAATAGCCAGGCCACCCACTTTGTCCAGTTTCATAAAACGTACTGGGGCCTGGCATAAAAACCTCAAATTATCCGTATCCTCTTTACTGATGTTATGGTGGTAAATCCTACCTACTCTTGGGCCATTAGGCCTATCACTAACAGTACGTAAATCCAGCTCACAAATTTGTTCAGTGTGCTATTAAAGGGTGCAATGGTGGATTGTATACACTGGACACATAGTAGTCACTTTTGTTATTCATCTGTTCACCCATCAATGCCACTAAATTCAGTTTATGAGCAAAGAGTTTCAGGTCAATCAAGGTCTTAGCCACATCTAAATGTGTTGTTGGCACAAAGGTGTGGCCTTTTACCAATAAATTAATCATATCAGATGTTATGTTTATGTCAGAATAATTAAATATTTTAAAGTCCTTATTCAAATTGTACAATATCGTACACTTGGGAAACCTTGATGTAGACCCAAGAGAGCTGTTGTCCTCTACCATTTGTTTTTCACCCTGTTCTTCACTGATCTCCCTTTGGATGGTACAAAGTTCGAGGCCCGATTCCGAAAATTTGTTTTATTTGAGGAACTTTGTATGTTAGCTTGGTTGGAGTTATTAGCTGCTAGTCTTTCACTGCGGCATACTACTCCAACTTCTCCAGGTTGCTGGTTGTCCTTGTTATTAAGGGGCCCAACCAAATGGTTCTGTAAACTTTCTCCATTAGACCTAGGGAGGCCTACATTGGGCAAAAAATTCCCCTGGGAGGTTGGTGGTTTAGGATAGGCCATTCCTATCTCATACTCTCTCAAGTCTCTCTTGATTTTTTTTAATTTTAGTGACATTAATTTTCGACAAGTATTGATCTATGCTGTTAAAAATTCTGTCATAGTCATAACGGTACCTCGAGAAATCAATGTCATTCCTAATTTCAGCATCCAGGTCATTAGTTTCAGCTATCAGCTTATCTGCTGCCTGTTGGTAATTGTTACAAAAAACTTGTAGCAGCTCAAAGCAATGTCTGTCAAATAGAGCGATCAGATCTTTATGAAAGCCTGAACCCTCAGTTAACCCTGTTGGATATTGCCAAAGTCTCAATCCTTTTGGTATTATTTTGAGACAAATACACTCCTGAAAGTATGCTATTTCGAGCTGTATCTTTCTAAGTTTAACTAGTTTTTCATCAAAGGTGTTCATTTTAGTAGCCAAATCTGTCCTTACCTCAGACGTGGATTCCACTGAGTTGGCTGAAGCTACTACTACAAAAGAAAACGATCTGTTAAGCCAAGCGCTGAGAAATTGAATGCTAGGTGTGGACTGGCCACCACCGGGCTGTTGTACAAGACCAGAGTGAGCTTCTTTAGTTCCACTACCATTCATATTACCATTGGTCTCGTTGCCCGACGTGACCGGTAGCCGACTATCTTCGTTGTAGTCAGAAGGTTGTTGTGATGCCCCTATATTCCCATGTGTATTAGAATTGCTGCCCCGCACTTGGCCACTTTGCGAAGGAGTCACATTGTCTAGTCTCTTGGAAAGACTGTCCACTTTCTGAGTTAAAAGCTCAATGAGTGCCGTAAGGTTGCACTCTCTATCATGCTGACTTGGTATAGAAGTGGGGCTAAACGAAGTTTCAGGGTTCATGTTGCACAACGACAAGAAAAAACTGATAAAAACAACTCAGGTTACCAACTCCAAAAAACAAACTGGTGAAAAAACTACCCTTGCAGGTCCAGCGCCTTTAAACTCCTGGATTCAGATAGATTTGTGCAAAGTTCTTTATAATCCACAGGTTATGTTGTAAACAAGAACGCCAATAAACGAAAAAAAACAAATTGAAATTTTATTAAGCTTAAAATCAAGCTTTTCGTCGGCGCTCTGCACCAACTTCCTCAGAAAACAAACTGCACCACACATTTGTCTCACTATAAATACATCACTACTCCACTCAGATGCGCCCCCTAGCGGCTCCCCTTTAAAAATCACATAATTACACTTTGAAATTTTTAACTAAGAAGCGGCCAAAATGTTCAGCAATTTGGTATCTACTACTCATACCTGCCATCAATGCTGTTAAACCTATAGTGCTCCAAATATTGAATTTTAAAGCCACCATAATTACATATAAATACAAATGATCAAATGTGTCAATAACCACAAGAAAAGATATGATGTATTTTAAAAATAAGTATAAAAGTGGAAAAAAATCCCCACAAGTGTTAATATAAACATTAATATGAACAATAAATGATGAACACAGAAATGAAATAAAAAATGATAAAACCCCAAAATATGTTCCCAGATGGCATTAAGTCACTCCAGGGGGCTTCACCTCACTAGGCTTCTCAATTTGAGGAAGCAGCTGATGGAAAGCATACTGTTAAGTCCAGGTAAATGGTAAGCTTCCAACTTCAATTGCCACATGAACTCCTTGCATTCTAGTCTTAAAGAATCAGATCCCCCATAAACTCTTGGTTTAGCTGATCGATGACTGTAAACAAAAATTTGTGACCTGGATTATCTAATATATGTTTGGCCAGAGCATTGTCGACCTTCCCCTTCCTGATGGCATATAAGACCAAAGAATTAGATAAAACAAACACCCTCTCCCAGTGGGCCATAACTAAATTGGCCACACTGGCTCCACAGGGTGATCCCATAGGGACCCCAATCAATTGGTGGAACCACCGGTTATTAAATGTAAAAAAGTTACTGATAAGAATAACCTCCAATAGTTCACTGACCAACGTAACTTCTTCAGCAGGAGCATGGTGAAAAACCATTTCCAATTGGATCCACTCAACCGCCTCCAAATGGGGGATAGATGAGTTCAGGTCAACAACATCAATGGTCAAGAGAATACAATCAGCATTAAACAGAACAGAACCCACTTTTTCCAAAAATGCCCAAGAATCTCTCGAAATGTATTGAACTCTGTCCACATATGTCTTGAGAATCTCGTCCACCACCTTGGCCGCTGCATACATAATGCTTCCTCTGGCACTGACCAGTTGCCGCGTAGGTGGATCATAGATGTTCTTGTGTATCTTGGGGTTCCCAAACAAGACTGGAATTTTGGGTGATACCACAGAAACAAAATTATATACATCTACATCCATAATGCCATTGATAAACATCTCCTCAAAAAATGACCAGATGTGCCACAAGCTAAGATTCAATTCATTCTTAGAAAGCTCCTGGTAAGTATCAGAAGATAGGATAGCCAACATCCTGTCATTGTAGTCATTCATATCCATAGCCACCAATCCCCCTCCCTTGTCGGGTTGCATAAGTCTAACTGATGCAAACCTGAGTGCCTCTAACAAGGCCCTCTCCTCCTTAGTGATATTAAAATGAGCCTGGTGCCTTGAATTGAGGAGGTGGTGGATGTCAAGATCACACAATTGTTCAAAAATTCCGACAGCTGGGAGTAATGGCGGATTGAAAGTACTTGGTATGTGGTAAGGGTTCTTGTGTTTTTGGGAATCACCCAACAACAGTGACAGGTTCAACTTTCTCACAAAAAGTTTCAGGTCCAATATAGTCCTCCCAACACCAGCTCTACAGGAGGGTACAAAAGTTAATCCTTTAGCCAAAACATCCACCAAAGGTTGAGAAAAAACAAACTGTGAAAAATTGTAAATCTTAAAGTCTTTACCCGTATTGTAAAGTATTTCCAAAGGTTGCATTGGGGGTACTAAAGGAATAGCTAGACCATGATCTCTCAGTTCCTCCTGGTTTTGTATTTGTTCCTCATCATCCGACCCGACTGTGGCTGGGGGGATGAGGCTCGGACTTGAAAATTTTTGTCATAGTTGTCAAGAGTCGGCTCTTCCTGGCTTGCACCCGGCCCAATACTCATAACACATTCCGTTGAAATTCTCTGGTTTGTTCGCCTCAATAGGGATCCATTCTCCGGTTCACGGGGGTGCAAAGGTTGGCCATTAGTCTCGGGGCCAGATAGCAACCCCATGGTGGTTCTGCTATTCCCTAGAAAATTCCCTTGAGATTTAGGGGGTTTGGTTTAGTAGGTAAATCAGACAATCCTTCAGTCTGAATATCAATATTGCCGATGTCTTCCCCAATAGGAAAACTGAAGGGGCGATTCAACCAATTGTTCAAGTTTAATTCAACATAGCCCCTCCTCGGTGCCTCCATTCCACCAAGAATAGCTGGAGAGGCTCCAGTATTCTCACCTGAACTTGTATGGCCTCCCAAAATGCCCTTAGGCTTACCGCTGCTGTCGTTCTGTTCCTCACTGTAGACGTGAAAGATCTCTACTCATCCATCCCCATGGTGAAGGAATAGAATGGGTGTCCTGTATGAAGAGGCGGCATAGTGCACCTGTAGAGGAGATACACCTGGTAGAAGAACTCCTTGATATAGTGTTGTCCTATAACTATGTTATGTTCAATACAAAATTGTACCATCAGGAGGTGGGGGTGGCGATGGGCTCCCCTTGCGGGGCTAGTTTAGCCAATTTAGTTATGGCGTATTGGCAACATCAAATCCAATTCTACACACGGTTTTTAGACGATATATTTATCTTGTTCAAAGGCAATGGAGAGGATTTACGAAATATGCTAGATGTTTTCAACACTAGTACAAACTCTTTGAAATTTACACACTTGGTGAATTAAGACAAAATAGCATATTTAGATGTAGAATTGAATAAAGACTACCAGAATAGGATTTATATAACAAAAATCTTCCGGAAAGACACCTATTCAAATGCCTTCCACCAGTATACCAGTTGTCATCCTTCATTCCAGAAGAAATCTGTAGTGAAGGGCCAACTTGTTAGGGCTGCTAGAATGGTATCTAGAGATGTAGACTTTGATGAAGAATGTGGTTTATTATATACTTTTTTCACTCAAAGAGGGTACCCTAGTCTATTTGTCCAGGAAATAATAAGAGAGGTACAGCATAAAAGAACCACAGGTGTTTACATCCCAATATTGAACAACAACAACCATGTTGATAGACCGATGGAAAGAACAGTAAAACAACCATTCAGCCCCTACAGTTTTATTTGTACATACACTCTTGATTCCAGTGAAATAGTTACTATTATTTCTAAGAACTGGGAAATTCTACTGAGAGATGGGCAGTTTAGATCCCTCTTCCCAGAGTTTCCCAAAGTAGTATTTAGACGGGGTAGTAATCTGAAGTCAATTTTGGAGGTTAAAACCAGGGCACCAAGTAGCAGAGATGGCATGTTTAAATGTTACATGTGCCGTTTTTGTAAGTACATAGATGTGGGTAGTAGTTTTGAAATTAGAAATAGGAAATTCAAAACGAAGGGCAAATTTAACTGCCAAAGTAAACAAGTTATTTATTTAGCTAAGTGTGTTCTATGTCCAGCTTTCTATATCGGCAAGACCGATAGAAAGTTATGTGAAAGAATTTATGAACACATGTATTGTATTAATAAAAACAAACTTGAAAACGCACTGGCTAGACATATCAACGAGAATCCAGGGCATCACTTCAACTTTAGGGTTATCCAACAACTAGACAGTGATGGTCGAGGGGGACCTGAGTCACTCAGATTGGAAAGAAGTGAACTAATCTGGCAATTGAGACTCAATGCCTGTCACTATCCAGGTATTAATGAATTGAGCTCAATTATGTGTATATTACGTTTGAAGAACTTGGCCGGATAACATCATATATATTTTCTCTGATGAGTAGAGTTATCCACTATTGGAATCCGCAATAATTTGAGTGACTAGAAGTATTATGTATTACTTATGCTTTTTACATGTACCATTTTTATAACTAAGTATTAAATTAATATGGAATATTTATAGTTTTTACATTATTCTATTTTCAAGGATAGGTGAAAATATAAACAAAAAATAAAACAAAATGAATATATGCATAATCTAATCTAGTAACATTCGGATGTTTTCAGAGTAATGGGAAGCTACGCTTTTCTTCACTTGTAATCTGAGATATATTGGTTAATTGTTTGATGCCCTGTAAGTAGGATAAAAAAATTTTTATAGCTTGTAATGAACAGAAGGTCACTTTTAAACATGTAAAACGTTTTAATATACGTATACTTACACATATAAGTTTTAAGTATATGTACAATTCTTTATATAGTTGGTAGTAAACAGTTGTACTATTGGTTGGTGCACTTCCAGTATGAGTTATGTGGTTTTATGGAAATGACAATATGTTTGTAACAAATAGAAACACTACAATGTATCTTTAAATTTTTAAACAATGCAGTGATTCTGCATACATTCAACCAATAATAGTAATGAAGGTGTTTAGCATGTGTTCTAGTTTAGAGTTAAAAAGAGTGCCTAGTTGTAATAATTTGTATTTCTTTTTATTTAAGACTTGCATCTGATGAAGTTGAGTAAGGTGTACTCGACAAAAAGTGGATTTTAAAAAGAACGCTTAATAAATCAACAACTTTTATATTCGTTCACGGTTATTTGCTGTGTTTGGGAGCTGTAAGCGAGGTTTTTTGGAGTTCAAGCTGTTTTTTTGGAGTTGGTAACCTGAGTTGTTTTTAACTATTGTACTATAATTGGGAACAAACTTTTTATAGTACCCTGCTGTGTCCAAGAATACCCTCACCTGCTTTTTAGTAACAGCGACAGACTCCTCCTGCCATCCACTGCAGATACTCCGCATCAGGCCGCCCTATCATGGTAAGACTTCAGCATGTTAACATGGTACAGGTTGTGCCCCTGCCTCCTGTCTAGCAGGTTTACCATGTAATTTAACATCACTGACCTTCCTTACCACTTCGAAGACCCCCTCCCAAGCTGTCTGCAGATTATTATGTCTGATAGGAATGAGCACCATAACCTGCTGCCCACAGCATACTCTAGGGCTCGAGCATTCCTGTCATACCAGACCTTTTTCTGCTGTTAGGCTCCTGCCAGGTTCTCCTGGGCCAAGCCCATGACCACTCTATGCCTTGTCCTGAGGTTAAGGACATATGCCACAACATACTCCTTGTGGGATTCTCACTCACCCTCCCACTCATCATGAGTCAAATCTAAAGGCCCTCTTACCCTATGCCCATACAGAAACTCAGAGTGAAAAACATGTGGCTTCTCGGGGTACCTCTCTGCATGCAAACAGAAGATGGGGAAAATATTTGTCTTGCTCTGTCTTAAACTGAGGCAAAGGCATCAAAGGAGCTTTGACCTTGTCTCCTGCAAATGCCCATACCATGGTCGTTAGTGTAGAGTTTAACCTGTCTACAAGACCATTAGTCTGGGGGGGTAGGGGGTGGTCTTTAGATGCTTCACCCCACAGAGCTTCCACAGACATGCCAGCTGGTCTGACATGAAATTGGCACCTCTGTAAGTCAGTATTTCTCTTGGGAAAACTACCCTGCTGAAAATCTGTAACAAAGCATTTGTCACCTTCTCTGCCTTGACGGAGGACAGTGCCACCGCCTCAGGGTATACAGTAGCATAATATACCTCTTCCCTGTGGAACTTCCGGTACTCAGAAGCCCCACAATATCCATAGCTACTGGCTGAAATGGCTCTTCAATCACAGGCAAAAGGCATCAAAGGAGCTTTGACCTGGTCTCTTGTCTTGCCTACCTTTTGGCACTGCTCACAGATTCTGCAGTACCCTGTTACATCCCTTGTAATCCTGGGCCAATAAATGTTCTGCATAATACTTCTCTTGGTAAGCCTTATGCTTATATAAGCTGCAAAAGGAATGTCATGACCTATGGCTAGAAGTGCCAGATGGTAGGCTCTGGTCACTACCAACTGCTGTATTACCTCACCCTCTAGCCTTCCTTCAAGGGTCCATTCTATACAATAACCCTTTGTTCCAGTATATAGACTCCCCTTTTCCTTGAGAATAAGGTGTCTCCTTAGCTAAGGTAGGGTCCGAAAGCTGAGCCTGTCTCAACTCTACCTTTGTGACCCTTCCCAGCTCCTTTTCCAGAGAAAGCCTGGTATCCTCTGACAGCAGTGTCTCACTGTCAGCCTGGGTACTACCACTCAGCTCTGTCCTTGCAGTTACCCTGTCCATGGGAACATCAGTATGTACCAGCAGCTGTGACTCACTTTCTGGCTCACTGCTACAGGGTTGCTCCGTCCCTGAAATAGCCGCATCACTAGCCCCATCTTCAGGTGTGTGGTCTGTCTGGATCTCCCCCAGGCTGCCAGACACACGTCTGTCTCCAAGCCTGCCTGCATGTAACTGCATGCACAACTGGTACTGCATTATCAAACGTATTCCCTATCAAGACATCTGCAGAGATATCCTCAAACACACCTACCTGATTGCTTCCTTTTTCACCCTCCCAGTCAAGGTCAGTTTGGCCAAAGGTATTTTGAATGGGATCACTCCTAAAGCTCTGAGTGTACTGGACTGCCCAACCCAGTACTGCTACTATTTAACCACTGCAGGCTTCACAGTGATTATGTCAGAGGCTGCGTCTCTATTAGCAGTGGCTTGTCTTCCATCCACTAAGATAGGATACAAACTCTGGTGATAGCTTGATACCCCTATTGTCTCCAGGCAACTTACCACTGGCATGCTGTTATTGCCACTTGCTGGCTCCCTCACCTTTTGTTCCCCATCTTGCTTCAGTGGACATCCATATGCTACATGGCCCGTCTGGTTACATTTAAAACATCTAACCCTTAATCCTGGTCATGTACCTGAACTAGTGGCTTCCCCTTTTACTAGTGGACTCTAGGTGGCATAGGCTGCCCACCATGAGTTCTTTTATATCCAAGTGCAGCACTGGGTTTTCCCATCTTGTGCAGTGGTGACGTTCTTGCTAAGTAGAGATCCCATTTTCACATCAGCTCATATGCAATGTTACACTCCCAGTCTGCCAACCAGATTCTCATGTCCTCAGGCAAAGTGCTAAGGGCTTGTTTCCTCACCAAAAGGTCTGCCAGCTTTTCAAAAGTGGTGACCTGACACCCACTCACCCACCTATGAAGATAAGTGCTTAACTCAGCAATATAATCACATATACTTTCATCTGCCTTGTGTCTAGGCTCACAAAACTTTTTCCTGTATGCTTCAGGTGTTAACTTACAACATTCCGGTAAACATAATTTAACTTTATCATAGTTTAAACAATCAATATCAGACAATTTAAAAACAGCAGTTACAGCTTTGCCATGGAATAAGGGAGTCAGGAACCATACCCAGAGCCCATGGTCAACATTGTATTGTGTACATACTCTTGCAAATATATGAATAAAGCTATCAAAGTTATTACCCTCTGCAAACTGTGGAAGGAATTTACTGACCTTTATTGCTTCTGGGGCTCAGTTATTCCTGTTCCCATTACCCCATGACCCTGACAAAGAGTCAGCATCTCCCTCTCATGTTGGCATTGTTTCACCTTTTCTTCAGCCTCCAGATGCCACAGTATCTCTGCTGATTCTAATTCCATCTGTTTTGCCTACCACAGTCTCTCATTTTCTTCAGCCTCCAAATGCCTCACTCTCTCTGCTGATTCTAATTCCAAACTTTTGGCTTCCAGTTCAGTGTCTTTAACTCTAGAAGGGTTTTTAAGTCCTCTGAGGAAAAGGTGAATGGTCTTGTTTCTGAAGGCTGCACATCCCCATCACCACACTAGCTGTTGGTCCATGCTCCAGTTGCAATTAAGGCTGAAATCATTTCCTCAGGCTGGCATGCACCAGTCCATTGGCTTCACAAACCTTGGCCAACTGGTTCTTTGTCAGCTTGCCATAATCCTCTGCTGATATTTTTGCCTACTTTCCCTGACTAAACTAAACTAATAAAATAAATACAATAGTTGCAAAAATGAAACTCTGTATGTTTACCTTGTGGCTGCCAAGAGTACACACACATTCAGTCACAACTGCCCACAGGCTACTGATGTTCAATTAATATCCCACCCAGCTGCCACCAGCATGTGACAGTCCCAACTCTGGGCCAGTAATCAAGGAGTCTCAACCTTCACCACTAACACCAGTGAGGGACAGCCACTAGGAGTAAAAATGGATACTCACAGTATTTTCAGACGCAGCTCTCTGCACCAAGCACAATTTCCATTAAGAGCACACAGGGAGAACACTCTAGACCTGGGGCTGCATTCTCTGTCTCTGTTCAGGTTCCAAATAGGACCCCACACTGACCACTTTGGAGCTTTGTGTCTCTGTTCCAAGTAGCTGACACACACACTCTTGGATATTTGATTTTCAGACATACACACATACACACCTGGGAAAGGCTGGCACAGATTTAACAGCTGTGCCCTCTCTGCCCAAGCTATAAGGTAACTACACTCCCACCAGTCAGCTACTCTAAGTCTGTTACAAGGGTACCCACTTATACTGAGTAAAATTAATATGAATACAAATGGTAGAGTTTGACCAAAGCAGCAAAACTTTCAGGAGTGACCACAGTGTCACTACAATAAGCATAAGTACTCTCAAGATGTTAAACTTATTCTTTAAAAGACCAGCCACAATGATAGGTATATAAATACTTAATAAATAGTAAAATAGAAAACATACTGAATATCTAGTTATAATAAACACCAGAGTTCCAGTCACAGGAGATATAAAAAATAAAGTTGGATAGGTTCACATAGATGCAGAAAAACAATACTTAAATAATCTCACTATATTTTTTGACTGACTAAAGAGTTACTGTTCAATAGTTAAGTTCATTACTACAGCAAGGCAAGATGAGGTGTGTAGATGTTTGAGATATCTGTGAGAGATCTTTCCTGTCAGATTCCAAAAAGCAAAGCGCTGCTGTGAGATTTCTGAAATATGCCTCACTAATATCTAAAGAGTCATTTCAGTGCTTTTTATAGAATGACATCGTATCTGCTCACCTGACTGTGGTGCAGTACACACCCAGAACTTTGCTAAGATCTGTTGCAGCATCTGAAAGCTATAAAACAATTTCAAAAGCTTCCAACCTTCCAAGGTAGCACTTAGTTCACCCCTAAGGACAATAAGTAAGATTCCTCGTCCTGGTTTCCCCAGAGATTTTTGTCTCTGGCAGCAATCAGACCCGTAAGATAAAATCTTCATGGCCTAAACCAACCCATTTAAATTTCAACCTATTTTTTTCAAAATTAGCTGGACTGATACTAATCTCTTCCCTTCCAGAATTATCTGTTAAGCATACATTTAATCAGTTCTAATAATACTGTCTGACATACATGTATTTCTCTTTTCCGTCCAGCAGGACCCACTGTTGATGCATTTTTAACACAAGCAACTTTGCAAATACATTTTTAACACAAGCATCTGTACAAATTCGTTTGAGAGTCAAGTTACATAAACTTCTTTACAAAATTCCAGCTAGCTATACTGCCATATGTTACACATGCACTGCCCCATTCTCTCTGGTGCAGATAGCACTGTCTCGTATCATCACAGCTAGCATCAGAAAAGTGTACAAAATTTTACATTTTTTCAAGGTGGGTACTACAGAATGGGTTAGACATTTTTTTCAGCTCCATTTCAAGTAGTTCTTGACTGATTTGTGCTCTTAGCAGACACCAGGACCTTAATGGAAATGTAGCTGTCTCCAGTTTTCACCAAGGGTTCCAATATTATTTACTAGCTTTGTGTAAGGTCTGTAAAAGTTTCTTAAGAGCTACTTTCTTAATCATATCCTTGTTGCGACAGCCTGTCCCCCCGTGGAAATTGTACTTCATTTTTGAAAAAAGAAATGTACGCCCACCCCCACCCCCCCCCCCCCACACACTCCCTTGAAACCAGTTCAAGTCCCTTTTATAGAAGACTGTATTTTTATTGCTATTCCTATTGCTGGAAGAATATCAAGATTTTCAAACTGTATATGTTAACCATTCTTGTCTGGCCTTCCACAAATAACCAGGTGTTCCTATGAACAAACTCACTTTCATGCCTAAAGCCACAACTGAAATTAATCTAAATCACTCCATTAAATAATCCAAAACAGGAATCCAGGCACCTCGAAGCTGGAAAAAATCCAATAATCCAAGTTATAGTTTAAAAACCTTTTAATGTGAGCGCGTTTATTCACATAAATAAAATGAACTTCTTCAGTCAAATAAAACGCATTCAAAAGAACATTTAAATACATTTCCTGATTCATGACATCACAAACCCACCCTAAAAAGTCATGTGATTATGAAGTCATATGATCAAAAAATTCACATGATTCATTCACAAACATATTATTGTTCTTATTTGATGTAAAAGGTGTATGTATGTATGTGTGTATATATATATATATATATATATATATATATATATATATATATATATATGTATGTATATATGTAAATATGTTAATATGTTAACATATAAACAGGAATAAACACCATAGATTTTGGTGTTCTTATTCCATATTTATCTTAAAAGTGACTTTAATTTTAGGATACATTTCAAGGAGCAATAATCATTTAGTCCAGGATATGAGTGTGCGTTGAGCCTTAATTGTCACAAAAGCTCATGCTCCTCTAACCTCAAAGTCCATGGACCACCCCATAATTTGGTACTATTTCCTCAATTGCTAAATATTTAAACTGGTGACTTGGTTCATTCATTATGTGTCTAGCCAAAGCGTTTGTGGTATTCTGTTTATTTATGCTATATAGATGTTCATAAATTCTTTGTTTAAAGTGTCTCTCTGTTTTCCCCACATAGAAGCAGACACATGCCTGGCACTGTGCAAGGTAGACTACCCCTTTTGTGTTGCAGTCAAATTTCCCCTGCACCTCATATTGTTCACCCAGAACAGTAAATGTTGATGTTAACTGTATAAATTTACAATAGGGGCATCTACCACATTTCTTCATACCTTTGTTGGGTATATAAGGTTTTACATTCCTTTCCAGGATAGATTTAATGTTGGACCCCCTTCTGTATGTAACCTTAGGTTTATCCATTAATTTGGTCCTAAGGGTAGCATCTTCGTTTTTAAGGGCCCAGTTTTTAATTATGATGTTCCCGAGGGCACCTGCATCCCTAGATAAAGCTGTTATAAAACTAACATTAAATTAATTTTCTATCCTATGATTCATGTCTATTATGGTACTCACCATCTACCCATTACATTCTAGTATGTTCCTATTCAGAATGGGTTTAAAATGGCATATCATTCTCTTCCTCTCAACTTCAACCATGATGTCATCCAAAAAAACTAGGTGAATACCCCCGCTTAAGGAACATGTTTCTCAAGTTTTGACATTTGTTGTCAAAATCCCGGTTAAAGGAATTCATCCTGGCAGCTCTCATGAGCTGCCCTTTCACCACTGCCCACTTTTGATGTACAGGATGGTTACTGGTGAAGTGAAGAAAATCATTAGAATATGTGGATTTTCTGTATATGTGGGCTACATATCTATTATTTACATTGTCCTTATTCAATTTCACATCTAGATAGGCCATTTTATGGCCACTGAAAGTGAATGTAAATTGTAGAAAGGATGTCATGTTTGACATCTCATCTAACAATTGGTTAACTGTTTCTAAATTACCTTTTATTAATAGAAACATGTCATCCAAAAACCGTGTATACCATCTCACATTGTTCCTGAATGTATCACTGGGAAACAAAAATTTGTTTTCCCAGAAGGCCATGATGGTATTTGCAAAACTGCCCCCACAGGGTGAACCCATAGAAACCCCGCTTTTTTGCAAATAGTAATTCTTATTGAATAGAAAAAAAATATTTTCCAAACTTAGTTCTAATAGGTCCTCTATTAAGTTCATTTCGTCCCCATCAACACCTTTCTCCATCAAGAATTCTCTCACCCAACTAATACCCAGAGCTCATGGTGTTGCAGTATGTAGGTCCTTGACATCTATCATCAGGAACCCAAATTCTGAATTATACTCAACTTTCATTTGTAAACAATAATACTTTATAAGAATTTCCAAGACCTCTAGGCCCTGCTTATCAAACAGACCCAGTAATTCACAATGAAAGACAGAATTTTTACAAATGGAACAATTGAAAAATGAACTTAATATAATGGAGATGAACATTGTCAGATATCCACTTTGGTCACTACAAATATGAGTTTGGTTGTATATTTTGCAGTATAGACACTGTTATTCAGAAATTGAGGAAATCTAAGTTAAAGCTTGAAAGGGATTGAAAAGAATACTCTAATGGAAGACCTTACCCACCCCCTCCCCCCTCACAAACTTGGTGTAACATCGAGCCTAAAGGGGCCACTGGGAACAATAGCCTTATGGATGAGAACCATGAAAATGTATAAGAACAGGGTAATACAACTGAAGTGGGGGATGAAGGGTCAGCTAATTGGAATGGCCGATTGAGGGGTCGAGAAGTACTTAACTCAAATCAACCATCTCAGGGTCAGGGTTTTCCCAATGGCCAAGCTTGGCAACAAACCTGACAACCATTGAGGAAGAATCAACGATCGAGAAAACAAACTCGGAGGAGAAGATAATTTTCCCAGTGGACACAACCAATAGTATGGATGGTAGTGGAGTGGTCACCATTTATACCAACAAAGAAGGTGACTTTAAAATCTATAACTTTACCACAAAACATGTGAAACCAGAATTAATAGAGGTGCTAGCCCATGGGCTTTCCTTTGTACCCACGAAAAGAGCGGATATTTCCAGGACTCTTATTGACTTGAAAGTATATTTACATAAATTAAATTTGCACCTTTTGTTGGGTAATAATTTTTTGACTAGAGGTGAACATAGAATTTCTAGCTTGTTTAACCTCCCATTGCATGCTACCTTAGGGATTTTCGAGAAATTATGTGAAATGGATTTTAGGGATGTTTTGATTAGAACAAGTTATAAGCAACACAAATTCAACCTACATCCCTCTCAAATACAAGATCTTGCCGAACTGAAACTGTTTAATATACATGTGATGCGACCCGATAAGGGTGGGGGCCTAATTTTCATGGATGAAAGTGATTACACCTTGAGGATGCTAACTATGTTAGACAGCGAAGCATATGAGAAAATTTATGTAAATTAAGTAAATAGGGCCTTCTTGAAAATTAGGAACACCATTAATGACATGTTTCTGGAAGGCAAGATTAGTCTTAACATTAGTAACTATTTGACAATGGCTGCCTCTTTGACACCTGTAATATTTGGAATCCCGAAAATCCATAAAAATTTAGAAGACCCCCCCCCACATACTGAGACCCATAGTGGATGGTAGAAACAGCATCACATATGCCTGTGCTAAACTGGTGGACGGAAAGCTAAAGAAATATCTTGCCACCGAATCTCAAATTTGCAAGGATTCCTGGGGTTTTTTACAAGCATTGAACGAAGTTAAGTATAATTCAGAATTTGGGTTCCTGACGATAGATGTCAAGGACCTATATACTGCAATACCACAAGCTCTGGGTATTAGATGGGTGAGAGAATTCTTGATGGAGAAAGGTGTTGATGGGGACGAAATTAACCTAATAGAGGCCCTATTAGAACTAATTTTGGAAAATAATTTTTTTCTATTCAATAAATATTACTATTTGCAGAAAAGCAGGGTTGCTATGGGTTCACCCTGTGGGGGCAGTTTTGCAAATACCGTCATGGCCTTCTGGGAAAAGAATTTTTTGTTTCCCATTGATACATTCAGGAACAATGTCAGATGGTATACACAGTTTTTGGATGACATGTTTCTATTAATAAAAGGTAATGTAGAAAGAGTTAACCAATTGTTAGATGAGATGTCAGACATGACATCCATTCTACAATTTACATTCAGTTTCGGTGAACATGAAATGGCCTATCTAGATGTGAAACTGAATAATGACAGTGTAAATAATAGATATATAGCCCACATATACAGAAAATCCACATATGCTAATGATTTTCTTCACTTCACCAGTAACCATCTTGTACATCAAAAGCGGGCAGTTGTGAAAGGGCAACTCGTGAGAGCTGCCAGGATGAATTCCCTTAACCAGGATTTTGACAACGAATGTCAAAACTTGAGAAACATGTTCCTTAAGGGGGGGGTATCCACCTAGTTTTTTGGATGACATAATGGTTGAAGTGGAAAAGAAGAGAATGGTAGGCCATTTTAAACCCATTCTAAACAGGAACATACTAGAATGTAATGGGTAGATGGTGAGTACCATATTAGACATGAATCCTAGGATAGAAAATGAATTTAATGTTAGTTTTATAACAGCTTTATCTAGGGATGCAGGTGCCCTCAGGAACATCTTAATTAAAAACTGGGCCCTTATAAATGAAGATGCTACCCTTGGGACCAAATTAATGGCTAAACCTAAGGTTACATATAGAAGGGGGCCCAACATTAAATCTATCCTTGTAAGGAATGTAAAACCTTATGTACCCAACAAAGGTATGAAGAAATGTGGTGGATGCCCCTATTGTAAATTTATACAGTTAACATTAACAGTTACTGTTCTGGGTGAACAATATGAGGTGCAGGGGAGATTTGACTGCAACACAAAGGGGGTATTCTACCTTGTACAGTGCCAGGCATATGTCTGCTTCTATGTGGGGAAAACAGAGAGACACTTTAAACAAAGAATTTATGAACATCCATATAGCATAAATAAACAGAATAACACAAATGTTTTGGCTAGACACATAATGAATGAACCAAGTCACCAGTTTAAATATTTAGTAATTGAGCAAGTAGTACCCAATTATGGGTGGGGTGGGGTCCGTGGACTTTGAAGTTAGAGGCGCATGAGCTTTTGTGGCAATTAAGGCTCAATGCACACTCATATCCTGGACTAAATGATTATTGCTCCTTGAAATGTATCCTAAAATTAGTCACTTTTAAGATAAATATGGAATAAGAAAACCAAAATTGATGGTGTTTATTCCTGTTTATATGTTAACATATTAACATATTTACATATCTATATATATATATATATATATATATATATATATATATATATATATATATTTTTTTTTTTTTTTCTTACATCAAATAAGAATAATAATATGTTTGAATGAATCGTGAATTTTTTGATCATATGACTTGATAATCACATGACATTTTAGGGTTGGTTTGTGATGTCATGAATCAGGAAATGAATTTAAATGTTCTTTTGAATGCCTTTTATTTGTCTGAAGAAGTTCATTTTATTCATGTGAACGAAAGCACTCACATTAAAAGGTTTTTAAACTATAACTTGTATTATTGGATTCTTTCCAGCTTCGAGGTGCCTGGATTCCTGATTTGGATTATTTGCTTGTGTTTCTTTCTTCTAAATCACTCTTATTAACCTTTTAGAGTTTTTATTGGAACTGAACTAAATAGAAACGATTCACAATGGTTTGTGTTTTAGACTGCTAACAAATTTGGCAAGAAGATTTTTATATCCACTCTCAAGGTAGTTGGCTGAGTGTATCAAATTCTCCTATGAGAAGCATGGTAAGCAGCTGTCAGTGCAGCCAAAAGCTCATTTTACAAGGGTTGTGGCTACTTCACAAATGTTTTTCAGAAATGTCTGAATAGAAGACATCTCTTTGGCTACAATGTGGGCTTCCCTGCTATTTTTGCAATGCACTACATACTGAATGTCATCCTCATACTGATGCTGCCTTTGGGTTGACAATTACTTTGGGTGTCCTTTTACAATGTCACCCAAGAAAGTCTGCTAGGTACTCTGTTCTAGTGGTGAAGAGGATGAACCAGACCGTGACAGATAAGAATGTTTTTAGAGTATAGTCATGGTTCATCTTACTCACATCCCCATCAACCTTTCCCTGACCTGGCTGGAGGGAATTGTTTTCTCTTGCAGTCATGAACTTTTATTCTAGAAGTGTCCTGCTTATGAGTAGCCTATTTTTTACGATCTGTAGATTGAAGTGCTGAGCAGATTTTGAGCTGGCACTTCAGTCCTAATGGTGAAGTGGATTAACCACAGCCATTCATATCTATTGTTATGGTAAGTTTATAACTTTTATTTCTGTGTGAGATGACATTTCTAACCAAAACATTATGTCTGTTGCTGTTTTAATGCTTTTCGGTATTCCCAGATGTGATTTGTATGTCCTTCAAGCATTTGTTTTGTCAGTTGATAGGAACTATTACTTTAACTTTATACATTATACCTTGGCCCCAATATTTATTTCTTGAAATAAAAAATAAGGCTGAAAGTCTTTTCTTACTGGCCATCTTTACTTAGGCATCCATTTATTTAACTTTTCTATTTCTTTTTTTTTTCCTGCTGTGTGATAGTCTTCCTGCTGACCATCAAGAATACCCAAAATTGACTCAAGCCCATCAGTTCTTCTGTGGTTGGGGATTTCAGAAAACCAGGAAGACTAAAGCCATCCTGAGGAGCTGTAATTCAGGCAGCCATGAGGATTGCTTGTGTCTTTGCTGGAATCTCAGCTATGGTGAAAGCTAAATGATCTATCCCCCTTCTTGGATGGAGGTGTGAGCTATGTGCAGTACTGTGGGAACTCACTATGCCTTCAGTATGTGAGTGTGTAATCCTGTGCATTTGCCAATGAAGACTACCATCAGGTGGCTACTTGGTGAGCTGAAAGTCCCATAAGGAAGCCCGCTATATCACATGCCTGCCCTCCCCTAGAATAAGCATGACGTTTTCTCTATCATTGCTGTCAGTTAGCATAGTTGCTAATTAATACTGGGTCATCTGGGCCATAGTTACATTTTTATCCCTGTATGCCATCAGTGCTGACATCTTTTTATTTACTTGTTTCAGTAATTACATTTTAAGTCATTATCAGTACCTCCTAAATTATTTGTTTTTCTTCACCTAAAAAAATCTGTTTCTTCTAGCAGTTCTTCGTGTTTTGCTTGCAGGTATAGTCTGCTGAACATGTCTGCTGTATCTGCTCTATGTAGTTCTTTGCTTGGTCTATATTTCACTTTCAGACTTCTCTAAGTTTACTACCATTGTCAGCAATCTCAGAAATGCCTTGTACAGCAGCTGTTTGAATATGCCATACATGGATGTGTGGTCTTTTTACATCTGAACGACTTTACCACAGATAAGTAGTCATAGAGTTTCTCACATCCATGTACTGTTGCTAGCAGTTTCTGTTTTTTTTTTCCCAAAGAATTTCTGTTTTTGCATTTGTAAATGAAATGCTCGACCCATTGAGAACTGGTCTGTTTCCTTGCAGGATCACAATTCCTTTACCTTTCTGTCTGGCATCTGCTCATAGAACAACTGGCTTATTCATGCCATATTTTATTGTCGGCACAATTAATTACATAAGCATTTGCATTTATGAGCAGCTCATAAATGCTTTATCCCATTCATGTGTTCCCTCAAATTAGCTATGCTAAGATCCCAGTTATTCACACTGGGGTAATATATAATTATCGACCATGGATGGTTATGGCTAATCTAAAACCAAATGGAATGGGTTAATTCAGGCATCAAAAGTAAAATTATCTGTGCTTAAAATGTCCCACAAGGGCAACTAGCCTAATATTTACATATGAACCTGTTTCAAAATTCTTACTTTGTTCATGGTTCCATTCCTAGGGTACATATTGCTCAAGCAGTTTTCTTAAGATGCATACTTATCTCAGATATGTTAGGTACAAACTTTACAAGACAAGTCACCATTCCTAGAAATGTGTTTTTTTTTTCTTGCATCTGCACAGCATCTTGGATTTTTTTGGGATCAAGTTATATACTCTCTGTTGTCAGTGTGCCATGCACGTGTTTCAGACTTGTCACTCCAGTTTTACATTTGCTGTTATGTGGCTTGTAATTACAGTACCTTAATCTGTTAAGCAAGTGTGGCAGGTCATGTCATGCTGTTCTTGAGTCTAACCATACTGTAAAAGATCACTGATGAGGTTTACAACAGCTTACAAACCTTCAATTACTTTAGCAACGGCTCACTGTAGCAACTCTGATGCTGACAAAGTACCTTGTGAAGCCCAAGGAACCTCTTCCCTCAAAATGGTCTATTAAAGTTACACATTTTGGAGCATTTTAGATGTAGCTTTATCTGCTGGAAACCATGGATTTGCATCTACTCCTGACAAAACTTAAGATTTCAAATTTCTGAGCCACTTCCTTGAATGAATAAAAAAAGGTGGTGCTCCTTATCCATCTATTCAAATTCGACAAACCAATATTAATGCACATCATATTTTTCTTAACATCTACTTTACTGTACACCATTCATTTGGCTTCTTAATGACTCCAGTTGATGTCCTTCCCTATCACTGTTGCAGTATTCCTTATCAAAGGGATCCCCTTCCAAGGGTAGCTCAATGTCTGGCAAGTATACTAAAGCCTTTAGTTCTTAAAGGCATCGTACGTCACAGTATGGTCCCCGGACAAAGCGTAGGGCATAATGGTGTTGTACAGATGCACACACACACACAGTACTTCTTTGCTACCAGTCTGAACACCATTGTTGAACATCGTCCTGAACACCTTTCTGTTTTGCTGGCTACCAAGCCATGTTTTCAGATAAGTACCCCATTGGTATTTCTTCTTTTTCTCCTGTTGTTATGATTATTATGTTCATATCATCCAGAAAGGGAAAATGTCAGTCTGAGAGGCAGATTCCCCATAAAAACCACCATGACCAGTGTCTTCTCTGTTTCGGTGCTTCCCATGATCATACACAGTGTTCTGTCTGGCAGGTGTTTGTGCCCAAGACCTTATGTAGTCATCTCTCTTCCTTGTTCATATATCTTGAGAATCAGTGTCTGAACTTGTTGGCTCAGGGTGCTATGGCAGAATCCTCCTGTCCCGAGGGCCAGCCATCTGCTAAGAAGGCCAAAAAAAGTTAGATCTGATTTGGCTGCTGTCTATCTTTCCCTGGACATCTCTCTTGAGGCTGGTGAAAGCCCAGAGGACCATCCGGTAGTTGCTTCAGATACCTCTGGCATGACCGTGTCCAAGGTCAGCATGGATCTAGCTTCTTGCACATCCTTGGAGGTTTTTCAAACATCTATACCTGATGTCGAGGGGGGACCTTGTCTGATTATTTCCAAGGGACCAAGGGGGATTCCTCAGATCTTGGTTTGGGATGAGATTCCTATGACCATTATCAAATCTCGCCAGGAGTCTGACCCTCAGAGGGTGTTTTGTCCAGATGTTCCACAGAAAAAGAGGCAAAAAAACAAAGCATATTTCCCCTGTTGTTAAGGATCCCCAACGTGAATGGCAAAATTTTGCTCAGGGTTCATTTAATGCTTTGATGTCCTTGAAGCCTCTTCAAGGGGTCTCTCTACCTGGTCCTCCCTGGTCTTCCACTCCACCTAAGAGATCCAGGAAATTGAATCTTTGGCTTATTTTTCCCAATTCCCTTCCCCTTTGCACTACGGTTCTGAGAAGGAGGATTGTATAAGTCCAGCCCCCCCCCCCCCCCAGGAACTCTGTTTTGGGAATATCATTGCCTGTATAATGGATTATTTTAAGTGGGATTGTTCTCAAGTTTCTGAAGTTCAAAAAATGATATTCTGACCTCCTACAGATGGAGTCTCCTAAGTCTCCTGCTGTTCCTCCTGTTCTGGCTGCTCTTCTGGATATTTTCTCTGCAGCATCAGTGGCCCCTGACTCTCCGCCCCCTGCTCCTAAGAAACCCGATTGATTCTAGAAAGTCCCTGAGGATTGTACATTTCTTAACAAATGCCCTTCTGCTGATCCTTCTGTAGTGTCATTCTCCTCTAATAAGCCCTCCAAATTATTGCTCTCTATTGAACTGTTGCCTTCTAATAAGGATAGGGCTATGGAAAAGCTGGGCATAAAGTTTACACTGCTGCCACTTTATACTTTAGGGTCATCGACTACCAGACTTGTCTGACTTGGTATGTTTTGGCCCTCTTTCTCAGGTTTCTGAAGTGGTTTCTGACCTTCCTGGCTCTGAGGGGAAGGCTTTGTCTTTTTCCCTGCTAAGCTATACTTCTCAAGTTGCCTGTCACTCAGTCAAATGTAGCTATGATACAGCTCTTGCCTCCTCCAGGGCTGCTTCCTTTGGTTCAGTTATGAGATGTTATTCTTGACTTCTCTTGATGACATTAAGGACAAACTTTTAGATGCTCCTTTGGATAATAAAATAGTAAAAATCTTTTTGGATCTGCTGCAGCTGAACTTTTCAAGTCTATCTAGGATAAGGATAAAGCCTTACGGGAGTTAAAACATTTTTTTTGTTTCTCCTATTTCCAAATTTCAGTGGAATTATCCCTCCAAGTCTGCTTTTGTTTGTAGGCAATCTTCTCCTCCCAAGAGCAAGAAGGGTTCTAGGCATGTGCCTCCCTCTAAGTCTACTAACACTTCTGCCTTACAGTAGAAGCTTTTCCAGAAAAAGCTGGGTTCTTTTGCTTCCCACTGCCCTCAGCCAAGTTCCCTTGTCCATCCATCTGTCCCTGTCCCTTCCAAATTGACTTGAGATAATGTCAGACTCTGGTTTTGTCCATTAACTATCAGGATTACTTCATGGTTTGGAAATCCCTTCATCCCTTTTTAGGCATTCATCAACCTCTTAAGGAACAGCTGTGTCATTTTCCAGAGGTTCTTCATTTGCTTTTGGCTCAGGGCACCATTCAGGCAGCGCCTCCTGCCCAGATCGGGAAGGGATTTTACTCCAGGATGTTTCTGATCCCACGAAAGGAAGACATTAGAGAACAATTCTGGATATTTCTCAGTTGAACACTTTTCTCAAGATTCTTCCTCTTTTACTTCATGCCATTCTGGTCTCTTGGGATCTCAAGGATGCATATCTTCACATCCCCATCCAGACTCCCTTTATGGAAATGTCTGTCTCTTCCTTGCATTTTCAGTTCTCTGTTTTGCCCTTTGGCCTCTCTACTCCTCCAAGGATGTTCACCAGATGCCTCATTCCTGTCATTGTTTTTTGCAGGGTTCAAGGAATACAGATCTTTCCCTATCTGGCCAATGTGCTTATTTAAGCTCCTTCCCCAAACACTCTGTTGCAGGATCTAAAGTTTACTACTTCCCTGTTACAGAGTCTGGGATTCACCATAAACTTCCAGAAATCATCTTGCTTCCTTTCCAAAATCATATTTTTCTCAGCTGCAGGCTTTGGACATTTCACATGCTGGCATCCCTGCCTGCCCCCAAAGGCTTTATCTCTAATTGCCTTTTTCCCTTCTTCCTCTGGCGTCTGTCTCAGCCAGGGAATTTCTCAGGGTTCTTGGGTTCATAACTTCAGCCATTCCCTTGCTTGCTTTCCCCAGGTTCCATATAAGAAAGCTTCAGGGGTACTTCACATCAGTGTGGCTCCTACATTGTCACCCCCTGGACTTCCTGGTAACTTTGATTCCTGCCTCAAGCTCAAGCTTTGGTGGTTTTATCCACCTTCTCTCAACCCGGAGCTTCCTTTTTAAGCTCCAGTTCCAACATAGGAGCTCTTTGCAGATGCATCAGACAGGGGGTGCAGTGCTTCCTGCTGCCCCTTCAAGGTTCATGGTCTTTTGCCTCCTCATCAGAGGTCAGATCACATCAGTATAAAGGAGGTGAAGGCTCTGGTTTGGCTCTTCAGGCTTTTCATTACCTCTTTCATCCTGGGCCCCTCAAAGATTTCACAGACAATACCTTAGTGATGTGGTATGTGAGCAAGCAAGGGGGCACACGCTTCTGTCTTTATTGCAGACTAGCCCTTCAGGCCTGGGCTTTGGCAGTTGAGTAACAAATGACTCTTCATGTCAGTTTACATTCCTTTGGAGCACAGTCTAGTGGCAAACTCATTGAAAAGGTCCAGCACACAAGCTCACGAATAGATGCTTCACTGAGATGTGTTCGTGGACATTGTCCATCGGTGGGGTATTCCTCAGGTAGATCTTTTTGCCTCCACTCTGAACAGATAGCTTTCTCTATTCTCTTCCAGAGTCCCTAGTCCTCTAGCGTGGAAAGTGGATGCTTTGTCTTTTCCTTGGAAGGGGATGTTTCTGTATGCATTCACTCTCCTTACTTTGTTACCACGAGCCTTGCACAAGATCAGGCAGGGCTGTTCCAAAATTTTGCTATCGACTCCATTTTAGCCCAGACAGCACTGGTTCCCCTTCTTTCTCACTAGGTCAGGAGCAATCACCACAAGTTACCTTACTGGATGGATCTTCTAACACAAGACAAGGAATCTGTTATCCATCCTCACTTGTCCACTCTTCAGCTGATGCTGTGGGCGATAGGGTTGTGATCCTTTTCAGGCACCTTTTTTTCTGAGACCGTGCTTCAGGTTCTGCAGGAGGCTAGGAAACCCACTGCCATGCAATCATGTGTGTCCAAATAGAAGCATATTTTCTGTCTGGTGCTTCTCTTGCCATCAGGATACCTTATCTGTGGAGGTTCCTCTGATTCTCTATTATTTGTGTGATCTTCTCCAAACTAGGGTGGTATATTATTCATTTAAAGCTCCCGTCAGCAATTTCTCCTTGTCTGCCCTTGACTCCTCTCCTGGCCTGTATATTTGAGGGCAAGCAATCTCTCAAAGGTGTCCTTCATATCAGGCCCCCCAGGAAGCCTATTCCATCTAACTGGGGCCTCATTTTTGTACTTGAAAAAATTGATTCAGGCTCCTTTTGAGCCTGCTTCTTCAGCTTCCTTGCAACGTTTTACATGGAAGACTGTTCTTTTGGCTCTCACTTCAGCCAGTAGAGGGTCTGAACCTCAGGCTGTCATGGCTATTCCTCCTTTCTTAGTTTTCCACAGAGATAGGGTGTTTCTTCATCCTTTTTATAACCAAGGTTGTCAATGTGTTGTAAATTAATCAGTCTGTTCATCCTTCCTTTTTTCCTTCTCTGCAGTCTGCCAGTGAGAAGGTTCTTCACACCTTTGATTTGCACAGACATGTCAGATGTGGATAAACCTAAAGTTATCCACAGATCTGAGCAGTTTTTTCTTTCCTTTTACCCCAGGATTTTGGGTTTGGCTGTCTCTAAGCAAACCATCTCCTCCAGGATTTCTAAGACCATTTCTTTTCGTTGCTCTTTTCATGGAAAATATATTTCCTGGTCAGTAAAGGCACATTCTACTAGGGCAGTTGCCTCCTCTGGTACTTTTTTCAAGGGTCTGGATGCCAGTTCCATCCTTGAGGTTGCCACTTGGTCCTCTGCTCATGCTTTCACTAAGCATTACAAGTTGGATGTTAATTTCCAGGGCCAGGGCAGACTTAGCCAGGGTTATTCTGCATGGGTTTGTAGATGGCTATTCTGGTACTTCCTCCTTACAGGCTTCCTCTTGAGCTCCAAAGATTTACCCTCATTCTACTTTAAGACTATAGCAAAATCCCAGGCAATGAGGTTGGGCATGCCTTACCCAGATGGGAAGGAGGGATTTGTCAGCAGACAGTAACTCCTTCTATTGGAGATTGAAGTGCAATTCCCAGCTGTATGGCAAGGCTACATTGGTAGCTAGAAGGGAAATACGTGAGCTGAGATGGGTAGTGATAACTGCATTATGCTTGCTTTGCTTAGTTAGGAAATACTACCTGCTAAAATTCTCCAGACATTGCATATGATGCTTGCTTCTTGACTCACCTGTCTGGAGTTGGGGGAATTATAGTCATAGAGGTCAAAGAGCAATAGGCCCTTCTATCCTTGGATAAGGAAGTCCCACCTGCAGGGTTAAGCAGGATTCATATATTCCCCCTTAAGGCAGTAGAATGTATATAGGGAGGGGAAACAGTCACCCTAAATAATGCAGACTGTGAGGTTGTTCTTTCCCTAGAGAGGAAGTGAGGGATGGCAGACCACTCTCTTACAGAAAAAGGCATAAGAAAGGGTGACAGGGAGTTTATAGAGACTGAGCAGTCATCAGCTGTTGGTAGAACATGGAACTAAAAATCCTTAAACTACAATCCAAATTTAAAAGCTACATATGATTGAAGGACATTGCAATCCAACCCGTCATATACCATGTCTAAATTACTGAAACTTGGAAGTAAAATCCTATACATACTCCTTGTTTTTATTTGTGAACTTAATCTTATAACAAAATCACTCCCTTGTAGTTTTAAATATGCACTTATCATACTGCTTGCAAAGATTTCTTCATTTACTGCTGCCTTCAGCTTTCTCTCTTTAAAAAACATATGATCAGTTGACAAAATAGTTGCAGCAGACCACACCATTGTACTGCAGAAGCTAGGCAGCCATGGATTCTCACAGAAGTAATAAGATGGTTTGAAACCTATCTTTCAAGTAGGACATTTGCAGTTATTGGTCTTGACAAGCACTCCAAATCAGGTACCATTCATTACCAATGATGTTTCACTGGGCAAGTACTTGAACAACTGCTCTTTTCAGTTTTAATATTGATCTCCTGCACATCAGTTGTGTATTGTATGCTGCTGATACAGTTATTAATAGGTCACACAATAATGATACCATAATTATAGAGCAACAAAATTACTTTAACACATTATGGAACTGGCTAGCCGATAATGAACAAAGGCTCAACATAAAAATGACAAATGTAGTGTTATCTGGTGTATCGCAGACTTAGAAGGCTCTGATAATAATAGACACTACAGGTTCCATACTGTCATAAGTAGAGGAGAAAGATACTTGGACATAATTCTTGACCTGAATCTCTCATTCATTGGTGACCTGCATGTCTGTAAGAGCAGAGTTCTTGTTCACTTCAAGATGTCCTGCTAAATATTAGAAGAAGCCTTCTTTCACAATAGCAGTATGCAAAAGAGCATTGTGTAAACACTCCCCAGTTACTTGGAATTTGATTCCACATAAAGAATACAAGGAATAAACACAATGTCCTATGCTGATTGCCTCAAAGCCCTGCCTCTTTACTTGGTATCATACAGATGTCTGAGAGGTGGTCTTTGCCTGGCATGCAAGGCATCCCTGGACTGTCCTTTGATGAACCTTTTGCACATCCATAAAACAAACGGCATCAGAAGTACTAGATTAAAAGACCTAAATTTTGCTTGTGGCATAAATAGGAAATAGGACAAGTTGGAGAGGAAGATAGGTTTCTCAGAGAATTCCCATTCTCTGGAACAAGCAACCTATCCATGTGAAGCAGAATCCTTCCCTATCTCTATTTAATGGATGGGTAATCAAAATTCACCCCTGGTCTGACTCTTTTCTCTGATGGACAGAGGCAGTCAGTAGATCACCCCCGTATAAATCAAATGTGTTGGTCACATTTTGGTTGCATAGCTAGGCTTATAAGGGCCGTAGTGATCATTGGCCTAGTATACAGCTGTAAACAAGAGATAAGAAATTAGATAAACTCTCCATTTTTAGAAATTAAAGGGGTGCATCGTAAAGAAAATTTGTTATTTTTCAGATCTTATTAAGCTATGTTAGCCTTCATAATTTATCCATAATACTTCCAGTAATACAATGATCCGCAGTGGTGGTGCTGCGGTAGCGTTGTCACTTCACAGCAAGACGTTGTCCCGTTCGATTCTCAGCTAGAGCGTCTTTTGTGGAGACATGCGTGAATGGGCATACCTTTGTTGAAGGTTGTGCATTAGGGCTGGCAACTCAGCATGTAAAAATCAACTGCCAATCATTAGCGGACCGGAGTTCCGCTGTGGCGACCCCTAACCGGGAAAAGCCGAAATACACAACAACAACTTCCAGTAATACAATATAATAGAAGCCTTCCTGCTCCTTTCTACTGTGACACAGAACATACCTGTTGGTTACTTATCTATAAATGTGTGCAAAACATTTGTAGACTTGAGCAATCATTAATTAGTACTACTACAAGTGTGTATATTTTGTTTATAGATAAAGCAGCATTTCTATATGTGTGCATCACTGTTTGTTGATAAAATGCTAGCAAAAGGATCTTACTGTTTTCTTTTCTTTTGTAAGTATATTATTACATATTCTAACCTGAATGTGTACTATCTGTTAATGAAAGATACAGATATTCTCATATTGAATTGCTTCTTTACTTGTGTAAGGTCAGCCCTGAGGTATGAACGATGCATGTGTTGCTGAACCATATTCCTACAAGGATGCTAGCCAAAGATAGTTCAAGATTGCTTGCTAGGTATAGAAGAACTGTTTTCTGTATGATGCTGAACCACATCACCAGAAGAATACATGACAATGATAAGTGTTGTGATGAACTGTGTTGTGTTCAAACTTTTTTGTGTGTGTATTCCTTTGCCAAATGGCTTGAGTAATGCCTGAAAGCAGTGTCAGTGGCACAACAGGTACCACACTTGCCTTTGGTACAGAACGCTGTGGATTGTATTACCGTACCTTATAGATTGAGTGCTGACACTGCAGTGCAGCATAAGGTGGGTGCTGCACTCCTGAGTTTGTCATTCTTCTGACTTAAACTGAGGACCCATCTGCTTGAATTAGTGGTAGCTCTGGTGGATGTAAAAGGTCTTACAGCACCTACTGAGAAGAGTAGGGGTCCTTTATATACCAAAGAATTCTTATTTACAAAATATTTACATTTTTACAGATGTACAAATATATAGATATACAAATCTGTTTACATATATTCATAATTTCCTTTAGAGTCATACTAATTTTTCATCCCTATTATACCCCACACTCCTTTTTCTATAACCACCATCTCATTTTACTTAATATTGCTCCTAAACTCCATTTACCATTAAACAAAATGTATTCTTTCATTCCATATAAATAAAATAACTTTTTATCTATTGTTTTATAACATAGTCTTTACTCTTCTTATAATATTCTTTTCTCTTCTTATAATATTTATGTTTAATCATGGCTATCTTTATTTTATCCACTTCTTTTATATCTTCGAAAAAATCTTCCTTACATAATTTTCTCCATAACGTTTTTACTCTTTTATATTTGAAAAATACATGTTCTTTAGTTTCTTCTTCTTCATGATACAAACATTTTCTGTCACTTTTCTTTTTATATGGCATATTTCCTTTTTCTGGCAATTTATGTTTTAACAGTCTCCACAAAAAAATCTTGACATTCTACTTTCGTATTAAATCATCTGCTTAGTTTTGTAGTTTTAATTTTTTAATCTGTTAGATTCTCCTGCAGTTTTACATAGTAATGTCTTAGTAATGTTTTTTTATTACATTCTTATACCATACAAAAATACTTTTTTTCTTGGTAACATTTTATTTCTTCAGTTATACACTCTTTTTCCCATACCCCAAAATTTATCATACTTCTATTTATACAGTTTTACTACTAATCTCTCATCTTTCATTTTATTCACTTTAAGACTTTGTACAAATTTAATGAAGTATATACCACTAGGTTAATTAACCCTAAACATTCTCCTTCTTTATTTTCATACAAAACTCATCCTTTTATTTGGTTTACTCTAGAACTCCATGTAAATGAAAAAAAAAAAATGATCTGCAATAATTCCTTTTCAAATACTGTTGGCAAAATAAATACACTTGCTAAATATGCTATTTTTTCCTGTCGGTATTGAATTTCTTAAACAAGCCTTTTTTCTGAATTCTAATGTATGTTCTCTAGAAAAGGCAGGTTTGTTTTATTTCTTCTATTGTTTTTCCCCATTGAATTCTACTTACAGTGTTGGCCAAATTAATAGAAATCTGTGTTTTTATTTATTTTTTTTTAATTGTTTCACCATATAACTCAATATGAGTATATGAAATGACAAACAATATAATTCATGTTATATGAGAAAATATTCTCATACAATGTTCTGATATTTTGCGAATGACCCTTTGGCCATTATCAAGGATGCAACTCATTGAGGTATAGAACGATCAAGTTCATGGCAATGTTCAGTCATAGAAGCACTGCATGCCCAAGTTGAAATGAGTTCTTCATTCAGTTGCTGCTTGTTTGCAATGGTCTTTTTCTTCATCTCTGACTACAGAGTAACTTATAAGTTCTCTTTTCGATTCTTATCTGGGCTGTTACCCGGCTATGGTAACACTTCAGTACCATGGACCTCAAGGAAACTTGTCACTTGTTTACATTTGTGACATGGGGCACCATCGTGCATGAAGATGAAGTCCCCTATCCCTGTAAATCCCTTCTTCTTTACCCAGTCACACAGCTGAGGGAGCAGACATTGCTGTAGTGTGGTTCTCTACTGTTTCTGCTTCATGTTTCCCTGAACACTGTAGAGCTGACCTATTCCAAAGATGCTCATAATGATCCACACCATCATTTGAGTGGAGTGCTTGATGCACTGAATGATATAATCGTCCCTCATCTGCTCCCCAGGTTGACATATTGTACTTGCTGATCCAAGCACTGTATTATGCTCACGTCACTGAAAACAGCCCATTCCCAATCTTCTGTCCAGTTTTGAAACTTTTCCGCCCAGCACAGTCTTTTTGCCTTCATTTGGTTGGACAATGTCTGTTTCTTCAGAGGTCTGGAAGCTTGAAACCCAGTGTCCAGAAGTCTCCATCTAACTGTTCTGGAACTCACTGTAACACCCTGTTGTTCCAGCATCCCCTGCAGCTGTCTACTAGATGCCTTGCAATTCTAATGGCATTCTCTGATCAGATATGAACTATCCTGAGGAGTTGTGGACATTCTGCAACCACATCTGCCAGAATGTCTGGGCGACAACCCTTCAACGGTTTTCAGTTTCTTCCAAATTCAGCTTGACAGATGGCTGACTAACTCCGACCTTCTTGGTGATTTCTGATCCAGGAGCACCTTCACTGAGCAGAATTTCAACTTGTGCATGTTTTTTGTGGCATTAAGTCAGCCAGTTTAAACATTTTTAAGACTAAGGAGCTACATCATTATGAGATAAATTCTCTTTAAGTAGGTAAATACTGTAGTCATTTCGTGCTAAACAACTTTTTTAAAGAGTTATCAAACTGAAATGAAATGATTTTGTGAGTTTCTGAAAAACCCAGACTGAAAATCACTAAATAAACTAAGAAATTTCCATTATTTGTCAGTATTTCTATTAATTTGGCCAGAACTGGAGATCTTTCTTCCCAAATTTTATACCTAGCACAGAAATTTATTTATTTATTTATTTATTATTTATTTACATTTGTTGACCGGGCTAGTCTGGCTGGATACAAGTCCATTTTCAGCAGAGGCCCGAGGAGAAAAGCTCCACTATATACTAGTAACTAACATAAAAAAAAAACAGCACAGTAAGATACAAAGTTATGAGCATCTACAGAGATAATCACATGTAGCATTGTAAGAATTCAGAAGCACTTTAACAAAAGTTTAAAGTACAGTAAGGATTCATAAACCTATAATGTTTGCAAAAGCAGGAGCAGTAATTTTGAAAGAGAGAGACTATAGTAACTGACAAAGCATATATACAATATTTACAGTATTAACAATTATGATGAACATTTTGTGCTAGGGCACAAGTTTTATGATACAGATTTACACAGAAGTGAGTAGACATATAGGTTTAAATAAAAGGAGAGATGACAGGTTGCACTACAATATCAAGTGTACAGAGAAAATGACATAATAGGAAGAGTAATATTTCAGGCATTGTAAAATATATACCCCTACCTTTACAACCTCACCTAAACCTTTACTTTTTTTTCTTTATTTAAAGCTATCCCTATCACCTCTAGACACTTGTTTGTGCAAATTATTAATACTTTTATCCAAATTTTGTTTTTTTGCAATTATAATATCATCTGCATATGTTAACAACAGAACTGCAATTCTTAACCCTTTAGGTGTTATATAACCCACTTCATTTTGTAATTTATCTCGTATGCTGTCACATTCATAACTAACTCTTCATATGTACCTCTTGGCTTAACCAGTCATTTAGAAGTATACTTATTACAATACACTGACAAACATCATTTCCTAACTTTATAATTTATATTATATTCTTTCATAATTACCCATAAGATTTAATATCCAGTTGTATCACATGCCTTGTTAAGGTCTCCTGTCACGATTTTTGCTTCTTCTTTTCTGTTCATAATGTCATCCACAATTTCTTTTTGTTATTACCTATAAATATATATATATATATATATATATATATATATATATATATATATATATATATATATATATATATATATTATCTTCCATAACATTTTCCATTTTAGTTACACACACATAGCATAAATATATATATATATATATATATATATATATATATATATATATATATATATGTGTGTGTGTAGAGCGTCTTCTGTGTGGCGACATGCGTGAATGGGCATTCCTTCATTGAAGGTTGTGTGTTAGGCCCGGCAAGCCAGCACGTAAAAATCTACTGCCAATCATTAGCGGACAGGAGTTCTGCTGTGGCGACCCGTAACTGGGAAAAGCCGAAAGACACAACAACATATTATCTTCCATAACATTTTCCATATTAGTTTCAAATCTTTTATATTATTTACATAAAGATCTTATTGCTATCAGTCTCCAGTTCTTTAATTCTTTCCATATGGATTTAAGTATTCTACTACATAATTCTTTATACACAAAACCTTCATGTAACTATTCATTCAAAATCTTTTAAAAAAAATTTTTTTGACAGTCCTTTAAATTTTTATCCATTTCATACCCTATTCCATCTGGTCCTGCAGCCAAATCAATATTTACTTGTCCTTCTACTTTATCTAGCTCATTTAAAGAAATTTTCTTTTCCAAGTCTTTATTCTCCTTTCCTGTTAACCTTTTACTTTCCATGTTTTTTTCAGTACCTTCCTTTTTCTTTAAACATTCTTGTATATATTGTAGTACACTTAACATTTAACTTTTTAAGTGAATTAGAGTAATATTTAAAATGTGCCCTGGATTTTGGGCCTTTGTCCCCACATTATTTTTGCCTGTTTTTGATTCTTGAGCAAAAAAAATTGAGAGCTGTACAAAGGACCAAAATAATACACTTAAAATATTGACAGTATTTACTTACAAAGGTGCTGCCTCACAGCAAGAGGTTCTCCTGTTCGATTCTTGGCTGGAGTGCCTTCTGTGTGGAGTCTGCATGTCCTCCCCGTGGTCGAGTGGCCTCCGAAAGACACATGTGAATGGGCGGGCCTTCGATGAAGGTTGGGTGTCGGGCTGGCAACTTGGCATCATAAAAGTCCACTGCCAATTATTATTGGACTGGATTTCCGCTGTGGCGACCCCTAACCGGGAAAAGCCGAAAAGACAAACATTGTAGTACACTTTTCATAATATTTTCCTGAGTTTTTTCTGTTTTTCCTTACATTTTTTTAAATCTTTCTTTGTACTACCATCTTCCTTTACTTATCTGCTCATGTAACTCAAGATATCTTTTCTTTTTCCTTGTAAAAAATATCTTAGCTTATATAACAATTCTTGTATTTTTTTCTTTTTCTTTCATATAATTCTTTTTCTTTGTCAAAATGCTTTGTATCATTGTGTTCTAAATTTTCCAATGCATCATTATTTGTTCTTTTATATAAGCTCATAGCTGTTTATATAGGTTCATAGATGTTTACTAGGCTAACGACCACAAGGGCCGTTTTAAGCTTAGTCATGTATCCCAAATCTCTGACAAGTTCTGATACCCTTGATAAGTGTAAGCATGGGCTTCAGAGATGAAACCTGTACAAGCAGGGGCCTAAGAGATGAACCATTTACAGGCTGACAGTGTCCATTAGAGACACAGGTGCCAAACTAGGGATGAATTTCCAGTTCCCCATCCAGTTGTCCAAGTTGTACAAGAACTGGGTTGGGGAGGAACTCTGCTTCACATGGATGGGGAACCTGTTCCAGTGATGAGGTAGTCTCTGGAATACATGTCTGTCTCTCCAGCAGGTCCAATTTATATCACAGGCAAGGTTTAAGTCTTTAGAGTGGTTAATTCTGGTGCTGTTTGTGTTGCAGATATGCAGGAGGTCTATCAGAGTGTGGTCTGACAATGCCCTGTATGCCAGGCATATTTTTCTTTCTCTACTTTTCTCACATCATATTGCCACTGTAAAAAAAAATATATATATATATATATATATATATATATATATATATATATATATTTCTTTATATATCAACAATTCAGACCAGTTTGTATAAAATGTTCTCACAATGATATAATCGTTCCATAACTGCATTACTAATCTTTCCTTCTTCATTCAATGCTTTCTCATTTATCCTTTTTACTCCTTTGCCTATTTTTATATATTCTTTGTTTTCCTTTTTCTCTAGCCATATTGCAAGATGATCAGAAAATCCTGTCTCAACCTACCTCCTCTTCTCCTATACCTAAACTTTCTGATACTATAAAATAATATATTTCAGTTCTATACAAATCCCTTTTGTATGTCCATGATTTTTTGTCTCAAAGTTTTATCTTCCCTCATTTTGTAACTTCTAACATTTTTCTTATAGTCTAAAATCTGATGAAATAACCTTTCTCTTTCTTTACAATTAGTATAAGCTTATAATGTTATAATTCTATATACTTGTTCTTTGCATTTTAAATATACAGTAGTTAATCTTTCCATTTTTGCTAAAGTTACATATGTTACCTTTACTGTATTTTTCAGAATACAACTATTCCATAACATCTCTCATTTCCCAAATTCCAGATTCTCTCCTCCCTATATTTTATCTATTTGTAATCTTTCATTTGTTAAAAAAATCTTGTGTTTTCTAATATAATTACACCCACATCACATGTATTAAACCACTCCAAAATCATCCTTCTTATTATATTCCTAGCACTTTAATTCACATTTACAGAAAGTACTATAAATTTTTATTTTCCCCTTTTGTTAGATTCATGGTTTCATACGTTCATAGTTAATTACTAGGCTAGCTTTCTTAGTAGGCCATTCTAAGCCTAGTCAGTTTCCCTCCCAAAGGTGAGAATTAAACACTGTATGTTGTGTCTTTGAGTCAATCATCTTAACCATTATTTCAACCCCCAGTCATTAGCTGTACATATTCTTTTTCATCCATTTCCGTTCTTTTTTCTTTTGCATTTATCCTTTTAAATTTTCTTTTTTCTGCCTTTTACCAATACATTTCTTTCTTCTCTTTTACTACCTCCCAGTTTGTTTTCTTCTTCACTTATTTCCGAACCTTCTTATATGTCCTGTTATTTTTTTCATCTAATTTTTATTTTACTTTTACTACTTCTAAGATTTTGTCTCTTTATTCATTTTCTTCTTTTTTCTTGCTCTTATTTTCATTTTTGCAATCCATTCATAAGTGCCCAGTTTTGTTACACTTATAACATTTCAGTTGACATCTTTATCATCATGTCCCATTCCCTACAAATATAACATTTTCTTTTGTCACAGTTGCTTATCAAATGTCCTTTTCCATAAAAAACATGTTTTGGGTTGTCCCCATTATTTTACAGCACCATTCTGCTCCACATTCCTCATGTTTGGTTTATATATAATTTTTTCACGTTCTGTTTTTAACAGAATATTTCAATCCCAGCCACCAGTCTATAAGTCCATTTTGTCATAAGCTTTTGAAATGTCCTTCCAAAGTCTTTCCTTTTACCTCTACTCAAATTGTACACAAATTTTCTTTTTGTTTCCCTACTAAATGCATTTTCCACATGTAGATTCCATGGGTTAGTCTTTCTTTTTTATATATTCTCCAGGAAAATTTTACTTTGAAAAAAAAAACAGTCTCAAGTATAATGTCACAAAATGTATCTGTTAATAAGAATAAATACTCTTACCTTATGTGCTTTTACACCCAAAAACTATTAATTTGTCCTACACTTCATACCTGTCCATTTCTTTGTCTTCTTTACTTTGAATCCTTACCAAGTATTTCCAGTTTACATTTTTTTTTTTTGGTTTATTTTCTGCTCCTCCATTTCTGCCTTCTTTTACTTTCTCTACATATGTTTTCTTTTCCATTTCACCACTGTTCTTCAGGATTATCTCTGCATCCTCCTTTTGATTTTCTCCATAATGCCCCCCCCCCCCCGGAACTATCTCCTTAATTTTCTTGATCACTCTGCACCAGCATTTTTTTAAGTAAACTATCTTGCAACACTCCCAACTGGAGGCTTGTAATTATACACCCATCATTTGCTGAGTCATCTCCATCAGATTTCTTTGAAACATCTCTTCAGAATCCTGCATACATTCTCTGGTCTCAATATTTGCTTTCTCCTCCATTTCTTTCATTGTCCCATCATCTTCTCTTTCCATCTTGCTTCCCTGTTTTGCAGGTCATCTCTGCACCTGGAATGGAAACATGAAGTGCTCCTTCAAAATGGGTCCCACTTACATTAGTGACAAGTAGGGGAAGTTACCCAATGCCCTGGCCATATTTCCCATGTAGTATAAATACCACCTCAGGTCTCCCCCCTGAAAAGAGACTACTAGTGTAACGGGACTAATCTGGTCAACAAAGGATAAAAAAATAAACATAAAATATAAATGAATAAAGGGTCCATGGACTAGTCAACTTACTTGGCTGATATTAGTAATGTTACATAAAATAAGATTGATATATAAAATCTTTGGGAGAAAACTTATAGACTCTGCAGTTTAATATGCTGTAACATCCTACAAGAGTATTTGTTGGTACAGAATTTCTATTAGCTTGTTGTTGCACCACCAAAAAAGAACATATGGTGCCCTGTTTTTTTGCCCTTCTGCCTTTAAATGACTGTGGTATGAAATGATAGCCATGAGCCCATAAATACTTCCAGCTGCTAAAAAGATATGGCTGGAAAACTGACACCCATCTGTCCATAACCTTAAACATATTTTATGATTCCTGTAGCAGTAATTTTTGAAAATCTACTGGTAATAGTGAACATTATCATTCAACTGTACTCCAAAATTGTTGATTGAAAGACTGCAGTATATTTTCTGCTCTTTGAGCTTGGATTGTAGCTGTAGCTGAAAAGGGTCAGTAAAGCAGTCCACTTACCTGGTGAACAAATAGTAAATAAATAATAAAGGTGTGTCTTTTGTTTTACAGTCCAAGAAGATGATCATTCAGAGAGCAGAAGACATAATTTCATTCTCATTTCCATTCCCATTCTTGGCCTCCTTTTTGTGCTCTTCATCTTTGCTGGACCTTGTGTAGTCAGATGATGGAGAACATGAAGAAATATCGATAGGTAAGCAAGTAAACTGTGATGGTAACTGACTTTAAATTGCACCAGTCAGAGTTTGATTTGTGGTACTATGGTTTTCTTGTGATGGCAGTCCTAATGTTACTGGTTTTATACTGTTTTATTTTGAAATTTGTTTTGATCCCATATGTAAATTTCTACATTTGTGTGGTAAATTGCATTATTTTTTTACATAATGACTCTGAACCCTGTGGCTCCAGCTCCTCATTAACCAAATGTACAGAAGTCATTGATTTCAGACCCAGGAATATACCACCTATGGAATAGTTAAGGATCTTCAGGGAGGATCCCTGTAAAAGTAAATCATAACGTGGGTTGATTCCATTGGTCTTGCTGGATTCTTCAGTCTTACTTGTTTCCTTGTGAAGACCAGCCTTGGTCTCACACCTTTGAAGTGAGGATGATTGGGAGGAGGAGGAAGATCATAATGCTAGTATAAAGGAATTGGATCAAAAAATTATATAGGCGCCTGAGATAAAAAAGAAAATGTTAACTATGACCAAAATTGGATGTGTCTCCCATCTTTAAAAAGGCAATAATTAACCTGTCAGTAATATATTTTAATTTAAACAGCATTATTTGTTTCATTGGATATATTGCTTCTTTACAGTGGCATAAAAAATTCAATGCTGATATTTGTCTGCTGGATAAATTCTGTTTGCTTTCATCCCAAAGATTAAACCAGAAACCACACAAGTATTGTTTCACTTCCAAACCCTGGTGACCAAATACAAAATCCTCCAGGTTCTTTATATAAGGGACAAAAGCTCTTAACAGTGAGTTTGTGTATTTTTTAATAAAGTAAGTGTAGAGTGGAGCACTTTTTTGGCCTTTTGTTTATTTTACATGAGAGTGGTATGTTACAGTTCCCTGGAATATTTTTATTTAGTTTCATCTCAAAAATGTGTTTGAAATGTAATGGGGTAGTAAAGTTTTGTGGTCATTTAGCATTGAAACTTGTGCACATGTTGCATTTCTCATGAAGAATTCTACTACAACTTGTTTAGATGTGCTAGTTCATAGGTAGGCTCATAGGTAGGTACTAGGCTATCGGCCCTAGGGCCTATACAAGCCCAGCCAAAAAGGTACCCTGGCTTTTGCCACCCTAGAAAATTATTTTCCTGTGCCACTGTCGAGCAGAGCCACAGAAGTGATCCCCGGGGTGAATTTTCTATTTCCCATCCAATCATCAAGATTTTTCTTGAGGAGTGCTAATGAGGAGCTTTGTTTGATATAGATAGGCAGTTTATTCCAGAGTATGGGAAGTCTCTGGGACAGGAATCTATCCCTCTGGCATGTTCTGTTTATTGTGGTGACAAGGTTTAGGTCCCTAGAGCATGTAGCTCGGAGGGATTGGGATTTCTTTAAGTGGAGCATGTCCAACAGCTCTGGGTTTGACATAGCTTTGTATGTTAGGCAGAGATCACCTCTGAGTAGAAGATATGTGATGGAGTAAAGCTGGAGCTTTTTGAGACGGTCTGCATAGGGCATCTGTTTGAGGCCGGTAATCCTATTTGTGAGGTATTTCTGCGGCCTTTCCAGTTGTTGTAGATGTCTTGTGAGGTACATACCAAAAGAGGCATTGTACTCTATAATGGGTCTGAGTGATGAGTAGAGGGGAACAATGACCTCTTTTTTTCTGGATGAGAAACCTTTTGTGATGAGGTGTGCCATGTAGAAAGATTTCCTGACTACTGTGGTGATGTGACTATCAAAGGAGAGACTACTGTCCGCCTGTGTCCCAAGGTCTCATATCACAAAGTTGTTAAAGGAAGATACTTAACTTCAGAGTTTAGATATATGGGCACTTGTTTTAGGCTGCTTGCAGTTTATGGACATGCTTTGTTTTCTGATTTGCTGCCTTAGCTTATGATTTATTTGAATAAAATTCTTGTATGGGAATTTTAATTGTAATCTTTGTTAACAAAAACACAAGTGTCCCCATAATATAAGGGCTATGTTTCGAACTCTGTACTCAGGTAAATTATACATAGGCAAGAAGAGGGACTTTACATATACAAGATCAAATCTATTTTATACTGAAATTGATCATATTCTTATTTCTGATGGTGTATGTGAGTTAGATGAAGGTGTATTTCCTGTAGTTTTTTTTTCCTGATTATTTGGCTATATGGTCTGTATTAGAGGGTATTATTGGCAAAGGGATAAAAAGTTGAATGGACAGATGAATATTCAGATGTTATAAACAAGTTATGGAAAAAGCATTATATTATGAGATTTTTTTTTCAGTTTAGAAAGATTGCTGGATTTCCTTTAAAAAGAAAATTTAAGGCTGATTATTTACTATGGAAACAGATGTACATTTATGAGGAAAAAGTGACAAAATTTTGCTTAATGCATGTCCTATTTATTTTGGATAATAATGAAGTTGATTGCTTACTTACCGAAAAACAGATATATAGTACTAATTCAGAATACAGGTACTATTCCACAGGCAAAGTTATGTTACTCAAGAAACAAAGGAACCAGTTTCGCCTTTTTTAAGCAAAGCATTTTGTTTTGATGTAGGTATCTTTTCTTCCCTTTATGGTAGTTTGAACAGTTTGTTACAGATTTCAGAGGGTATTATGTAATGTGTGAAATACTGTGCTGCTAATAAGTGTGTGTGTGTGTGTGTGTGTGTGTGTGTGTGTGTGTTGGGGGGGTTGCTCATTCTGTTAACTCATCATCATCTTGGCCTGTTAAATCTTTTTTCTTCGGAACAGCAAGATCAAAGCTGTCATTACTGTTGAGGAACTGGATAGTGTATTAAAGGATCTTAATTCTGGTGTCTCTGCAGGCATTGAGGGTAGGTGATTGCTCTTTTTATACCAATATGACTGGTTTTCAAAGACAGATTTTTTGAAAGTTTTAAATTCCTGGTGTAATGTAATCATGACCACCATATTTTATGATGATTCTGCAGAACAGAGTAAGTAAAGTTAATATCTTTGTGGTAGAGCCTGACATATATGGTATAAGAGGAAAATTGCAGGAGTTATTATTAACAAAGTTGTTGCTAGCATTCTTTGTAAAAGTAAAGTTATTAGGATAGTGACCTGTGATGTTCTTATAATAATGCTTATTTTCAAACATGGAATATGTTGGCATTGTTGAATAATGTAGTAATTTCTGAATGTGTTAAAATTTGTGATAGCAATAGGTGGGGGTTGTGTTTCCCTTTTACTGTCTTATACTGATGATTTACTGATCGTAACAAAGAGTATTAACATAGTTGGTTACAGTATTAGATGTTACTTTCATTATGTTGAGCTAAGGTTTAATATTTTAATGTTCAAAAGAGTAAAGGATTGTAGGCTGGGAATATATTACAGTTTCTACCTTTTTTCTTCTGTTGATGGCCTGCGTATTAAGATGTAGGGATACTATGTGACGGTGAGATACTATTTCTTTGGATTTCAGATGTGTAATGTTTGGCAGACATCTAAGTTGTCTTTAAAAAAAGGCTATTCTTGTAAACTCTGCTAAATGAAAATAATCTTATTTGGTAGTATATATTCCTTAACATCGGTTAACGAATCAGAATTTTAGGGCATTTTTAAAATTTATTTGGGGAGTCTCATTTGAATCCTGTTAAGAGGAGTTACTAAATAATAAAAATGCTGATTGGGGATGATAAATCCAGTAATGTGTGTTTTTTGAGTTTATATATAGTTTTATATATAGGTACAATTGTACTTCGATCTTTTCTAGGATATACATATTCATGTAAATAGGATTAAATATATTTTTTCTGGGACGGGTGACTTCATCTTCATATGTGTGTATATATATATATATATATATATATATATATATATATATATATTATGTATTTTTTGTAATAAAATACCCCTACTCTTTCAGTGGAGATGTCCAGGTTGGCATTGAGGACAGGCATAATGGAGTCTGTGTCTACACACTGTGGAAGAAGAAACTTCAAATAAAAAAAAAAAAAACTGAAATTGTGAGACTACTCTGGAGAATTACAGTATGAAGTTTTGGTGCTGATGTTAGGGGAGCCAGTGGATGAGCTTGCTTTATCTGGTGTAATTTGATGGAAAACTGGCTTCCAGAAGAGTGATGGTGTATCATAAAAAACAATTCTGAGGGATGCATTGGGCTTGGATGATGTATGCAACGTGGAAGGTGACAGGTCAAGAATGAAGCAGCAGAGAGACGGAGTGAGATGTAGTGAAAAAGAAAGTCATATACAAAACTAAAAATTATTTGTCCAAGTATTGCATTAGCTGGGGATTACATTAAGAAAACATTTTTTTCACAGTGGACTAAACATGCAGTTTGTCAGAATAAAAATCAATGAAAAATGGACGTATATATATTGTGGAATTGTATTGTTAAGCCTTTAGGCTTTGTACTTATGGATTGCATGTTATTATTCAACTGGGAAATAAGTTTGGCTAGCATGTATTGCAAAACATATGAACTGGAATTTGCATTTCTGAATCTTTCTGGTAAGAAACAAGACTATGCAGTTTATAAGAGCTGTTATTTCCATTGTTTCATTGCAGGTTAAAAATATATATATATATTTTTTTACATTTTTGAAGCATTGATGTGGAATAGGTGGATGTAAAAAAAGTATCTTGAAAAAGAATCAGTCTGTAATTGATGGGAGAAATGCTGTGATGACAAGGTGTTTGGAATGATAGCTTGGAAACAGAGGTGGGACTGAAAATTGTACAGAATGCTATTGTTTACTTATGTAATATTTTTATTGTAAATACTGTTGGAGGAGGTTTATGGGCGACACCTGTCCACTACCTTGTATCTCTAAAGAGGAGGTCATAAACACCCTGTCTAAGGGCAAAAATACAGCATCCATGGGACCTGATAACATCCCAGGCTGCATCCTACATGTGCTCCAACAAGAATTAGCACCACCATTGGGTACTGTTTTCAATAATAGTATAAGCACTGGCTTCATCCCAGCTGAATGGAAAATGGCCACTGTTATTCCCTTGCACAAGGGCGGTGCTTCAACTGACCCCGGGAACTATAGACCTATTTGCCTTACTAGCCTTATCTGCAAGGCCATGGAGCAAGTCGTCATGGACCTTAAAGATACAGGTAATCTCCAAACACTTGACGCTGCTCAGTTTGGATTTGTCAAAGGGAGATCATGCCTATTAAACCAGGTGGACTTCTTCAAGACAGTCACCAAGGCCCTGGATGAGGGGAAATCTGTGCATACAGCCTACCTAGACTTAGCCAAGGCTTTTGACACTATCCCCCACTTAGACATCATTGACAAATTCACTCAGCTAGGTATCAACCATTGTATTATTAGATGGGCTGCTAACTGGCTCACTGATAGAACATATATAGTCAAAATAGGGGAATCCACCTCCAACAGCAGACCTGTAACCAGTGGTGTCCTACAGGGATCAGTCCTGGGACCTTGATGGTTTGGAATCTATTTCTCCGAAGAACAAGCAAAAACTAAAGGTCTGTGGCTGACAAAGTTTTCTGAGGACTGCAAACTGGGAGCAGTCATAGAATCTACAAGTGATGTCAACATCCTACAAGAGGGTCTTACACAAACAAATGATTGGTGCCAAAGTCATGGCCTTAAACTCAGTGCAAAAAGATGTATTATCTTCCCTTTCAGTAAGAGCAATGTTTCTGATAGCTACCATATCAATAGCAACACCGTAAGTACACACTCACTAGCGAGAAACCTGGGCACACAAGTTGACAGCAACCTTACCTTTGATCACCTTGTCTCCACAGTGGTAAGAAGGACGTTCTGTATTGCTCATCTCATAAGTAAGGGCATTGCCTCCAGAAAAAAAGAAGTTATAACCTCCCTGTACTCTTCCCTCATCAGGCCTATAACTGAGTATGAATCCTCTTTTGGTATGCACCTTTCCAAGCACCTGAAGCAATTGAAGAGACCACAACGATTCCTCACAAGGAAAACTCAAGATCTGTAGCATCTGTTCTATGTGAATCATATGAAACCACTGTCACTTTATTCTGTTTCATACAGACTACTTTGAGGCAATCTCTGCCTTGCATATAAGGCTATCTCTGACCCTGCTTTATTGGAAATGCTGCATGTCTGCAAGTCAGATGGTACACTGGTTACTCGTTCTAAAGACCTTAACCTGGTATGTGACATTAGTAGAACCTGCTGGAGAGACAGATTTGTGTCCTAGAGGATACCACACCTTTGGAACAGATTCCCACTTCATGTCAAACAGAGCACCTCATTGGCCCTCTTCAAACACAGTCTGGACGATTACATGGGTAGCCATTAATTCACCCTGGGGGTTCCACCTGTGTCCCTGTTGGATAGGGGCAATAGGTACTGATCATGGAAATAAATGTAGAACTTGGCTAGGATAGTAAGGGCCCTAGGGCCATTAGCCTAGTAACTTCCTATGATCTTATGACATCCTAACACATGCTTTCTGTATGGGAAAATGGACCACTTGATAAATTTGTCCCTTCAAAAGATGTAGTAAATGTAGGGCTAAAGGACATACAGTTTAGGAATGTTTATTGCATTACACTACATGTAGTAATGGAGGACACATACAGTTTGATTATTTGTGGCAAGCGGAAATTTCTCTTGCAACATGATGGGAAGCACACTTAGATATATTAGAAAAGGCTCAATCAGAACAGCTTAAAAAAATCAGATTAGTGTAAATTGTTTGCAGGACAGAAATGTTTATCGGGCAATAAATAATGGTTTAGAAGAATTTGAAAGGGAGGACGGTAACAATAGGCATGGCCTTGCTGGAATTAAGGAAGAGGGAAATATTAATACTGAAGATATAGATGAGACAAAGAAAGATAAAAGTGGTAGGGAAGCTATTAGAGTGCACAAACAAAAAAGAAATCAAAAAGACATGGCAAGAAAGAATTAAATAAAAAGTGATTATTTTTTACATTTTATCTATAAATGTTAGCTTTAAGTGTGAATTTTGCTAAATTACAGTGTTACAGTGGTTGAAAAAACATTGTGAATTTATAATTCTCTTGGGCAGCAGATTCTGTTATCAGTGGGGAAAGAGAGCAGTTTACTAAACTGAAAGAATGGCATTCTTTGGATGGCTAAGACTGAGTCCTGCTCAGTTCTATTTGCTTGAAAACAGCATGCATTAGCAACTGATTTTTTTTATAATATGGACAGGTAGGGTTTTTTTGGTGTATGCAGTTGTTAGACAAACTATTGTTGGAATATACAGAATTATGACTGGATCTCCCATCATAACCATTTTATGTGTTTGAGAGATGGATGCCAGGAAAATCGCTGTCAAGGTGAACCTTGACATCCAGTTGAGAACACACATTAAATGGTTATGATTGGTGACCTGATCATAATTCTTTGCAGTACATGGAGCTTTACCTACGACATGTACTACCTGTTACAGAAAAAAGCATGAAGTATTTTACCAACTTTGAAAGCCAGTAAAGCAGGTAGTGAGGGCTGTCCACAGGCAGTGTGTACATCTCTTATGTTTGAGAGTTCTACAGGGGGAGGGTTGACAAAGAAAGAAAGCCAGGGACAGTTTTCCATATTGCTGCAATTTACTTAGTTTCTTACAGAGGTTATTTTGTTTCAGTGTGTATTTTTTGAACAATGAGTAATCCTGAGATTTTTGATTGACTGTAATCTTCCTAAGGCACCATGAAAATAAGAGGTAAGGTATTCAGTAACAGTTTAGAATGAAAGAACATCCCTTATGCGAGATCCAACTTCAACAGTGTTTAGTAGGTGTGTGACAAATGTTGTGCAACCCTGAAATTGTTGATATGATCAGATCTCGTAATAGGCTGAGAGAGAGAGAAATGAGTTAGGAAACAGTGTAGGAGGGTAGGAATAACTTAGCCTGATGGTGTACAGGAGCATAACCAATGATTTGAAAAATATTCTTTTACGAACTGTTTGAAGTTCTGAGTATCAGGTGTAGATAGAATATGCTGGGGAAGAGAATTCCAGGTTTTTGCTATTGTTTGGCTGTATAAGGGGTCACCGTATGAGTTATGAGTTTTGATAACTTTTTAAGCAGTACTTTATCTGATGACCCGAGTGAACTGAGATTAGTGTAGGGTTGCACAAGGTCTGGTGGAGCTGGACAGAAGTCAGGTTTATAGATGATTGAGTGTGCAACTATTAGTTGATTGAGAGATAGTAAGTTAGGGAGTTCGATCCAGTTAATTTGCTGAAGAGCAGTACAATGATGTACTCTATAAGACTGGTTTGAGGCGAATTTGGCTATTTTATTATTACAAGCTTTGAGGTTATTCAAATCAGACTTACGGAGGTTGGTGAATATTTGGGAGCAGTAAAGAAGTATAGATAAAAGACGTGTTCTAGCTGTTGTAAGTCTGGCATGATTGGTAAGATAGGGTTTAGCTCTGCAAGGAGCACCGAGTTTAACATGGCCTTTTTAAATTGTTAATGCTATGTGTTTATCAAACTTCAGGCCATTGTCAATAGTAACACTGAGAAGTTTTGCATGTTCATTGGGTTCTATTTTAGTACCATTGGAGGCAAAGATAGAGAGAGGCGACTGGATATTTTTTTACAAAGGTATTACTGAAGACCATAAGCTTGGTTTTGTTAGGGTTTAATATGAGTTGGTGGTCCGATAAGTAATTTTCAATGCTTTGAAGGACAGCTTGAGTTTTTTCTTGGAGTTCATTCATGGTGGGAGCAGAGCAGATGAGGGATGCATCATCAACATATTGAATGACTGAGCCAGGTTTGGCGGCGGAACAAAGATTATTGGTAAAAATAATGAAAAGGAGAGGACCAAGGATGGAACCTTGTGGGATGCCGACAGTAATGGGAAGTAGGGGAGAGAGTTTATTATCCCATAAGGTGGCTTGTTTATGGTTAGAGCGATAGCTGTGAAACCAGCATAGGGACTTAGGGCTGAAGTTGAAAGAGGCAAGTTTATTAAGACGTATTTGATGTGCTACAGTGTCAAAAGCTTTTGGCATATCAAGGAAGGTGGCAGTGACAAGTTGGCTTTTGTTTTTGAGGAGATTTATAGTAATAGCCCAAATACAATCAACGTTCAGGGCAAACATCGGACAATAATGATGTTCCCCAAACTTTAGATAAAGAAAAGGCACATGTCTATGAACTCGAAACAGTCTCAACTGCTGTTTGCAATGAGGAAAGCAAAGGCTCATACAGTATTGACGTGATTACGTCATCAAAAGAGCAACGTGATGATGTTGCATCCTCTGCTCTTCCCTGTAACCAAGAGGCCCTAATGGAGTCGAGAGACAGTGAAGGACCAGGGGCAAGACCGAATGTATCATCTAGGAAGCCGGAAGATTTTTTTCCATTACCGCTGAAGTTCCGCGACAGAGAAAGGGACAGATCATACAGTCGTGGTCGCCAGAAACGCAAGTTTTCAGGGGACAACTTCGGCGTGAGACGAAGGTTACGAATTTGAACCAGCTGGTCTATAATTTTTCACGACTTGAACTTACTACTGCTGACTATTCCCTCTTAAATAAGGGACTGTCTTTTATTCCTTCTCAGGCAAGTAAACTCAGTGAACTTTTAGTCGATCTCAGACTCTTTGGACGCTCAGTGGCATTAAAGTTGATGCACGCTAACAATACAAATAATAATGATTGTTTGATAGATCGTTTTAAACGTAAAAGTTCTTTTTGTCCACAAATACCAACTAATGTTGAATGTTATATTAATCTATGTGAGAATGATTTTTATGCATATTTTTCTAAACAAGGACCTAGATGCATGTACTTTAATTTAAGCCAAGAAGAGAGAAGCTCTTTGAGTAACCTAACTTCTAATAATGACATAGTAATAAAACCTGCTGATAAGGGGGGAGGGATAGTGGTAATGGATGATGTAGATTATGACCATGCAATGCTGACTTTGCTATGTGATATTAATACTTATGTAGAGATAGGTTTTGGATCACTCATGAAAATCATTAACAAAGTATATGATGATATTTATGATCTATTGATGTGTAGGCAAGTCACCAAGAAACTATATGATTTTTTTCTGGTTGAATTTCCCACAATACCGTGTATTAAGGGCCTTCCCAAAATACATAAAAATGTTTTTCCCCTCCCCATGAGACCTATTGTAGCAGGTGAGGGCTGGGTGACTGAAAGGATATCGCAATACCTAGAGAGCGTACTAGGACCTATTGTTCGTAACATTCCGAGCATCTTAAAAGATAGCTACCAGCTAATCTATGATATATCAACCATCAAGGATAAATTTAAAGATACTTCTTACTTAATGGTAACTTTAGATGTAAGGAATTTATTTACAGCAATCCCCAATGACTACGGCATAGAAGCCGTTAGGAGTATGCTATCAATAACAGAAGGGGTAACGAATGAACAAGGGATATTGGTATGTACTTTATTGGATACCATCCTCAACAATAATGTGTTTATATATCGTGATAAACTTTATGCACAAAAGTGGGGGGTAGCAATGGGCACCCCCTGTGCCAACTCTTACGCGAATTTAGTGGTACATTATTGGGAGAGGGAGTTTTTATTTAGTAGCACATACTACCAACAAGTGCTACTATATAAAAGATTTGTTGATGACATACTATTATTTTGGAAAGGAACTGAGATAGATCTCTTAGAGTTTATCAGTTTCTTGGAGTCGACTACTGATTTTTTGAGATTTACCTCAGAAATCTCTGCAAGAGAAGTATGTTTCTTGGATGTTAAAATAACCAGGATGATGGATGGTGGTCTCTCCATGAGTCTATACAGAAAACCCTGTTGGAGGAATACACTTTTATGTTATAGTAGCATGCACCCCAGACATGTCTTTCCTAATGTGGTAAAAGGACAGTTTGTCAGAATATATAGGTTATGTAAAGAGAATTCTGACTTACAAAGACAGCTTGATGATCTACACACCCTGTTTTAGACAGGGGGTATAATGATTCTATGATAAATAAAGTTAGATGCTCCATTATGGATAATACAAATGAGAATACTAAAATCACCATGAATCATGCAAATAATAGATCAAGAGGGAGTTATGATATTATAACCCCATTTATTATGAGATATACTAATGACAATAGGAAAGTGGTGGACATAATAAGCAAACATTGGAGTGTACTCACCATAGCTGCTAAATCGTTGAATATAGTGGGACATAAACCAAGATTCAACTATAGAAATAGTAAGAATTTAAAAAGGCTATTATGTAAGGAACATACAAAAGATAGAATCAATAGATTAAGTATAAATAAAATGGGTACTTTTTGCTGTATGAGATGTAATATGTGTAGATATATAACATTCGAACAACATTTTGTTCACCCTACCATGATGTTTGAGTTTAAACCTAAGTTCTATGCTACATGCGATAGTAAGAATTTAATTTATTTAGCTACATGCACAAAATGTACAGGGTTTTATGTGGGCATGACAGCGAGGAGGTTAAAAGACAGAATATATAATCATATATATGATATCAGGAAAATGAACAACCAGAATGCGTTGGCCAGACATGTGAGTTCAAATGTATGTCATACTTTTAGGTTCAGGGTGTTACAGATGATATTGCAGAATAAACGAGGGGGTAGTAACCTGAACCACTTAGAATCAGTTGAGCTTGAATGGATCTTTAGAATGAGAGCACATGTAGAACCAGGGCTCAACCAGTCTATTAGCATTAAACCAATACTGGATGCACGTATTTAGATGTATTTTTGGATTCAACCATATATATTTATATATCTCTATATTGCATTTTTACATTTTATACTATATATATTATTAATATTTCTTCCATTAATGTTTTAAGAGGTAATGAATTATAAGCGCTGGACATGCCTAAGGACCCAAATTTATATCCTGGGTTTAGATGTACGTTCAGTACACGCATTTTAGTAAATAGTGTTTTGATATATTTTATATTTTTTATATCGGATAGTGTAATATGATGTTGCAAATTGTGTTTTGTTTAAACTATTAATTTTTAGTTAGTTAATCATTACTTTATATTACTTATCATATTGTATTTTTTGTATTCAGGATACACATACACACATTTCATTATATATGATTCACTTTATATCTGGCTTTCAACTAGGAGCTGGTTGCCTTAAAATATTGCTTGCTCAATCAATCAATTATTGAATTCAATTATTGAATCCATTATTCAATTATTTGGTTGTGCAGTTAGTATTTAAGAACTGTTTGAAAATGTGTTTGTGAAATCTGAAGAAGCATGCCTGTGTAGCATGTGAAAGCGCTTATTTTATCTCATTTTGTTTTACTTCGATATTAAATACTGGTTTTATAACATCGTGGTGGTTGTGTTCAGTTTTGGTCTTGAAATAGGATGTGATAAAAGCAAAAGAATGTTTTTGGGAAGGAATATTAGCAATGATGTAAACTGTTCAGTTTGGTCCTGTTGGGGATCAGTATCAAGGGATGATGTACAGGTAGCATAGAATCACTGTAAGGATTCATGGAGAGGGATAGTATCCATCCACAGATTGCTGGAGGTGTGGGATGGAAAATGCAGATCAGATGTACATGTGGTGGACATGTAGGGAGGTTTTACCACTGTAGAAAGGCAGAAGATGTCTTAAGTAAATTATTGGGGAAGAAGATGCCAGTTTGGTATGACTTTTACCTTTTGGGGTGCATAAATAGATGGGATAGACTGGAAATGAAAGACTAAAAATTAAAATGCTCATTGTGGAAGTTAGATGGTTGACAGTTAAGGCTTGCAAAGGAGAAGGACTGAAAGTTTATACATAAAGAAAAGATCTGGATGCAAAAACTATGAAGGGGCACTCGCAGTAGTTGGCAAGAAGGTGTAACTGGGATGTTCAGTGATGGACAGACCAGTCAAGCAAGGAGTCAGGAATGAGTGGTTAAAGAGGTACAGTTGTGGTTGTTGAAGAATGGTAGCACCAAGTGCAGGTGCAAGGATTACCAGAGAAAAGATGCACTGTGCCCAGTGGAGGTAACTTTCTGAACAGTCGAAAAGCTGGAAATGGAGTGCATCACTTTCTTCATATGATGCTTAATAGAGTAAGAAATATGTAGGGGGAACTTTTCGGGAAGGAATTTGTCTGAAATTATGGCGATGCGGTGTTATGATTTTGCATGAAGAAGAAATTAGTAAAATTGCAAAATAAGAGGTAAATTTCAGATATTTGTGTTCAATGTACTATGTTGTATAATAGGGCAGACAAGTTTGGAACAAACAGTGTAAGTGTAAATGTCTGTGTTAAATGGTATTGTTGAAAATCTTTGCAATTTGACATAGTCCAAAGACATGTATCTGGAGTGTTTCTCCCTAGGCCCCCACTGAAAATGGCCTCTGTCCCAGTCAGACTTTCCCGGTTAAAAAATGTTAAATAAATAAAAATAAATAAATCACTAAAAATTATAAATTAAGAAAAAAAATGTTTAAAATAAATTCCAGTCTGGACCACATCAATTGCTCAGATCATTGCCAGAAGTTAAAAATACATTGCCATGTCTCAAGTCTCTCCTGCTACTTGAACACATCTTTATCTGCGTTGTTACATACACTTGCTTCATTATAAAGGCAACATTCCCTCTTTACTGTTTTTTTTTCAAGGTTGAATTTAACTATCCATTGATTTACTACAGCAACCATACTACAAAGGTTTGATATACCCAATGATTATTAGATTTAGTAAATACTAACTCTTTTGTAATAATTGTTAAGTGACCCACTAGTCATCAGAATCTTCTGGACCTTGTCCTCACTTACATTGCATCTACTTATACTACTCCTAAGTGTATACTCAGCTCTGGTTAAGGCTGATCACAAATCGGTAGTCATCACCTCTAGGGCATCTAAACCTAGAGCAATGCACACCACTGAAATGAGGACTTTAAAAAGACATACTTAAACTCTGTTGTGAGCTCTTAAACTTCAGCTGCAGGATTTCCAGGCCCCTTTGTATCCTCAGTTTTTACTTATGCCAATGAATTTTACTCCCATCTAACAAACAGCATAAACCAAATGGTCTCAGAATCATATACATAAGGGTATGTAAAAATGAGCCACCTTGGTGGGTTGTCAACATAGTAATCTATATAATAAGTCAAAACTTAAATTTGACGTCTAGCCACATTAAGAATTCTAACAAAAAAGTCAGCAAAAATATGGAAGATACAATAAAGAAGATCAGAACCCAACACATTAAAATTAGTCAAGAATAATCATAAATCCTTCTTTAACTGTATCAGACTGTTAAGAAACAGTGTATAGCAGTGTTCTGAATTGATTCATTATGGTATTACTCATTCTGGCTGTGAAGATATTGGTATAATATATTTACATATAAATTTAGTGCAAATTTCACATCAAAAACAGTCACTGAAGTTCCACAAATTTTTGAATTCCTTCCTCCCCTAACTGTACTGGCTGAAACTAAAAATTTCACCACTGTAGCCCCAACAATATACACGGTTGCTTAATCAACAGTGCCAAATATGCCCTCTCCAAATGTCTCATAAAACTGATCATATTAAGCCTTACCACAGCGTAGTATTGAATGATGTTCAAGTTTTTCCATCTCTAGGACCAAATTAACATAAAATGTAATCAAAACACACTCTTAGTCCTTTTTGAGCTTAAACATAACTTTTATTAACACTATAACACAAATTAGTGCCTGAACTACATGTCTTCTACTGGTTCATTTGCCATAAGTACAGTCAACCTTAAATACTTGTGCATCCAGTCAAAAGAAAGTTTCAGTAGTTAAACATTTATAATAAATATTTCAAAATTATTTCACTATTAAGTCCTGTGATAGGTATCATGCTTAAATATAATCAAGCATCCATCTTTAATAAAATTTTAGTAGTTGCATGCAGCTAGTCATTTTTACATCTCTATAATATGAAATATCTTAAACCACTGTTATCAGAAGCATGTTGTTTTTTTTTTTTCCAAAATGAGTGGCAACAAGACTTTTTGTGCTCTGTTCTGTATGTCCCTTGTTCCCTGACCTGACATTATTTATCTTATGTAACATAAATCACATGGATATCTAAGACAGTAAATTACTGCCTTAGTTTAACAGTCAGAAATTGTAACTGGAATGCATTCACTTCCATTTATAATATGACTGTGTGTCATGTCCCTATACTTGTGTATACTCTATCCCTTACAAATCCCTTCCTTCAAATTCCATTGCACTTCAATATGTACCAACCTATTCATCAAACTAAATTTTTATCATAGTAGAATACTAGGCTATTAAACCTAAAGGGCCTTTTTAAGCCTAGTCACTTCCTGGAAATATTACAAAGATGTTGGTCCCACAAGTTATGTTGGGGGATATATGAATATGGGCTTGAGTGACTGAGCATTTACAAGCTTCCCCTCTCTAATAGAGACATTGGTGCCAGGCCAGAGATAAATTTGCAGTTCCCTATCCAGTGATTTACAGTTTGCTTTAATAAGTGCTGGGAAGGATTTTGCTTCATATGGGTGGGAATCCTGTTTCAGGAAAGGCAGCCTTTGAGACACACATATTTCCCTCCAGCATGTCCTGTTTATGTTGCAGACCAGGTTTAGGTCCCTGGATCAGGTGTTTCTGGTAGTGTTTGTTTGGCAGATGTGCAGCAAGTCCATTATGGCTGGATAAGAGGATGCTTTGTAGGCCAGCCATAGGTTACCTCTCAGCAGCCTGTAGGAGATAAAGTGTAAGGGCAGTTATTTGTGCTTTGAGGGAGTCCATTAAGGACTTGTTTTCCGTAACATGTATTATTTTTGTGAGGAATTTTGTTTGCTCCTGTTGCATATGCATGGTCAGTGTGCATTGTACTCAATGACTGGACTTATGAAGGTAGAGCACAAAAGAACAATGACATCTTTGGACCTGGACACCATTCCGTTGCTTATAAGTTATGCAACACGGAATGATTTTCTTTCTACTGTAGCCACATGATTATCAAAGGCCAGTCTATCACTATCTAAATGTGTTCCCAAATCCCTGACTACTGGGTCTACTCTTAGGGTTGTGTGATAGATGTAGTAATTTGCAGAGGCAGTCATCTTACCAAATAATTGTATTATGAACTTCTTAGCACTGACTTTAAGACCATGACTCCAGCACCAGTTATTATTCTGTATGAGGCCCTCTTTGGAGGATATTTGTGTATTAGTGGATTCAATGACTCAGCCTAATTAGTCTTCAAATTTGGTCATCCAGAGGCCTTTGACATTAATTAGTCTTGACTTCAGAAATGTAGATGACAAACACAAGTGGCCCTAGCACCAAGCCCTGAGGAACTCCACTAGTGGCAGGCATTTTTGTGGAGTTAGACTTCCCTATCTTAACTTTCTTAGTCCTGGCTATGAGCCAGTTGGCTATCTAGCAGGTGACGCTGTGTTTTATATCTAATTTAGTGAGCTTGCCTATCACGCCTGAGTAGAGAATTGTGTTGACTGCTTTAGCCAGGTTTGAGATAGGCAGTATGCACCTTTTTTTCCCCTCACACATTGCTTTGTTGACCTTCTTGAAGTCCACCAGGTTGAGGAGATATCAGAAGAAACCAAACTAAGTCTGATCCAGTGACTGAAGGTTTCCCGTGTTATTTATCACATCCATAATAATTTTTTCCATGTCCTTGCATATGAGACTAGTTAGGTTTATGGCTCAGTAAATTTTCTGAGTCCACAGATGGCCAGCCCTTCTGTAGTGGGTTAACAGCTGCAGTCCTCCATTCGCTTAGCATGAAGCCTGTTTGGAGGCTATGATCGAAAAGTACTTCTGGAGGCCCCAAATGATCATTTTCCATGCTGTCAAGCAGGTATCCTGGGATATTTTCGGTTCCCATGGATGCAGTGTTTTTTGCCTTGGATGGATGCATTGAGGATCTGTTCCCTGGTGATAGTTGTGGGGCTATGGTTGGGGGTGTTTCTAGAGAGATGTCTGGGGGAGAAAGTGGGCTAAAATTGGAGATTAATTTATCAGCCAGTAGGTTTACTATGTTCTCAGACACTGTATAAGTCATTTACAATTAGTATGGTGCTTTGTTGTGTATTGCCCTTGAAGTTTCTGACATAACTGAAAAATGCCTTGTGGTTGTCCTTAGCCTGAAAAGCTACTTTTATCTCATATTTGGCTTTGGTTTACTTACTTAGTTCCCTGAGTTATTTATTTAGTTTGGGAATGTTCTTACCTTGCTGTACATTGCAGTTCATTTTCTGGTCAAGATTTTCTTTTTTTTATTATGTAATCTATGGATGTTGTGAGTCCACCATTGTGACTTGTTTTCTGTGCTTGTCATGGATTTATTTGGGTTGGTACTGCAGCCTATATACAACTATATACATGATTGTAACGTTCTTGTCTTTATCTCTTTGTAGGGAGTGGTGTTTTTGGGGTTTGGGGCGTTTTGCCAGGGAATCACTTAGAGGTATGAACTTTGCCTTGGAATAATTTCTAAAAGTTCTAGGGTTACCTGGTGTTTCAACTTTTATTATTTCAGAGTAGACGGATTTATGGTCTGACCTGACTACTGAGGATAGTACACTCTGGGGGTCTATATTATATAGTCGAAGTTTCAAAACTTCGAACCTCGCATGAGGGAACTCATATGAGGGAAGTTCGAAACATCGACTATATAATAAAAAAAACCCTCTGAAAACGCACTTTTTTTATTTATTTTATTTTATTTTACATTTGGTGACCGGGCTAGTCTAGCTGGACAAATATCCGTTTTCAGTAGAGGCCCGGGGAGAAAAGCTCCAATTACAAGAATTACAAGAATTAAAACAATAATTAACAATAAAACATAATAAGCAACATAAAATAAGTACAAAGTTGTACATTTGTATGAATTTAACAATAAAAAACCAAAAAAAGCAGAACCATAATCTTTCAGAGAAATAGTTGTTTAACAATAGAATTACAGGTAAGTAACATTCTACAGTTAGATACTAAACAACATTCAATATGTGCTAGAGAAAAAGAGAAAAAAAAATGTTAGAGACCATCTCAAAGATAAATCTGTCTACAGTAAAAATTTGTTTTATAGTGGGAAAGTTGGGAGAAAATAAAAGGGGGAAGTTGGGAGTAGTGCAGAAGTAATTTCAGTCAGGATTAGTACAAGGACATAGCCATTGAGTTTTGAGATGTTCTTTGATATGTTTCTTGAAAAGGGATGTAGAGTCTAGGTTTGCTATTTCCTGAGATAGTTGATTCCAGATTTTCCCGACAGCATTTGAAAATAATGAGTCTCCAGCTTTATTTTTTGATTTGGTTAAGGCTACAAGGAGTTTATTAGCCGATCGTAATGTGGCTAGGTTTTTATAAGGTGAAATCAGTTTTGTAAGGCTAGGGGTAGCATCTGGGAAAAAGAGGGTCTTATGAATGATAATTAATTGTTGATAGAGTAAGTGGTTGTCGAGTTCTAACCAATCTAGTTGCTTGAGGTTAATACAGTGGTGGGTTCTAAAAGGGGTAGTAGTAATGAATCTAGTAATACTATTGTAGCAGGTAGAAAGTTTGGTGATGTTGTTTTTAGACAAGTTTGTATATATAGCAGAGGCATAGAAAAGGGTGGAGATCAGGTGGCTCTGGGCCACAGTTTTTCTAGCAGAAGGGGTAAGAAAGGGTTTAATTCTGTAGAGAGTACCGACTTTTTTATTAACTGATTTAATGGTGATGTTAATGTGGTCATCAAAATTAAGATTATTGTTAATTGTTACACCTAATAGGCGAAAGTGGACATATCTGGACTAATGCAGGTAGCATTGTTAGAGGAGATAGTGAAGAAAGGTGTTGGTGATTTGTGTGTAGGGGTAAAGAGAAGAAGTTTTGTTTTTTTGGGATTAAGAAGGAGGAGAGTTCCATAAACCACTTTTCAACATTATGGAAGACTGTTTGGGTGAGGGACTGGAGGGAGGAAACATTATTGGCAGCACAAATAAGAGTTGAGTCATCAGCATATTGAATGCAGATGGCTTGGGGTATATTCAAGTGAAGGTCATTGATAAATAATGAGAAAAGAAGGGGACCTAGGATTGATCCTTGTGGAACCCCAATGTTTACTGGGAGTAAGGAGGATAGGTTGTTGTCCCATAGCACTGCTTGTTGCCTATGTTGGAGGTAACTCCTGAACCATTGGAGAGTATGTGAGCCAAGTGAATAGAGATTTAGTTTGTCAAGAAGTATATTATGGTTAACCATGTCAAAGGCCTTTGACAGGTCTAGAAATAAAGCTGATGAGAAAAGATTGTTGTTCCTATTATTATTTATGGCATCAGAGAAGGAAAGGAGGGCAGTTGTAGTACTGTGGGAAGGTCTAAAGCCATGTTGACTATTGGCTAGAAGTTTGTTTTGTAGAAGGTGGTTAAGAATTTGTTTATGTATGCATCTTTCCATGATCTTTGCTAATGGGGAGAGTAAGGCAATAGGGCGAAAGTTTGTGAGCTCGATAGAGGAGCCACCTTTATGCAGAGGTATTATATGAGATATTTTCCATAGGGTGGGTATTTTTCCTTCAGATATAGTCCTATTGATAAGAATGGATATGGGGTAGTCAATAGCTTTTGCAGCAATTTGTAGGTATTCTGATGGGAGTTGATCAGCTGATGGGGTGCAAGGTTTAAGTTTCTTGAGAAGCTTATAAATAAGTGATGTAGGCACTGGTTGTATGTTAAAGACATTGGATGAAGTGTTAGAGGTTTTAGGTAAGGAGGTAGTAGAAGAAGGTAATGAATTAGCTAGGGTTTGAATGGTTTCTATAAAGTACTTGTTAAAGGCATCTGGGATCAGAGTGGAGTTATTGAGATTAAAGCCTGATGGGATAGGAGTAGTTGAATGTCCTGGTTTAAGAAGTTTGTTAATACCTGACCAGAATTTTTGAGAGGAATGCTGGCTAGTTTGTTGCATGTGAAGGTAGTAATCCTTTTTATCTGCAAGAGTATCTTTCTTAGTGGCATTTCTTAATTGTTTAAAGAGTAGGTGATCAGATGAACATTTGGTAGTTCTCCATTTAGCCCATATTTTATTTCTAAGGAGCATTTTTTGTTTAGTTTGTTTAGTAAGCCATGGGGCTGATTTGGTCCTTATCCTAGTAGAGTGAATAGGAGCATGATAGTCAAGGATTTGTAGAAAGTTGGTATTAAAGTAGGCCACTGCTTCGTTTAGTTCAAGGGTAGTCATTGGAGACCAGTCACATGCTTTCAATTCTGCCAGAAACTTATCTGGGTTAAAGAATTTGTTTGAGCGAGACACCTTAACTTTATGGGTAGTTGGGTTATGCGACTTTTGTCTAATAACATATGTGAGCATATGGTCACTAATATTATCGGGAAGAGTTCCTGGAGAGTACTTGTTTAGGTGGTTATTAGTAAGGATCCAGTCAAGAGTTGTTTCTTTATTTGTGGGTTTATGGATTCTAGTTGGAGTATTAATTAATTGAGAGAAGCCATAAAGATTTATATGGCTGGTGGGGTGTTGGGATGAACAGGTCATCCAGTCAATGTTGAAATCACCAAGTATTATGGTTTCCTGAGGTAGTTGGCTAGAAAGTGAACTAAGTAAGTTTTCTAGGATATGAGTATTATTTCCAGGCGGAAGGTACATACAAATGAGATAAATTGATTTGTTATTGTTGATGCTTAGTTTGATAGATAATATTTCGGCTTTGGAGTCAAGTGATGGAAGTTCATTGTAGAGAGTGATTTGGAGATTAGATTTATAGAGAATAGCTATACCTCCACCTTTCTTATTTATGCGGTCGCGTCTAAGTATATTATAGCCAGGAGGGGTGATTTCCTGATCTTGGATCGAGGGTTTTAGCCATGTTTCAGTAAGACATAGTATGTCGAATGCATGTAAGTCAAGAAGAGAGTGTAGGTGATGAATTTTATTATTTAAACTTCTTATATTGAGTTGTGCTATTAGTAGGGAGTTAGGTGTTTTGGTACATGATGATATTGTAGGTGATGTAATATTATTAAGATTAAAATTGTTATTAGTGTAGGGACCAGGATTAGGATGAATATCTCCATGAAGGAGGAGGTTTTGCTGGGAATTCACAAGGAATTTCAGGGATTTTGGTGAGTTGTAAGAGTTCTTTTTGTGCAGAAAGGGAAAATTTCCCATTCTGCACATGAAACGCCATTGACTTTTACCTTCTTCAGTGCAGAAAGGGAAAATTTCCCATTCTGCGCATGAAAAGCCATTGACTTTTACCTTTGACCTTTCTGACGTTCGATCATATGATATCGACCATCTATGATTCGAATATCGGAACATTCAGTCATCTAATATAGACCCCACTCTGGAGGGTGCTATATTCCACTTTATTGGTGTGGACAAGGTCTAGGTTGTAAGTGCACCTAGTAGGTGTACAGACTATCTGGTCCAGGGTGTTTGTGTTTACAAAGTCCAGAAGTCTCTGAGCCTGCATATTATGGATCATGAATGATTCCCAGTTTGTAGTAGGGTAGTTACCCATCCATAAGTATGGTGGTGGGCTGAATGGGGAGTGTCTTCAATATGTTTAAGTATGAGTTATGGGTTTCTGGGTCTTAGAGGGGGACTTAGAGCTTGCAAGGATTTGGTATGGGACTTTGAGTATGGCAATTTGCATGTAGAGAATCTCTAGAGTGTCATACTGTTTGACCAGCCTTGAGGTGTGTTTGTTTTTTGATATAAATCAATACATAACTTCCACCTTGTGTCCCCTTCCTGTGCAGTAATAGGTCTAAATGTGTGGAGGGTATTATAGCCCAGCACTGCTGGGGTGCTATCTGCAGTTTTGAATCATGTCTCGGTAACTGCATAGATGTCTACATTCTCCAGGGTGACAAGAGCTTGCAGGGAGTATACTTTCTTGTTTAGACTCCTGGCATTGAGCAGTAGCACTTCTTAGGTTGGTGTTACTTGGTGGAAGGTATGTCTGGATTTAATACCTAAAAAAAAGGCACTATGGGGGAAAATAAAGTTTTAACTGATATTCAAAAGCCTAAAGGGATAGGTACAGACCATTTTTATCAGAGATTTTTGGAACATTATTTAACTTTGATCCCAAAATCTAATGTGCAGCAATTATATTCCAATGCTTCCCCAATATTTGAACTACCTCCTCCACAAAATAGACATCAGTACTTTCCTACCCCACTTCTCCTTTACTCTTATAATCGTATAACTTTACTCTCACTTATATCCTGTTGTACTTTTCTTAAGGATGAATGTAAATATTCCTCACTATAACAGCTGTTTTAACTGTTGCTCTACTTCCCTTGCTACACGATGAAATTCACCTTGTTCTGAACATGATGAATTAGCTCTTAGAAATAACTGGTAGTGTATAAAAAGTCATTTGTTGTTGTTGGCTTGTGGTTCACATCATGTTTTCATTAACATACACTTCCACATCCAAAAAATAAATAAATAAATAAGTAATATCTCTCTTATCTGTTAAAGGTAAATTTCATTCCAAAGTCATTGTTCAAAATTCTTTAAAAAAAATCCATTCTTACAGATGAGATATTAAACTGAGGCCCCATCTGCCTGAGCTGTTGATAGCCCAGGTGGATGTAAAAGATCCCACCATACTTATCAAAAAGAATAGGAAAAGATCCCTTGTGCCCTAGGCAAATTTATCCTAGTCATATGAATACCACACCAGAGACCATTGGCCTAGTGAGACTAACCTTTCACCAAAGTGTTAAGTAAATAAATAAAACAAGTAGATTCCACAAATTCACTTTCCTCTTTTTTAACAATAATCAAATATATTGTCTGTATATTGTTTATAGAATATAACTGTACTCATAAAGTACATATCTAAATTGCTTGCTCTTCAAATTGTCCTATAAATAAATGTACATATGGGGTGGGGGGATGGGGGGGCAGATTTTATCTCCATAGCTGCCTCACACATGTTTAAAACATTCCCCATTAAAACAAAAACAATTATTTTTAAACAAAACTCTTCTAATTGTAGTAATTCCTTCTTCATTATATCATCATGTAAAAAATATTATACAGATTTTTACCCCCAGTTCATGTATCATAGATGAATATAAACTACAAATGTCAACAGTTACAAAACGACAGACCTGTTGTCACTGTAAATTGTTCAACAATTGTAGAAATGAAAAGTATGCCTAACAGACGGTTGTAACAATAACTCTAGTACAATACCAACTCTCTCCATTGGGCCTCCATCTTGAGAGACATAGACCTAACCGGGGAGGGGGGGATCTAACATTTATATACACATTTGGAATAGCAGAAAAAAAGGGGGTAATCTTTGTCTTAATCATATCAATTGTTCCAGTCATAATTTCTCTCTCTATGATTTAATCTATAAGAGTCTGTAGGCCCATTGGCATTGTCCTCAAAGGATTATCTAACAGTCTCTCATACACTTTCTGAGATATGGAAGATATCCTTATGTCAGTCCATAAAGGTAGAGCAACCTCAGATCTTTGGAACTTTAGACATATCAGCCTAACAAGCAGCAACCTCAGATCTTTGGAACTTTAGACACAGCAGCCTAACAAGCATACTTCTCAAAGACATGGAATATATTATATCTGATTTCATAAGCTCCAGTATAAAAATCTTACTGCAGTTGACCCACAGCAGTATGATTTTGTCAAAGAAAGATCATTTGTATCTAATGTATTAAACTTCATCGAGAAGGCCACAGATGCTGTAGCTAGTGGCCATGCAGTTCATACCGTTTACCCAGATCTAGCCAGAGCTTTTGACACTTTTTCCCATGCTGGAATTTTAAGCAAGCTTAAAGGCCAAATGTAGATCCTTGTGTTATAAGATGGATATCAAACTAGCTGACAGAACAGATATAATTAGAGTAGTGACTAGAGGGATTCCTCAGGGCACAGTACTGGGACCCTGTCTTTTTAACATGTCCTTTTTGGATCTCCAGACCACTAACCCAGTTATACGGCTAACTAAATTTGCTACTACTTTAGAACATTTATTAAACTAATTGTGACATTTTCTGATTGATTTGTATTGTAAGATTTTTAACTCCTCCTAAGATGTTTATTATGTAAGATGTTTTTGTTATGTCTAATTATCGTACTCCCTCACCTACGATGTACTTAGAATTGTTTTATGTTTATGGAGCTTTTTTTTCCAGAGCTTCTGCTGAAAAGGGGGCTTGCATGACCCAGTCAGACAGTCCTGGCAAACAAATGCAGTAAACAAATTTGTCAGTCACTGCAAGCCAGATACTGTCATTTGCTCACAAGGGCAAAACCATACAAATTTCTGGTGTTTTTGAAACAAGCTTAAAATATATGCAGAGAAGTGTATCGGTCACATTTGGCAAACAAATCTTAGCAGATTACAGTACTGACAGAGATCTCAGCACCTTCTTAGATAGCTTCCTGTCCTTTGATCACCCTCATCTAGCCAGTTAATAACTAAAGGTGTGTCATCTGCATCAGAAAAGTCATCATTAACCCATGCTCTGCCCTGATAAGTCCAGTTGTACTATATAGTGCCCCTTTTTGGTATGTAAATAACTAAATGCGTCATTCAGCTGAAAAAAAAAATCAGAGTTTGCTATTTAAAGAGATCATTCATTAAACAATCATGACAGGCATGCAGCTGTGTCCCTGTATTCTGTCTTTAACAGACTCTTGCAAAAGTGGTTTATGCTTGCCATTCTTTGCCGCTAATGACCCAACCCTCTTTGATCTCCCATACTACTTCACAGTTGGCTTCACAAGCACAAGAACTGAAGACTTGAACTTCTGTCAGCAAATGACTTAGGACATGCTGGTGGACAGATTTATTATATATCACTTCCCTTGTATCCACTGCATACAGAACAGAGTGGTACCCTCACTCCCTCACTTCCTTTAAGGCAAGCTGTGATGATTGGATGGGCACCTATAATTTCATCATGGGCCTGAATTGTTTTGCTCTCTTTAAGGCAAAAGGTGCCCTATGAGGGTGGATATTAGCAAGGCGATTATGGTCCATGGATTGAGTACAACTTGCAAACTTTCTGAATCTATGAATGTACAAAAAATGCAATATAGCATCATTAGTACTGACAAATGTCAAAGAAATGAGGGCAAGGAGTGCTTTCTGTTTTTTTCTACTAACCACTGAAGTACCATTGTTTCAACTCACCATTCATTAAAAGACAGGATTCGAAAACAGCCAGTCAAAAAAAAAACTAAACAAACAAGAAAAAGAAATATGCATGGGGCAAGGCCACTTGTACCACCCTTGTTGGAGAGATTCCATCCCACCTTCTGTAAATTATTTATACCAACTCCACAGCTGCACCACAGTGGAGAAAATGGGGACCCCGTGAAGAGCACTGCACCATCTTGCTCAGTTCAACACACTACAGTGAAATTCGCCATAACATAAAACAATGTTCAAAATTAAACTTCCCATCAAAAAAATCTACCAAAGACTCACAAGTATATCATTCTTTCCATTATCCTCTGATGAAGGCAACTTACATAGGGCTGCTTGAATCCTCTACATTCCTTGACTGTTTCCATAAGCTTACATCCTCACAGTTCTTTGACTCTCCTCAAAAGACATAACATGCTGAAGTGGTGTATGACCGGGGAAAGTGCATCAAATAGCCTATGGAGGACTTTTCCCTCTTGAAGAAATGATATGAAAATGATGGGCAATGTGGGGCATCCATCCTGTTTTATACTTTCCAAGATGTTACGAAAGCCAACTAACAATGTCCTGACACTTATTTGTCAGCCCTGAAGAGAGCAGATGGGCTCTGTAAAGCCCCATAGGAAGTCCAAATATTTACAACAGACAAAAGACAGGTTCATCTATCTCCATATCTCCTCGATCACTACTTGGGAAGACTGTTGCTTTAGCCACTGTGCAGTTTGACAGAATGGAGGTCCCTAGAGAAGTATAGAAAAAGGTATATTTGTGTAGTAATTTGGCAGATCAATCTGTAATTTCACAGAGAGATGAAGTTACTGGACTAGTGGAGAAAAAGGTGTAGCTGTATGGTAATGTGACTTTAAGGATACTTGACTACAGGGACTACTTCATAACAGAATTTGTATTTTGGGGCAAAGAAATGAAATGCATAAAAAAACTGACACACGCTGACAAAGATACACTGAAGAAGCTAAATACCACTGCTGATAAATATGTGTGCTTTAAAAATGTGTCTGCATTGAAATGGTAGTTCATCAAGGTCAGTTAAATCTAAGGTAGTTCTGAATAGACATGTCTAGCTTGAGACTGTCAGTTGTCTTGAGGTTAAATGCATCAATCACAAAGGACTTGTTTTTTGATCAGCCCCCTGTTGATACAATTAGTCACATGTGATGCTGTCTTTTCCCAAATTCAGAAGAATAACTCCACAAGCAAGTGACCATTTTACTGAAAGAATGTCTTTCCATAATCTTAAGTTAGACAGTCTGCATCTCTCTCAGGATCAGGAGGAAAAGGAAGGTATCTTCAAAGTGACTCTGCTAGGATCTTCTTCCTGCGGCTTTCCTTTAACCATGGAAAGTCAGTTTCAAGCCACCATTTTGCATGGAAGGCAGTAACTACAAACAAATGAGTCCCACAGTCCATAGTCCAGGGTTACATAACAGAATTTCTACAGATTCCATTCCCTACACCCTATCACATATAAGTCTCACAAATTTTAGTACTGATGAACTGACTTTTGATTAAAAAGGTAATAAAATTGTGCCCCCCTCCAAATGCCAAGAAAAATGGTCCTGTTCCAAGCTATTCCTGGTCACCAACAATTGACAGTACTTTAAGACCACTGCTAGATTGGTCAAGTCTGACCACATTTGCCCCAGTTTGGCATGTTAATATTTAAGGCATTTTTTTCTTTTTATAGAGAGAGGATTTTACATCGCAGGTTTAGACATGGAGGATGCCTACATACATATTTCAGTAAGACCGACAGATTCTGAGATTCCAGATCGATCACCACCACCTTGCTTGCAAGTGCACCTTTTGAGCTAACTATAGTTCACAGACTATTTACCACATGTTTAGCACAAATGTTTGCACATCTCAGGAAACAGAATTTAGCCAACTTTCTGTACCTGAATGATTGTCTGGTAGTGGCCCAAACTAATTTTTTTTATTGCAACATGGTTAATTTATTTGTTTAAACTAGTTAACCGGGTAGGTGAGCTGGTCTGCGGACCCTTTATAGCACAGCATTTGAGGATTACCATGAATTACAAGAAATCATTCCTAAGTCTAGCAGCTTCACTGATCTCTCTAGGGGCGATTGTAGATTCTGTTCAGATGAAAGTCATTTTGCTTCAAAGACAAATAGAAATGCAGAATGTAATGATAGTTTTCTCTCAACAGCTGGCTACTACAGCAACACAATATTTAAACATTATGAATTGAGTCTTTTTGCATTCCCACGGTACCTTGTCCATGGCTTCACATGAGAAGACTCAAACAGGTTATTTCTCAAGAAGATCTGAATTTAGTCATCAGATTCATAAGATGCACACATAACACTTCCATTCTATAAAAGGGGGTTTCCCTTGAGGATGAATGCAACCAGTCTATTCCAAGGCATGTCTCTGAATCTTTCTTTCGTGTCATAGCAGATGACAGCAACAGATAATTCAAATTGTGCTCAGGAGTCCATTTCTAGTGATCTTATGAGCAAGGAAACTGGTTTCATCAAATAATTCTGAAAACAGTGAAAGCATTTTATAGAATGCTGACAGCATTTCATAGGTTCATAGGCAGGTACTAAGCTAGCTGCCCTTACGGGCCATTTTAAGCCTAACCAGTTTCCCTTTTGTGTTCAGATTAAGCAATCCCATTTGGTTACAGATTAGCCTTAGTCATTCCATGGTCAATAATTTTGTATTACCCTTAATGAGAATAACTGGGATCGTACCATAAATAATTTGAGAGGACGTATGCTTGAACTTTTGTTCATTAGCAGTAGAGGGGAAAGGCCTGAGGTACATTTTATGTTTCCCATCCATAGATCCAAGTTGCACTTGTGTATGGACAGGGATGAACATTATTTTTTGTAGGTGGGGAGTCTGTTCCAAAGCAGCAGTATTCTGTGAGGTGTACGTGTCCCACCAAACCATTTTGTTGATGTTGCAGAAGAGGATCAGATCCCTAGGCCACATATTTCTGATGGCATTTGGCATGATGATGTGCAGTAAATCCATCAGTATTGGGGCAGAGGATGCCTTGTATGCCAGACACAGGCCTCCAGTTGGTAGTCTGCAGGATACCGAGTATAGTGACTGTTCTTTGAGTCTGTCCATGTAGGACATATTGTTTAGGCCTTGTATCCTTTTAGTAAAATTTCACTGTGTCCATTCCAGTTGCATAAGGAGGCATTATATTCAATAATTGGCCTAATGAATGCTGAATAAAGGGGGGCAATGACATTCCTAGGTCTAGGCACAATCCCTTTGTTTATAAGCTGTGCAATATAGAAGGACTTTCTTACAACAGTGGGCACGTGCTGGTCAAAGTTTAGTCACTGTCCATGTAGGGTCCCAAATCCCAAAAACTGTGTCAACTCTTAGAGGCATATTCTCAGTGTGGTACTTTCATGGGGTAGATTACTTCCCAAAGGATACAATAATAGATTTTTTGGCATTTAATTTCAGTTCATAATTTTGGCACCAGTTATTCATTTGGGACAAACCTTCCTGCAGGATGGATAAGTCACTTGGGGATTCAATGACTGCACTTAGCTTACAGTCATTTGCAAACTTACTCAGCAAGAGCCCTTTGGTATTGACTTTTACTTCTGAAAAGTAGATGCCAAATTTCCAAGCACAGAAACCTTGAGTACTCCACTGGTGACTGGTTTCTTTGTGGATGTAAATTCCCCTGTTTTGATTTACTGTGTCTTATCTGTAAGCTATTTGGTAATCTGGGGGGGAGGGCATAGGGATTTATTCACAGTTTATTTAGCCGTTCTACTATACTTTAATGGGGAATTATGTCAAAAGATTTAGCCATATCAAGGTATGCAGTGTGAAACATTTTTCTTTCATCCATTGCTTTGGTGACCTTTTCAAAAAATCCACCAAGTTAAGTAAGCATGACCTGCATGTGATGAATCCAAACTGAGACAGGTTCAGTGTTTGCAGACTCCCTATGTCCTGATTGATTAGTTCCATGATAAATATTTCCATGGCTTTGCATATGAGGCTGGTCAGACTTATGCATCTGTAATTGCCTGGGTCTGTGGAAGGTCCTTCCTTATGCGGGGAATGACTGTAGCTGTTCTCCAATCACTTAGCAAAAAATCCGTATGGAGGCTGAGATTGAACAGTAAAACCAACTTAAGAACTTCTTCGACCAACACACGGACACCAGCTCCAAAAACAGATGAATACTTTATTAAAAGGTTTAGCACTTTCTTCCCCTGATAGGGACTTCCTCAGAACAACTTACATTGAATTACACAGCCCTTAAATACACATCACCCAGTAGTTAATAGAATAATCACATGATTGCCTCAGATCAGCTAAAACCATCATTACAAGCATTAAATACTTTAAAACACATAAATTGCACAAAGTACATAAATGCAAACTATAACATTTTTTAAAATTTTACTATAAAATTCCCAATAAAAATTTTAAAAAGTAAAAAAAAACAATACATTTACACATCCCTAACCCATTAAACGTTTTAACTTCAAAATTCATGCTATATTAGTGGCTTCATTAATACCGGGATACTGAGTTGCGTCCAATCTTAATTGCCACTTCAACTCATAAATATCCAGGTGCAAATCAACAACTTTTACCTGGGGGTCCTTTATCAACTGTTCAATAACCAAAAACTTAAAACAATGGTCACCATGTTCCCTAATGTGCCTATACAAGGCAATGGTTATTTTCCCTTTTCTAACATCATTTACATGTTCACTAATGCGACTTTTAAAATACCTACAGGTCTTCCCCACATAGAAAACAGGACACTTTTGGCATTTGGCCATATAGACAACATTGGAACTACAACAAGTATAGTGTCCCTTAATGGTAATATTTGTTACCATTAAATTTAAACTTGCCACTAGTTTCCAAAATGTAGTTACACCAGTTACATCCTCCACACTTAAAATTCCCTTTGGGTCTATTAGAACTTCCACTACAAATACCCTTGTTTAACTCAAACAGGTTTTTGAAAGACCTATCTTTTCTAAATACTATTTTGGTTCATAGGTTCATAGATTCATAGATTAGTACTGAGCTAACTCCCCTTACGAGCCATTTTAAGCCTAGCCAATTATCCCTTGTGAGAGACAAACCCTGCACCTTGTGTTTGTAAGGCAAACACCTTAACCATTAGGCCACCCTCCAAACCCCAGAGGTACCTTACCCAGTCTCTGCTCAGTATTCATATCATAACTCAAGATATCCCAATTTTTTGTGATAACCTCTGATACCCAATGGGCATCCAAGTTGAAAGTTGTGATGAAACTTAAATCAAAATTCTTACTGACCTGCCTTCTAGCCGCATCAATGCCTTGTCCCATAACAGGCACCATGCAACCACCGAATATTGGCCTGTACACACCTTTCAATCGCTTTCCCACTACTTACTGGCTTATTTTATTCAAAAATTCAATGGGATATCCTCTTTTAACAAACATGTTAGTAATAAACCCAACTTCATCCAAAAAGTCGCAGTCAAGTTTCACCATTCTGGCTGCTCTCACCAGCTGCCCCTTGACTATCGACTTCTTTTGATGCATGGGAAACCAACTACTGAATTCTAAATAAGAATTTGAAAATGTGGGTTTTCTATAAATTTTTTGAACATAAAATTCCTTTATTACTATCCCAAATCAGGTCAACATCTAAATATATTTTCTCCTTACTATAATTAATAGTATAGCATATAACGGGTTAGGGTTGTGTAAATGTATTGTTTTTTTTTTTACTTTTTAAGATTTTATTGGGTATTTTATAGTAATATATTTGCATTTATGTATTGTGTGCAGTTTGTGCTTTAAAGTATTTAATGCGTGTAATGATGGTTTTAGTTGATTTGAGGCAATCATGATTATTCTATTAACTACTGGGTGATGTGTATTTAAGGGTTCTGTGGAAGTCCCTATCAGGGGGAGATAGCGCTAAACCTTTTAATTATGTATTCATCTGTTTTTGGAGCTGGTGTCCGTGTGTTGGTCGAAGAAGTTCTTGAGATTGAACAGTGTCATTAGGGGTGTGGCTAAATTATGCTTCATACTGTTTAAGATTTATCCAGAGATATTGTCAGGACCTACTGATGAAGTATTTTTAGGTTATGATAGCACTTTTAGTACTTGGTCATGCGTGATATCTTTAGGCAAGACAATTGCAGATATATTTTGAGGGACAGATTTTGGGGAGAGAAGAGTAAAGTTAGAGCTAAATTTGTTGACCAGTAGTTTCACTAGATCTTCAGCCTCCTTGTAGGTAACATCAATCACAATTAGCTCAGCACATTGCTGCATCATGCTTTTGAGTTTATCAACATAACTAAAAAATACCTTGATTGTCTTTGGCATGGGTAGCTATTTTAACCTTGAACTCTGCTTTGATAGATTTTATTAAGCTCCAGAGTTTTTTGTTTATTTCAGTGACAAGGAATGTAACATTCTTGGAATTACTCTTCTAACGTTTTGTAAAAATTATTTTCCTTTTATTATAAGACTTGTTGATATCAAGGTTCCATCATATCGGTTTGTTTCTGGGGTTTGGCCTATGCTTGTTCCTGCAGGATACAGCTGCATCTCTCCAGCTGTTTACATGCAGGTACAGTGGTACAGTTCTGCATAGTCAGTGGTGTTGACTGTGTTTTGTGGGGATTTGAAGCTTGCCAATGTATGTGGTAGGAGTAAGTATTTTGTCTTAAAGAAGTTTCTAAAGGTACTTTGGTTGGAAGGGATCTCTTGTTTCAGTTTTATTTTGAAGGAAACTGCTTTATGGTGAGACCTAACAAGTGATGGATATATGTAAGGCAGAGTGCAAGATAATTCTCTATCAGTAATGACAAGATCCTTGATGTTAATCCCCCTAGTGGGTACTCTGACTAATTGTTCCAGGGCATTTGCATTGACAATGTCCAGGAACCTCTGTGCTTGTGCACTAGTGATGGTGTAGGTTTCCCAGTCTATAGTTAGATTGTTAAGATCACCCAGGAAAATGCTATTGGGTTTAATACTAAATGATTCTAGTTCCTGTAGATAGTTGTAGCTCTCTTGTGTAATTTTTATAGCTTGCTAATATACATCGTACAGGACTTTTCTTATAGTTATTTTGACTTGAAACTCTAGTGCATCATGCTACTTTACCAACCTCGATATGAGCCTCATCTGGACATCGACTGAGACACCTCCACATTTTTTTCCAATCCTACACAGTAACTGGTCTAAACGTGTGGGAGGTATTCTAGCCATGCACAGTTGGAGTGCTCTCCACTATTTTAAACTATATCTAAGTCACTACACAGACGTCAATGTCCTCTAGGGTGAGAGGGTAGTGGAGTTTCTCTTAAGGCTCCTAGCATTGATCAGTAACACCTTCATATTTTCTTTTGCTTGTTTCATTATGTTGGCAGGTTTATCAGGTTGGCATTGCTTAAAAAAGGCACTGTGGAGTAAACAGTGTCTTTGCTAATAATAGAAACCCTTGAGGGGACAGATGCAGGCTATCCCTGGTGATGCAGCATGATTCATAGGTAATTACTAAGCTCGGAACCCTAGGGGGCCTTTTTAAGTCAAGCCATGCTCCCAAAGGTGAAAATCAAACCCTGTACCTTGTGTCTCTAAGGTAAACACCTTAATCATTAGGCCAGCCCCAACTGCATCCTTCCAGGCAGAGAAATATTTGACCCCCCCCCCTTTGAATGACATTAAAAACTAAGTCAATTATTGAAGTCAATTAATGTGAAGTTGTCCTATCCCGCCTTCAGTTCCAGCTCAGCTGCATTCTAAAGCTCAAGGTCTTCCACTGGCCCGTGGCTGTATCCCTTTCCCATCATGCACTAGTAAGTCCCTCAGATCTCGTTTGCCTCTAAGCAGATCGGGTGCTTCCATTTTGGCTCTAGTTAAGTTGGAAATTCTTTTACTATTCTTGTATTTAGCTAATTGTGCTGTTTATCCTTCATATAGTTATCTACTTTCATTACCATTCTAGTTTATAGAGTTCACTTTGTGTGTGTGTTTTATTGGCCATCATTTTTTTTCGCTAGGCCTTTGTTTTTCCCTATCCAGGCTAAATTTAGGAAGTCAAGCCTTTCTAATAAAAGTTTTTTTGATAGTTTTCCACTTTAATTGTTTTTACTGGTTTTTACACTCGTTTAAGTTAAAGTGTAGTAGACTGTTCCCTTTCCTATATGTTTTTCATATCTGGAATCCAGCAGCTCATTTAAGTTAGAGGGCTGCTGTTGCCCATTTAAGTTAGAGGGCAATCCCCTCCCCTGTCTCCTCTTCGTTACTTAATTTTTCTTGCCTGTTGTGGTTTAAAAAAATAAATGTGAAGTTGTTCAATCTCGCCGTTCATTCTTACACATGGGTTCGGAGCCTATCTGTCGGCTCAGAGTCGGGACACTTTACTAGCTGAATATCTCAGAGTAGCTCGAGGCCAGGTCCCTATCCCATGATGCTCTCTGTCCTATCTCAGATTTAGTTTGCCGCTGCAACAGATCGGAGGTCGTTGGAGAGCTCTGGCCAGTTTGCCACTGCAACAGATCGGAGGTCGTTGGAGAGCTCGGGCCAGTTTGTGAAATTTTTCTATCTTTATACATTTGTAGATAAGCTTTTTGAATAGTTTACTGTTTCTACTGTTTATTGGGCTAGCTAGCCTTTGTTTACTTTAGTTTTTCAATAGTTTTTGATGAGATTTTGTCCTCTTAAGAGCAGTTGCTCTTAGACCTTTGGCCATACATTGGTTTAATAGTTCCCTATCCCTTTATAACATGTGCTTAGGTAGTTCTTAGGATTTAGTGTAGTTTCATTAGTAGTGTATATTTAGCTTCTATTAGATAGCGTAAAAATTTTTACAGTTATACTTCGCTGTTACAATTGTTAGTTTGTACATATTGTAGTTAGAGTTTGCGGTGTGTGTGTGTGTGTGCTATTCTACACTGATATTTCTCCAGTTTAGTGTATACTGTTGGTGTTTCTTCTTAGCATGGCTGACCAAAATGAGAAGCAGAAAGCAGGATTTAAAAAGTGCCCAAAATGCGGGCAGAAAATGTCAATCACTGACGCCCATGTAAATTGTGTCTATTGCTTGGGGCCAGTTCACCTCCAGGAGGATGGCTGTATCTGCCATTCCTTCAGTAGTCGAGTTTTGCTTGAAAGGAGAAGAAAGTTGATAGATAGAGGGTTATTGAAGCCAGATTTTCAGGAGTCCTTGAACAAGGCTGACCAGACTTCTAAATCATCGAAGAGGTCTAAGTTCTCTAAAGCTTCCTTGGAGCCCAAGTCATCGGTTCCGAGTCTTGCTATGAAGGTGTGGTCGATGGCTCCGCAGTCTTCGGAGCCGTGCACCGAGTCAGTGTTTCGGAGCTGGTCCCCAGTCTTGGAGCCCTTCTCCGAAACCTTAAGATCCCCTATCCTTCAATTGGTGGCTTCTTCGGTTCCTTCGACTCGTTCTTCGAGGATCCTCTCTGATGTGGATTTAGACCGGGTGGTGCAGAGGCTTCTCGAGAACCTGGCACTGGCCAAAATATTATTGGCTTCGACCCAACCAGTTTCAAAGCCTAAGACCAACGCACCTGCTGTGACTACTCCTCCTCTGAGCCTAGCCTTCAGAGCCAGAGAGGAGGATCTGATGATTGTGGAGCCTTCGGAGCTGAGGCCTGTTCCAGTGCCATCGGCTCTGTCAACCCTGACTTCTTCAGTGCCGTTTGAAGAGTCTGGGAGCTTGACACTCTCTGGTCGGCTCGGGGGGAGAGTCGAACCAATGTGTCTATTCCGACCCTTCCTCTCAGACCATCAGTGTGGATGAGCTCTGCTCCTTCCTCTGGCTCGGAGCCCACTGTCTTGGCACCAGGGAGGTTGCCATCTTCTTCGGAACCGGCGGCTTCCTCAGGTCGGAACAATGGAGCCTTTGATGCTATGAGGAAGGTTATGTCGTCCAAGATGCACACTTCATCAGAGCTGTCCTCCTCCTCTCCTAAAGTGCCGCTTTCTGCCTCTACATCCGCAGGTCCCTGTGAAGTGTCGAGACCCAGAACCTTAGTTAACCCCATCGGGTGACCTGTGTTCTACTGAGACCTCACCAGAAGATCCCACTGATGAGGTTCCCAGGAAGAAACTTTGTAAGAGGAGGCATTTAGATTCCCCACAGGAGTCTTTGACATCAGACACTGACTTAGAGGAGTCAGAAGGGTCCCCATGGTCCCCCTCGGAGGATATCTCCTTTGCTGATATCCTGGAAGTCCTAAAGCAGAGGGGTGACTGGCAGTCCATTAGCCCTACTGTGGATGAGTTGGTGCTCCTGAAGGCCTTTGGGTCTCAACCTTCCACCTCTTTGTGACTCTGCCCTTCGACGAACTAATGGAACTGGTTGCTCGAAGGTCATGGGAGTCTCCCGATACTATGGAACCCGTCCCTCGGAGGCACAACAAGTTTATCACCTCCCCCCAATATAAGATTTTCCTCACTAAGGGAGTTCCTGTTGATGCCATGGTGTTGGCGGTGGCCACCAAGAACGAGATGTCCGAAACTTCTTCTACTGTCCATCCTCCTAATAGGGATTCAAGGTTCATAGGTAGGTATTAGGCTATCGGCCCAAGGGCCTACGTAAGCCTAGCCAGCAAGGTACCATAGCTTACGCCACCCAAGAAAGTTATTTTCTTGTGCCACTGTCCAGCAGAGACACAGATGTGATCCCCGGGGTGTATTTCTTATTTCCCATCCACTCATCAAGATTTTTCTTGAGGAGTGCTAATGAAGAACTTTGCTTGACATAGATGGGTAGCTTGTTCTAGAGTATAGGAAGTCTCTGGGACAGGAATCTATCCCTCCAGCGTGTCTTGTTTATTATGGTGACAAGGTTTAGGTCCCTAGAGCGTGTAGCTTGGAGGGATTGGGATTTCTTTAGGTGTGTCATGTCCAACAGCTCTGGGTTTGACATAGCCTTATATGTTAGGCAGAGATCACCTCGGAGTAGGTGATATGCTACAGAGTAAAGCTGGAGTTTTTTGAGGCGGTCAGTGTAAGGCATTTGTTTGAGGCCAGTAATCCTCTCTGTGAGGTACTTCTGCGGCCTTTCCAGCTGCTGCAGATGTCTTGTGAGGTACATTCCAAAAGGGGTGTTGTACTCTATAATGGGCCTAATGAGTGACGAGTAGAGGGGAACAATGACCTTTTTTTTCCTGGATGAGAACCCTTTTATGATGAGGTGTGCCATGTAGAAGCAATTCCTGACTACTGTGGCGATGTGACTATCAAAGGAGAGACTACTGTCCACCTGGGTCCCAAGGTTTCTTATCACGCATTCGGTGTTAAGTAGATTGCTGCCTATGTGATAGTTCATGGGTACAGAGTTTTTACCAAAGGGGATGACACTGCACTTTTTGGCATTGAGCTTGAGGCCATGGCTCTGACACCAGGCATCTGTCTCAGTGAGGCCCTTCTGTAGGATGTCCACATCATTTGGGAACTTGACTATAGCTCCTAGTTTGCAGTCATCTGCGAACTTCATCAGCCAGAGGCCTTCTGTGTTAGCCTGTACTTCAGAGAAGTAGATACCAAACAGGAGAGGTCCCAGGATGGAACCCTGTGGCACTCCACTTGTCACTGCCTTGAGGTCAGATTTGGAGTCTGCAACTTTTACAGTGTGGGTTCTGTCAGTGAGCCAGTTGGCAACCCATCTTGTGACGTAGGGATTTATACCTAGTTTAGTGAGTGTAGCTATAATTCCAGAATGGGGGATGGTGTTGAAAGCCTTGGCGAGGTCAAGATAGGCTGTGTGAACCACCTTACCCTCATCCACGGCTTAGGTGACTGCCTCAAAGAAGTCGATCAGGTTCAGGAGGCATGATCTGCCTTTCACAAACCCGAACTGGGTGGGATCCAGAGTTTGGAGGTTACCAGTGTCTTTGTTTATGAGTTCCATGATGATACGTTCCATGGCCTTGCAGACCAGGCTCGTCAGGCTAATAGGTCGATAGTTCCCGGGATCAGTGGTGGCTCCCCCTTTGTGGAGTGGGATAACTATTGCTGTGCGCCATTCAGTGGGCACAAAGCCTGATGCAAGGCTATTATTGAACATGGTGCTTAAGTGGGGAGCCAGTTTGTTCAGAAGTTCGTGTAAAATGCAGCCTGGGATGTTGTTCAGTCCCATGGATGCTGTGTTTTTGGCTTTAGAGAGTGCAGCTTTTACCTGCATAGTTGTGATTATGGGGACTCTGCATTCTTCCTGTATAGATATGGGCCCTTTAGGGGGAGAGAGGGGGTGAAGTTAGCACTGAACCGATCTGCCAGGATGTTGGCAATATCAGTTGGTTCTGTAATTTTTGTGCCTTTGTGCTGTAACTCAAAGCAGATCTGGGTGTTGCCATCTAGATTCTTGACATAGCTATAGAATGCTTTGTGGTTGTCCTTGGATTTAGTGGCAATTTTGTTTTTGTAGCTAGCTTTGGAGGATCTTATAAGGGGTCTCAGCTTCTTACTGAGGCTGACCAGGGAGCTCCTCCACTCATGGGATTTTACTCTCTTTTGCAACAGTTTCTTCCTTCTGTTGTACAGTTTGTTTATGGCAGGGGACCACCAGATTGGCTTCCTTTTTTTGGAGGATAGCGTTTTAGTTCTGTTTGGGATAGCATGATCCATGCACTCATGTAGTTGCTAATATTGTGCATTTGTGTAGGATTCAGCAGTTGTAACTGTATTGTCCATCTGCATGGGTGTCATGATGTTCACCACTTCTGTCTTAAGAAGCATGAAGTTGGCTTTGGAGAATTTTTTTACTGTGGTTTCCTTACTGGGGGGGGGGGGGGGGGCAGGATGTGGATATCAAGGGTGATAAGCTTATGGTCGGATCGGACCAACGAGGAGTTGACTTCAGGTGTGGAACACGGTCACTCAGGATGATGGACAGGTACGGGAAATGCATCTTTAGTTCTGTGACCTTTGCTATGCGATCGCTTAACTACTTGACTCATTTTACCCGTCTTCAAAGAGATCTTCTAAAAGAGCTCAGAGATACTCTGCAGGGTAGTACAGATGGAGTTGTCCCTGAGAAGATGACAGCCCAGTTAATACCCTTAATTCCAAAGTTAACTCGTCCATGCGGCTCATTTCCTATGCAGCCAATGGTTCGAGTCGAGCAGCGGGTTTCAACCATAGCTCTGCAGAGACATTCCTGGATGCTCTTATGCTCCTTTGCGGAAGCCTTCAAGTCTTCCTTTGTCAACCCCCCATTTGATGGCTCATCTCTTTTCAGGCCCAAAGTCAAGGAGACTCTCACTAGGTGTAAGCAAGATGGAAAGACTCCATCTGCCTTAGGAGTCCAGCCCTACCAGACCATACCCCAAAGGGCGGAAAGTTGGAAAAACGTGGTTCCAGAAGTCCCAAGGAGCTTTCCAGAACACACATAGTGAATCCCCCTCCAAGGGCAGAGGAGGGGCTAATAACGGAAGATGCCGCTCTGGCAGCAGAGGGGGTCCGCAGAACCAGGGTGACAGGGATCAGTTCTTTGGTAAGCCCTATCAGCGCTCCTGAGAGGAGGCCCGACTGTCCTACTCTGGAGGCAGTCGGTCACTTGGCTTTGTATCCGGATGCTTGGCTAGGAATTACAAGAGATACTTGGGTACAAAGCATTTTTACCAGATTACCAGAGGTTACATCATTCCATTCTTAGAAACCCCACCTGTTCGGAAGAAAATCCCAGACATTCCACCCAGTCTCAGGGATCAAGCAGCCATAGAGATCCAGAGGCTGCAGGAAAAAAAGAGTCATCCAGCCAGTCCCAGCAAACTAGATAGGATCCGGAACTTACTTCAGATTCTTTTTAGTTCCAAAGAAGATGGGACTGGAGGCCCATCTTGGATCTCAGCAGACTCAACACATTTGTAAAGAAGGAGAAGTTCCAGATGGTCACACTTCAGTCTATCCTCCCATTCCTCAGAATAGACGATTGGATATGGTCTATAGATCTCAAGGATGCGTACTACCATATCAAAATGGCCAGACCATCCAGAGATCATTTGTGTTTCCGGCTGGGAGCCAGTCACTACCAATTCCGAATACTGCCCTTTGGACTCACAACAGCCCCCAGAGTGTTTACCAAATGCATGGCAATGGTTACGGCTCACCTGAGGTGTCTAGGATTCTGAGTGTTTCCGTATCTGGACGACTGGCTCCTTATTGCCACCTCAAGGCATCAACTAATTCTGTCCAGGGATCACACACTCAATTTCTGCTCTCAGTTAGGCATAACTGTAAATTTCGAAAAGTCTGCATTGTCGCCATCGCAGCATATCTCCTTTATTGGAGCAGAACTAGATACCACTACCGCCACAGTAAAATTGCCCTTGGACAGAATAGCCACTCTTCGAAACCAGGTATCAGACATTTTGCAGAGGAAAAAAAGTACCAGCCTCCAGTATTGAAACTACTAGGTACCATGGCAGCTACGGTCATAGCAGTTCCCCTGGGATGTATGCACATGAGGATTCTTCAGTGGTTACTTTTCAACCAGTGGTCTTACCAACAACTTCCGATGTCATTCTTAATCATGATTACAGACTCTTGCAAGAAGGATCTTCGCTGGTGGTTGAACAGCCACCAGGTTACAGTAGGTCAACCATTTGTTTCTCCCCCACTGTCAGCCACGGTGAACACGGATGCTTCCCTGATAGGGTGGGGGGCCGCTTTTTCAGGGAAGAACAGCCCAAGGCACTTGGACAGAGACAGAATCACAGCTGCACATCAATGTTCTGGAGCTGAGAGTGCTGCTTTTGGCATTCCAGCTCTTCCACAATTCTCTTCCTCTAGGGACGATTGCGATACAGACAGACAACATGTCTGCGGTCTGGTACATCAACAAGCAAGGGGGAACCAAGTCTTACCCCCTGTGTCAAGAAGCCTTGAGAATTTGGCAGTGGGCGGTATCTACTGGGCACTTTCTGATAGCAACCCATATCCTGGGGAAATCCAACGTGATAGCGGACAAACTGAGCAGAGCTATTCTGTTACTGCATGAGTGGTCTCTCAAAGACGAATTTGCGGAGATGATTTTCTGCAGGTGTCGCCAGCCTTGCTGCGACCTGTTTGCATCCCCTATGAATGCCAAATGCAGAAGCTACTTTGCCCTGAATCCCCCACCAGGGGACAGCCCAAGGGACTCACTAGTACACAATTGGCCCCGGGACTCCTATATGCCTTTCCACCTACACCCCTGATTCCGAAATTCTTACAGAAAGCCAAAAGCCTGGGAAGGACTATAATCTTAATACCCCTTTTTGGCCTTGACAGATTTGGTTTCCCTTCCTTCTACTCTATCAACTAGAGGAACCTTAGATTCTGGACCCAGTTCCAGAACTGCTGACATGTTTGTCAGGGGCCCTCCATCCCTCCCTTCATTCCCTCAGACTGACAGCTTGGCTGCTTCGATCCCCAACCTAGCCAGGTCACACAATTTTTCTGCTGAGGTACAACATATTCTTGTATCTTCACATAAAGCTTCCACTAGGAAGTTGTATGTTAGTAAATGGAAGCAATTTGCCTTTTGGGCCTCCTGGAATAACATTGAACCTTACGTTGCCCCGATTGCTAGTATCCTGGAATTCCTATCTAAGCTTTTTTATAAAGATGCTCCAGCTGCCACTATTAGAGTTCAATTGACTGCAGTTTAGAATTTTCACCTCAGAGCTGAAGGTTCTAATTTGATGCCTCACAGATTATGTAGGGCTTTCCTGAAGGGTACCATTCATCTTAGGCCACCTGTTAGACAACCTTTTACTCCCTGGAATCTAAATTTTGTGCTGTCATGGATTATTCTTCCCCCCTTTGAGCCTGCATCATCCTGCCATTTAAAGTTTCTTTCTTGGAAAACTATTTTCTTGGTGGTCATTACCTCAGCACGTAGAGTGTCTGTGCTTCAAGCCCTATCTATCAAACCCCCATATTTGGTGTTTCACCCAGACAGAGTATCACTGAGGACTAATCCTTCATTCCTTCCAAAGGTGTGTTCCGAGACTAGCCTGAATCAAACTATCGAACTTCCAACCTTCCTCAGTAACCATTCTAATAAGCTGGGGTACATGTTGCATAAACTTGATGTCCACAGACAATTGCGATTCTATTTGGACAGGGCAAAGGAATTTGGAAGATCTGACCAACTCTTTGCCTCTCATGCTGACACTAAGACATGCCTACCAGTTTCCAAAGTTACCTTTTCCAAATAGTTAACTGACTGCTTTAAATTTATATACTCCTCAGCAAACCGTTAGAGCATGGCGTGAAAGCGCATTCCACTAGAGCTGTTTCCACTTCTGCTTATGCGGCTCGATTGCCTTTGGACCCTGTATGTGCAGCTGCCACTTGGTCTAAGCCAAATACCTTTATCACTCATTACAAAGTGGACTGGGCCTCCAGGGACAGGGCTTCCTTTGGTTCCACTGTCCTCGGGAATATACTCCCCTGAGCCACCCAGGATTCGGGTGCTTGGGACACTACCCATGTGTAAGAATGAATGGCGAGATTGAACAACTTCAAATAAAGAAGTTATGTACTTACCATAACGTTCCATGTGAGTTGTTCATCTCGCCTTCATTCTTACATTCCCACCCACCTTCCCCCTCCAGGGTCTCGAAGAATGAGTAGACTTGGGGTCTGGTGGTCTTGTTCTGTGACTTCTTACTCCAGTTCGAGCATTTGTTAGGTTATATTTGCTACATGCTGGGTTCAGCAAACTAGATCTGAGGTAGGACAGAGAGCATCATGGAATAGGGACCTGGCCTTGAGCTACTTTGAGATCTTCAGCTAGTAAAGCGGCCGACTCAGAGCCAATAGATCGGCTCCAAACCCATGTGTAAGAATGAAGGTGAGCTGAACAACTCACATGGAATGTTATGGTAAGTAAATAACTTATTTTTTTCTTAGAGTGTTTTTTTTTTTTTTTTTGTATTTATATGTAGCTGGTTAACTGTTTTTGTTTTTCTGGTTAGTAGATTTATAAGAAGATAGTAGCTGTTCCTATTGTGGTGATAAAGTTCAAAGAACATAGAGAGTCTAAGCCATCTGGCTTTAAAAAATGTGAAAAATGTTCCCATAAAATGTCCATTACAGATGGGCATATTCTATGTGTCTATTGTCTAGGGAGCCATACACTTGCAAGAGTAATGCAGTATCTGTCATTCCTTCAGATCATAGAATCATAGGAGTTTGCTAGGCTCTGGGGCCTTTACAAGCCTAGCCAAGAGTTTATCCCCCAAAAAAGAAACCTCAATCAGCACCTGTCACCCCTGTCAATTTGTGGTTGCCTATCACTCATCAAGGTTGAGCTTGAAGAGCAACAGTGATGTACTTCAAACAAGGAATTTCTCTCTAAAGGTGTCCCTGTAGATGCTATGATGGTGGCAGCATCCACCAAGAACAAACTTTCTGAAACATCTTCTTCTGTTCATCTGCTGAACAAGGAGTCTCGCACGATAGACAGATACAGGAAGCGCATGTTTTCTTCAGCAACTTTTACACTCAGTTCACTGAATTATCTAACACATTTTACAAGGCTACAAAGAGATCTCCTAAAGGAGCTAGGAGATACTCTCCAAGGTACAGTAGCTGCAGGCGTATCAGATAAAGTTTCCTCTCAGCTTTCCACCTTAAACTCTGTGGTTGACTCATCTATGAGATTCATCTCTTATGCAGCAGCTGGAGCGAGTAGAACAGCGGGTTCAGGAATTTACCTAAGGAGACATTCCTGGATGCGCTTATGTGACTTTGTGGAACCTTTTAAATCTTCCTTTATTAATGCCCCCTTTGATGGCTCATCTCTGTTCGGGCCAAAAATCAAGGACACACAGAGCAGGTGTGAACAAGAGGGGAAAACTCTTTCTGCCGCAGGAGTCGGTTTTTTCATACATTCTAGACTTTATCCAAAAGGCCAAAAGAGAGGAAAGATGTGGTTCTGAAAATCCCAGAGAGTTTTCCAAGACACACATGGTGACTCTTCCTCAAGGGGCAGAGGGAGTAGCACAAATGGATACGCTGTCTTTGCATCAGAAGGGGGTCTGCAAAATCAGGGCGATTGGGATTCTTTCCCAGGAAGACCCTTTCAGCGCTCCTGAAAGGAGGCCCATCTGCCCACCTCTGGAGGCAGTTGGGGGTCGCTTGTCTTTGCACCTAGAAGCCTGGCGAGAAATAACAGAAGACAAATGGGTACAAAGTATCAAAGGGATCAAGCAACACTAGAAGTACAAAAGTTGCTAGACAAGAGAGTCATCCAAAGAGTCCCCACAGACCAGATAGGATCTGGAACTTACTCAAGATTATTTTTAGTTCCAAAAAGAATAGGGGACTGGAGACCAGTCTTGGATCTCAGCACATTAAATGAATCAGTAAAAAAGACCAAGTTCCAGATAGTTACACTGCAGTCAATTCTTCCCTTTCTGGGGAAAGACAGTTGGATGTGCTCTGCAGACCTCCAGGATGCATACTACCACATAAAGATGGACAGACCATGCAGGAGTCATCTGCATTTCTGGCCGGGAGCCAGTCATTGCCAATTTTGAGCTCTGCCCTTTGGTCTCACTGCAGCCCCCAGAGTGTTTACCAAGTGTATGGCAGCAGTCACAGCTCACCTGAGATGTCTAGGATTCCGAGTGTTTCCATATCTAGATGACTGGCTCCTAACTGCCACCACCAGGCATCTACTACTACAAACAAAAGACACCACACTACATCTTTGCTCTCACCTTGGAATCACAATAAATTATGAAAAATCTGCCTTGTTGCCATCTCAACATATCATCTTTATAGGAGCAGGTATAGACACAACAAACATGATGGCAAAACGTCCTACAGAAAGAGTACTAGTCCTGAGACAAGTCTCCAACCTTCTATCCAAAACCAGAGTACAGGCAAGAACAGTTTTAAAAGTTTTGGGAACCATGGCGGTGGTGATAAGTTTAGTTCCATTAGCTCGCATGCACATGAGAATCCTGCAGTGGCTACTGTTCACTCAGTGATCGTTGCAAGAACTACCCATGTCTCACCAAATTCTCTTGACAGAATCTTGCAAAAAAGACCTTTGCTGATGGCTTCACTCCACTCATGTGGCATCAGGTCAACCATTTCTTCCCCCACACCCTGTAGCCACAGTTAACACGGACGCTTCCCAGATGGGAGGAGGGGGCATTATCTGGGAAGGACAGTCCAAGGCACTTGGCAAAATTACGAGGCCCATTTGCACATCAATGTCCTAGAGAAGAGAGCAATGCTCCTGCCATTGCAAGCACTACAGGACTCTCTTCCACTGGGAACAATTGCAATTCAGACAGACAACATGTCAGTTGTCTGTTACATAAACAAACAAGGAGGGACCAGGTCCTACCCCCTTTGTTGAGAGGCCCTGAGAGTATGGCAGTGAGTGACCTCTTCCCAGTGCTTTCTGATAGCAACGCACATCCTGGGGAAATCCAACGTAATAGCAGACAAACTCAGCAGAGCAATTCTACTACTTCACAAGTGGTCCCTAAAACAAGAATTTATGGATATGATTTTCCACAAATGGGGCCAGCCTTGCTGCAACTTTTTTGCCACATCCGTGAATACCAAATGCAGCAGCTATTTTGCCCTGATCGCCCCTCTGGGGGAGTCACCAGGGGATGCACTTGTACACGATTGGCCCTCAGGTCTCCTTTATGCTTTCCCTCCATTTCCCTTAATTCCCAAAATTCTTCAGAAAGCCAATTCATTGGGAAGCAATTTGATTATTATCGCCCCATACTGGCCTCATCAAATTTGGTTCCCCTTCCTTTGGCCTCATCTTCAGGAGGAGCCATTAATTCTGGACCCAGTCCCAGACCTTTTGACACACACATTAGGAACGCTCCACCCTTCTCTTCAAACCCCCAGATTGACAGCTTGGCTGCTCCAGTTCCAAAAATAGCCAGGCTACCTGACCTTCCCCCTCTGTAAAACATATATTGATCTCCTCTCACAAGACTTCTATGACGAAACTTTACTTGAGCAAGTGGAAAAGATTTTCTTCCCGGGCATTAAATAAACAGATTGACCCCTTTTCTGCTCCTATTGCTTCCATCCTAGAATTTCTAACAAAGGTTTTTAATGAAGGAGTGGCTGCTACTACCATTAGAGTCCAGTTAGCAGCAATATCCAATTTTCATGTCAATGATTTGGCCACTAATCTTGTTTCACAGTCTATGCAAAGCATTTCCGAAAGGCACTATATTGTTACGACCACCCATTAGGATCCCTCTTCCACCATGGGACCTAAATTTTGTTCTGTCTTGTTTAATTCTTCCCCCGTTTAAACCTTCGCCATCTTGTGACTTAAAGTTTTTGATATGGAAAACAGTTATTTTGATTGCCATCACCTCTGCTAGAAGAGTTTCAGAAATGCAAGCATTATCAATAAAGCCTCCTTACATGCTTTTCCACAAAGACAGTGTCTCTTCGTACAAATCCATCCTTCTTACCGAAAGTATGTTCAGACTGTAATTTATATCAAAAGATTTACCGGTGTTTTTTCCCAGCTATGGCAACAAGGCATCATATATGCTACACCAGTTGGATGTACATAGAAAATGAAGCTTCTACTTACATAGAACAAAAGACTTCATGAAATCTGATCAATTGTTTGTCTCTTTTTCAGAGAGTAAGAAAGGTGCACCTGTTTCTAAGGTCACTCTTTCAAAATGGCTTTCAAATTTTATTACCTTTATACATAACTCTAACAATAAATCTCTCCCCTATAAAGTCAAAGCTCATTCTATGAGAGCCATAGCCACCTCTTCTGCCTTTCGTGCCAGACTTCCAATTGATGTCATTTGTGCTGCTGCGACCTGGGCAAGACCTCATACCTTTATCACTCATTACAAAGTAGATTTGGCCTCCAGGGACAGGGCTTCCTATGGGTCCACTGTCCTGAAGAATATACTACCATGAGCCACCCAGGAATAATGGTGCTAGGTTTGCTGTCCCAACCAGTAAGAATGAAGGCGAGATAGGACAACTTCACATAAAGAAGTTATGTACTCACCATAATGTTGCATGTGAGTTGTCCATCTCGCCTTCATTCTCACATCCTACCTTCCTTCCCCCAACCTATGACATTTGGAGGACCAAGAGGGTCTAATTTGCCAAATATGTCTCTGACTTTTTTGCATGTCTTTACTAAGTTTTTATTAGTACCTTTACTAATTGTGGTTATCAGCAAACAAGATCTGAGGGACTTACTAGTGCATGATGGGATAGGGATATAGCCACGAGCCAGTGGAAGAAGACTTTGAGCTTTAGAATGCAGCTGAGTCAGTTCTGAACCCAACCAGTAAGAATGAGGGCAAGATGAACAACTCACATGGAACACTATGGTGAGTACATAACTTCTTTTTTTTTTTTTTGCTCTTATCACAGCATCATCCTTGGGGAAGGAGGAATGCTGCTCAGTCCTAGGCTCATACCTGCCTTGGACACACCATTTGAGAGCTTCATCATGTCTCTCTTCATATAATCCAGTGAGGTACACCTCAACTCATTGATACCGATATGAACTATAACAGAGTCATACTGGTACTTGTTGCTGAAGGACATTAGTGCTTGTGTGATCTAATGGATCCTGGCACTGTACAAGCAACTAACTGTCACTCTTTCTTGCTCAACCTGTTAACAGGTGTATCTGTATGTCTTAACTGTGAAGTCAGCTATAACAAGAATATTTGGTAGGGTCAATGCCTGCCTTACGAGCTCGGCATCTGTGACTTTGGGACTCCTTGTATTATATGAGGAGGTAAGCTTAAATGACTGAGTTTGCTTTGTGCCTTTGCTGTGTTTTGGAGATCTTTGAGGTTTAGGCAAGTTAATCTTTAGGACCTCAGTATAATTGTGTATTGTGATGGCCTTGAAGAGGTGTGACCTGTGGTGTGTTGCTGACAATTTTGGTATCTGAGTTTCATGTTTGTGAGATTTTTGCCTCCAAGAATATTACCTGTTACACACTGTGTTATGCTTTTTGAGTAAAAGATGATAGACAACATGAGACAGTTATTACAATGACTCAGTATAACTATCTCAATAAGGCTGTCAACAGAACTTGTGGGGAAGTGCTGGTCCATGATACCAACAGGATTGACCCTGGGGGCAGGGGTAACTATAACTGCTTGGAGTTCAGTTTTAAGAGAATGTTTGGTTGGACTTGCTACTGAGTATTAAAAGCTCAGTAAAATAACTATCATGAAAATCTTCTGCCACCAGCAAGAACTAGTAAACTAATAGGGTCTATATTATAAGATCGACGGATGAAAACATCGAACAACATATGGTCGACACCATGTGGTTGATGTCTTCAAACGTCGACCTTATAAAAAGACAAAAAGAAAAAAGTACCCTAATGGGTTTAAGCAGGGGGGCAAGCCCCCTGCACCTCCACACCCCCCGCTACTTAAATATACCAAATCTGAGACCGCACTACATTGCAGTAAACGGAAATCTCCCCTTACGGAGCTTTCCGTTTACACGCTCGAGATTCTGAGCATTCGATATTCTCATGTCGACAATGTCAGATTCAACATTGTCGGTTTTCGAGAATATAATATAGACCCAACTAATAATAGTAAAAAAACTCACTAACTTAATATTAAAATCAGTGCAGGCAGTATTAATACATTCAGTATTGAGCAATTTTATCAATGGTATTTTAGCCTGGTGACTAGTGTAAAGGGAGGGACTTTACAAAATAATACTTATGTGCTTATTGTGAGCAGCCAAAAAGTGGGAGGGAATTATGTTATTAAATTATCATAAGAGGCAGGCAGCAACAGATGCACTGGGATTAAGAACATATGTACAACTGGGTGGGTGGGAGGAAAAACCAGTTAGACCCTTAGCTCCGTGCTGACTGGCCTAGAACTAACTGCTTTAATACAAAGACTAGTCCTGAACTAATGTGACATGCACTCAGTATATGAGTGAAACTAGGTATAATAACCAGCAGTTAAACCTCTTAAACAGCAAACTATGCATGGAATTACTAATATGGGCTTAAAGGCTTTAGATAAGGCATATGGGCTGTTAAAATGAGTTTAAAATCAGATCAGGAAATGAAAACACTTGTCTCTCTTTCTTTCTTTTTCTATGTAATTGAACTGTTACATTGCAACAGTAATTTAAAAGTTCACAGCAAGCAGCAGCTTAGGGATTCCTAGACCCTTGGCTCTGAATTGTCTAGCCTGGACCTAAATGTCTTAATGCAAAGACTAGTTCTGAACTAACCCGGCATGCACTTAGTATATGGGAACGAAAGTAATGTATAATACCATCAGTTAGACCACTTAAATAGCAAAATGCAGTGCATCTGTGTACTGGAATTATTAAAATATGTTCATAGACCTTAGAGAAGGCAGATACAGAATAGGTTCTCCGGTTTCTGCTCACATATGAGAAAGGTGTCATAGATCAATTGAGCATTATTCAGATTTCCCATATGTTTGCATTGTGTGTGTGTGTGTGTGTGTGTGTGTGTGTGTGTGTGTGTGTGTGTGTGTGTGTGTGTGTGTGAGCACGTGTGCACCTGCACTCACTCAGCCATATGTGTGTATGTGCTATTGTATTTTGTGATGGGATAGCACTTCATTCAAGATAGTTTTCCGTCTTGCCCTTTGAGTACCATAATAAGTTCTGGCTCCCCCCACAACCCTGCACCTGGATTAAATAGGTTATCAGAGAATTAATGAATAAAGAACCCTAAAAAATCATATCTGAAGTAGTTCACTTCATTTGGTCTTCAACCTGTGGGTTACGGATCCAAGCTGGATCCAAGCCAGCAGCTTCACAAGCATCTGCTCCAAGCTCCTCCCCTACCCATAATACACCATCACCACCTTCCTTCCCTCAGATCTCATTTGCAGCGGCGATCACTTGCATTGTGGTCTCTGAAGTCTAGGTGTTGTGAGTAGCTTTTTGAAGCTTTAGTCTAAGTTTTTGTGTGGTGTGTGTGTTAGGTAGTGTAGGTGTTTCCTCCCCTCCCTGGTGCATCGTGTAAAAAAAAAAAAAAAAAGTTTGTTAGTTAAGCTGGTAGTGCCCCCCCACCCCCCAGCTCTGTCGATTATGTGTACTATTGAGTGGTGGTTTTGGTGTGAGGGTTTGTGTCTTTTTAGGATGGCTGATCAACCTAAGCAAATCTTCAGAAAGTGCACAGAGTGTGGCCATAAATTGTCGCCAGCTGATGGCCACACACTATGCATTGTTTGTCTGGGAGCAGCTCATCTTTCTTCAGGCTGTAGCATTTGCATGGGCTTTAATGCACTAGCCCTGAAAGATCACAGGGCAAAACTCATTATGAAGGGTATCCTTCCTGTGAAGGAGGCAGTTGCCTCTACTACCTCTTCGGTCATGGCTGTGACGGCATCTTTTTCAGAAGTTTCTCTCCACTTCTCCCTCCAAGGCCGGGACTCACCCTCCTACCTCTAGGCCTGTGGAAGGGGAACAGCATAAGGGTAGAGAGAAAGAGAGAGAGAGAGCACAAGGGAGATAAGGTTAGGAAGAGGTCCCCAAGCCACTCGGCTCCGGTCGGACCTCCTCCAAAAATTGCAACTTTGCCTAGACCTGACTCCAGTCGGCTCCGATCGCCTAGGTTTTCGCCGGAGCCAGAGGAGCCTAGGTCATCTTCTAGGGCTTCGGCACACTGACCAGCCAGGTCAGAGTCCATGGCTTCCTTGTGGCCCACCCACAGTTTATCGGAAACTGACATGGATAAAATGATGAGGAAATTTATTCGTACACAAATCCAGATGGGAGTCTTGCCAGCCCCCCTCCCTCTGGAGGGGGGAACTGACTTCCCTTCTTTACACCTATTTCTCCTTCTCCGATCCGACCCCCTGTTTTGGAGTATTTGGATCCGAGAGGCTTAGGAGTCAGGAGCTGCTACCTCGACACCGGCAGTTACCTGGAGTGTGTCGGACCCGACTAGCTCAGATCTGAGCGGCTCTCAGAGCCAGATCCTGGGTGTCAGATCTGAGAAGGTGGGGTTTTTCCCATCAGTGCCATCCATCGCAGCCATCTCCTCAGCACTCTGTCTCCTTCTGGCCCAGCTCTGATCCCCTCATCAAATCCGGGGAGAGCAGCTCCCTTACTAACATCCCAGGAAGCTCGCTCACCCTCAGTGTTCGATATGGTGGAAAGGGTTCTTTTCAGTGGATTGAGACCCCTGACTATCTCTTCGGATTCCGCCCCGACTCCATCTGCTTTAGGTGCGACTCCCATCATTTTACCACAGGGACAGCCCATGCTCGAGGAGCCCCAGGCAGTTCCACTTGATGAACATCAGCTGGTTTGTGAGCCCGCTCCAGAAAGCCCTCCCGGAGAGACTCCTCGTCAAGCATACTTGCAAAAGAAGGCACTTGGACTCCACCCCGGAGTCCCTCATGGAGGACACCAACTTGAAAGAAGGGGAAGGTACCCCCAGATCACTTCCCGACTATGTCTCCTTTGGAGACATCATGGAACTGTTGTGCCAGCGGTGAGGTTGGTCTGCCCCAAATCCTTCCTTAGATGAGTCTGTATTCCTGGAGGCCTTCAGCATGGGCCCATCTACTTCCTGGTTGCCCCCCCTCGCAGATCCTTTAGTGGACTTGGTCATCTCACTGGCTTGGAAGGAACCGGACACCGTGGAGGCAATTCCAAAGTGCCCTGATAAAATTCTAAGCCCCGCTGCAGACAGACCTGCCTGTAATAAAGGGCCCCCCATAGATGCTATGGTGGTAGCAGCCACTACCAAGAAGGAACTAACTCAGGAGATTTCCACGGTCAACCCCCCCCCCGACCGAGAGTCCAGGATGATGGCTTGCCTAGGGAAGCAGGTGTATGCATCAGCAACCTTTTCTATAAGGGCGTTGAACTATTTGGCCCATGTTACATGACTACAGTGTGACCTGGTCAAGGAACTAGCTGAGTCCCCCCTAAAGTCCATGTCGCAGGAGGACAGGAGTGCATTCTCCATGAGGATGGCCACCTTGACAGTGGTCTCTAATACGTCCATGCACCTTCTCTCACACGCCACTGAGGGAGTGGCTAGGGCAACTGGGTCTGGTGTTGCCATGAGGCGTCACACCTGGCTCAGGTTGTGTCAGTTCATGGAACCCTTCAAGGCATCTTTTGCAAATGCCCCTTATGACGGCTCTTCCCTTTTTGGAAAGACTGTCCGTGACACTTTGGTCCAGAGTGAAAAGGATGGGAAGACACTGCTTCTCAAACTCTCAAAGATCCTTTTCTCGGAATCAGAGAGGGCAAAAGAAGATGTGGTTCCGGAAATATCAGTATTCCCGGGACATTCAGGACTCTTCTTCCCCTAGAGGCAGAGGGGGGACCAGACAGATGCCGGCCCAGAGTCAGAAGGGGTCAGAGGAATTTTGGGTCTCAAGAACCTTTGTTGGACAGGCCCAGGCAACAGCCCTGAGGGGTTGCCTGACTACTGTACTCTGGAAGCAGTCAGGGGTCACCTGTCTTTGCACCTGAAGGCATGGGAGTCCATGTCATCAGCCTGTTGGATGCTTCAGATTATATCCAGAGGTTATACAATCTTCTTCAGTCAAGACTCTTCTGGTGGCAGCCCATAAGTCATCCACCAGGAAGATTTACCATAGCAAATGGAAGCACTTTTCCATCTGGGCTTCTCAAAGGGATTTAGACCCTTTCACTGCTCCAGTTCTGGTTATCCTTGATTTTTTGGCAGACATTTTTCATCAAGGGGCTAGCTCATCTACAGTGAAAGTTCAACTAGCTGCCATTTCCAATTTCCACATTGGTGAGAACATGGCTTCTCTGGCTTCTTCTAGGTTATGCAAAGCTTTTATCAAAGGCACCTTTCTCTTACGTCCTCCAGTCAATGATCCTAATGCCCCTTGGGACCTTACTATGGTATTACAAGCTCTCACTGCACCCCTATTGAACTGGCAGCAACAGCAGATCTTAAATTCTTATCTTGGAAGACAGCCTTCCTACTGGCTATCACCTCGGCTAGGGGGCATTGTCTGTCAAGGTTCCATACATGGTCTTCCATAAGGACAGGGTCTCTCTTCATAACAACCCCTCCTTTCTTCCAAAAGTAGCTTCTGAGACAAATAACAATCAGACTATCAATTTACCTGTTTTCTTTCCAAATTTGAAAAATAAGGGTGAGTATAAGTTAAATCTGTTGGATGTTCATAGGCAACTAGGTTTCTGTTTACACTGAACCAAACCCTTTCGCATTTCTGACCAGTTGTTTGTATCCTTTTCTAAACCATTTTTGGGTAAACCCATTTCCAAGATGACCATTGTTAGATGGATTTCTCTCTGCATCCTTCAGGTTTACAAGGACAAAGACTTGTCCCCTCCGGGTCAGGTTAGAGCTCACTACACCAGGTCCATGGCTATTTCGGCGGGCTTTTGGTTTAGGGTTTCCTTGGATGACATTTGTTCAGTGGCTATTTGGTCCTCATCTCATACCTTTATTTCTCACTATAAATTGGATTTGATATCTAGAAGGAGCTCATCCTTTGGATCCGCGGTGCTCCGGAATATCCTTCCATGAGGGCCACCCAGAGGTAAAAGTAACTGGGGACTCTGTCCCACAGGTTGAAGACCAAATGAAGTCAACTACTTTAGATTAAGAAGTCTTGTACTCACCATAACATTCCTTCTGAGTAGTTCTACTTCTTTTGTCTTCAACCGCCCCACCCCCCCCCCTTCTCCTGGGCCATACTGTCTTGGTATGTAGCAGAGCACCTTTGTTTTCAGCTCTGGTCTATATGTCATGAAGTGGTATATGTTGTGTGTGGGTAAGGTATATTGGGTTGGGTTTTTTGATTTGAGGTGTAGCAAACTCGATCTGAGGGAAGGAAGGTGGTGGTGGTGTATCTGGATAGGGGAGGAGCTTGGAGCTCGGAGCAGATGCTTGTGAAGCTACCAGTTCGGATCCAACTCAGATCTGTAACCCACAGGTTGAAGACAAATGAAGTAGAACTACTCAGATGGAACGTTATAGTGAGTACATACCTTATTTTAATATAAGCAGAATAACTATCGCTTTAAATGCATTATGTACTATTTCTTCAAAATCAGCACTAGCAGGTAAGAGTGAAGGGAAAACAGTGTACAATAAATTAGATGGTACAATGAACAAAAACAAGGGGTATATCTTTTGTCCAGATTTTTACCTTTCTGAAAAGATACCAACTGTAATTGAACCTCTACACTCTGAAATGTGTGAAGCAGAGAGTCTTTCCCAAAGGCCATAATTACTAAGTCAAGGAGAGGAGTTTGGATTACCTCAACCATCTCTTTTGTCAAGTTTAGCATGCTTCTCTGCCAAAAACATGTTTTTGCAATTTCTGCCTTTGTGCCATTTTCCACAGATATCAATAAATTCCTTTATCGAAACTTTGGTTAAAGGCATCCTATGTTTAAGTCCACTGAAGCAACATATTGCCTTCATTGGGATTTGAACTTCACCTTCCTTTAAACAAGCATTTTTATTGGGTAATATACATTGCTCCTGAAAAAAATGCATTTCAACGCTGCCAGCTCTCTAAAAAATGTATGTAAAGCAGTGTCCAAATGCCAAGTAAATTGGTACAGTTGAGAGGTATGTGTGTGTCCTACACTCTTTGGTTTGTGTGGTGCTGATTTTATATACCCTTTTTGGCCAGTCAGCTTGCTGTTTTTGAAGTAGCCTGTGCTAACCCTTTGTGTTTATGAATCTGTGTGATGTATATGTATTCATACAGCTGTTTCTGTCTGACCATGATCTGCTCTATAAACACCGCTAAGGTAGATGTGGTAAGCTATTAAACATTGACTGGACTGTCCACTCACTAACAGAAAGCAAATATATTTAAGCAACTAAATGTGAAGATATCATCTTAGAGAAGAATTTTAGGTGAACTACTGGGGTCTGTATGAATTGCCCAACTACCAGATGTACTGTGTTTGGGTGGTTAGGACAGTGTATTACCAGAGCAGTACGCCACATTGTGCTTTTTGACATGGCAAAATGATAAATTGCCACCTTATCTGTGCACATTCCATGCAGTTAGGGTGGTCATTAGTATACCTGTGCATCATGCACATTATAAATTCATTTGCATTTGAGTCTTCAGCGATGTCCACTGCTGAAAGTAGGGTGGTTTGGCCTTTTTTATACAGTTCTATTGTATATTATACACTTAATATTTTTTTAAATAACATGGCTAAAAAATGGAACTCTGTCCCTACTAGCATTCAAAACACATCATCCAAAGCCTCCTTTAAAGACCTCATCAGGCAACATCTCAAGCAAAGTTGGCAGTGCCATGATTGCTCCCCAGGCTAGTGAAAGCGGATAACATATGCATACTAAATCTAGAGCAACTGATAATAGTTTTTCAATCTTACTCACAAACACTGGCTAATCTACAATGTATGTACTGTACCTGTGTACTATGTATGTATTCTACCTACATTCCAAAGTTCAGCTGTACACCACAAATCTATTACTTACCTTTATTTTTAAAATTAATATCTTTTTTGATTGTTCTCTCCACTGTAACTGTTTGTGCCGCATACCACTGTAAAAACATGTCTCTTGTAATTTGTGTGTATACTGATTATGTCTAAATAACTAAATGTGTCTGTAATTTTTCTTTGTGGAGCTTTTCTCCCCGGGCCTCTGCTGAAAAAGGGCCTTTTCGGCTCAGTCAGACACCCCCGGTTAACAAATGTAAAATAAAATAAATAAATAAATAAATAAATATTGGTTGGTGACCTGACAAAAACTGTACTGGTGCAGTTTGCCTTGATTAAAAAGGATCCCGTACTTGTATGTGTTTGTGAGTGGGTGCAGCTGTGATAGATGTAGACCACTGTGATATGGAAAGCCACCATTAGTCAATCCCAGCCCTTTAAACAACACTTAATATTTTTTTAAATAACAAAGTGAGCTGTGAAAGAATTCAGCCAACATAGACAATTAGTTATTACATTTCATAATTTGTCCTAATTTTATGATACCTTTTAGTACAATACACTAACAGTAATTTTCTGGTTAATCATTGATATGTTTTTCAATTCACATTTTATATGAGCTTTGAGTTTACATTTTTATATAATTTCTCATGTTCTGTTAGACATTGAATGCAGACTGTTTAAGTGCAACATTATTTATTTTGTTTCATTTCCTCTCTCTGTAGATAAATTGAAATGACCACAGACTTGGTAAAGGAAAGTCAGCTGCAAGTAATGGTGCGTCTGTATGAAGCCAACATGCTTCTAATTTCAGAAATGCAAGTACAGACTGAATTATTTAATGGTTCTTCAGAATGTGTGCGATAACATTTTCCTCAGGAACACTGGACAATGCAAGTGCCTCTGTTTACAACAAAGTAGAATCCAACCCCTTCCTCCAAAAAAAAAATACTGATGTACAGACAGCCATTTTCACCTGCCTGGATTTTACTCAGGAATACTAAACTGCAAAGGTGCTCTGCTTATTACAGAGTAAGGGGTCACTAATATTTTCAGATTTAACAAACATCCAGAAGCAAGATTCATTACTGAGCTAAACACACTACGCATACAGTCTAATCCTATTTCCATCTTACTGGTCTATATTAGCTGTCCTAACTTAGCTACTCCTACTCATATGATCTCATCCACTTCTACTTCTACTTTACATCTCTTCTGCCTTTTTTTTCCCAATAATGTAACTGTAAATGTATTTATTTTGTTAGATCTTCTATGTATGATGTTTGTCAGGTTGTTATTGTATTCTGTATATTGTTTTGTTACATGCTTTGCATGTATACAGAGCCAGATCATGGTGAAATGGAGGACCTAGGAGGGACATCAGGCCAAGCCACCTCCCACCTCCGGCCATACCAGTGTCCCATTACTTGGCTGTCTCTCCCCATTTGCCATAAAACACTGTTCAGACCATTCAGTATCAATACTGTTTTCTTATTTTTCTTTACTTTTACAACAATCACAGATTCAGATTTAATTTAAAACTATTATTTAAAAGTTTACAGCAAAAAATATTTGTTAAACAAAACAAAAAACTTCTTTTCCCTTGAAACTCAGATTTATTAAAAGTGCATCTGACATGTCATTAAACTAAGAACTGCTGGCAGTCATAATCAAATAGCATATACTGAAACTCTCCCCAGAGGCTCTGTGACAGGTGCAGGTATTCAAAGACAGTTTGCGGTACTTTTCCATTATACCCCTACCACATCTTCATGCTGCTGGTGCTGCTGCCTTTTTTGTTTCTTGAGTTTTCTTGTTGGAACATCATTTAAAGATTTGTAAGGTTTATTTTACGGTAACATTTTTTTTTTTTTGTCTCCTATTTCCTACAATGTATGATGGTCCGATTCTTAGCCTGTTTTTCAAATATGGGAATTCTATCTGAGCTACTGGGAGCATATCTCTCAATGAATCAGGGACAATCAGGGACACTTTTAATGTTTTTTTTCTTAACTTTTATTTTGTTAATTCGAGAGACAATGACAGAATAAGAGAAAGCAAATTAATATACATTTTCTGACAGTCTATAATTTCTGAATTATAGGCATTAAGTGTAATTTACCCTTTCTGGAAAAGTCTTCATTTTTTTGGTGGGGGGGTGGGGGTTAAGAGAGGCAGACTAAAATCTTCAGTGAAAATCAGGTGTATACGAGAGGCAAAACGTTACAGTAAAAAAAACTTACAAACATTTAAATGACGTGCCAACAGGAAATCTCAAGAAACAAAAGCATGTGCCCGCTTAAAAGACTTAACATAAATTGACCAAAATACTGTTGCACTTCTGTAGTGTACCTCATTGGACCGCTTCTCATGTTTAGGTCTTATGAAGTTAACGCTGTTGGCAGTCCCACACTGAAACAGCCCATCATATACAGTTTCAAAAATTGTTTTAACCCATACACATAGAATATTAATACGATTCAGTATTCAGAAAGTACAAAGTGAAATATTTTAACCATCCTGTGAGCTTCTTACCTATTAGTTACTTGTTTGTATGTATTCCACATAAGGCGAGGTAATTAGTGTTCCATATTCTGGAGCTAGAAGGTTGTGGGCTATAGCCATTGCTGCAAAAAGATATACACCAAACAAAACCGGCCGCACTAGCAGTTAAAACTGCTGGCTCTGTCATGTTGTTTGGTGAATTTTCATTACTTTAACAATAACCATTTCTTAGTCCTGCGTAAAACACTACATAATAAGAAAAGACAGCAGCACCAGCGATGTGAAAACATGGTAGGGGTATAACGGAAAAGTATCTAATTTGCAGTGTGTTTGCAAACAGCTTGGGATAGCCCAAAGGAAGCAAATGTCCCTTTTTAGGGGCAGACCAGGAGCACTATCTGGTGAAGTGACTTGGTCAGTTATGCAACTACCATCAAACTACCTAAAAATGACCACAGAAGTCATAGCCTTACCTGTGTCCATACTAAATAAATCTGTAGCAGAAAAATACGTCCCATAACTTTGGAAAATATCCTATATCATACCACTGCACAAAGGTGGTACATTTACAGAGTTTAATAACTAAAGACCAATAGTGATCCCCCCCCTCCATAATGTTAGAGAAATGCATCCATATGCAGTTGATGCAGTACCTAACTCAAATAACCTGCTGTCAGAAACACAATATGGTTTTAGGCCCCAGCACAGCACCACTAAACCAACATAGAAACAATGGTCTGCTTGTGTCCACCATGTTCTTAGACTTGTCAAAGGCATTTGATACTGTCTCGCACCAGCAACTGCTCATTTGACTGTTCTCAATAGGAATTTCACAGTATCTTAGTTACCTATCTGAAGGTAACAAGCTGTTAAATGGCAACAAACATACTCATCCTTTCAACCAGTTACTATGGGTGTCCCTCAGTGCTCTATCCTGGGTCCTCTACTATTTAATATATTTATTGATGACCTCTACTCACCATGCTAGTTTAGTTCAGTATGCAGACAACTCCACATTAATATGTACAGCCTCAACAATAAATAAGCTCCAAGACATTACCCAAAAATTATTCTCTTCTGTAGAAACTTGGCTCAAAGAACCAAACCTCCTACTCAGCCACAAGAAAACAAAGTTAATGCTTTTTACTTCAAAAGTTGCCAATATCAAAAGCAATTTTTTACCATAAAGTCAACAAATAATACTCTAATTGAAACTGCAACTCACAGCAAACTTCTAGGCATTTTATAATAGATGACAGTCTCAAATTTGACCAGCATATACTGCACACCAGAAACTAGGTTTCCTTTATAGGATCAATGGATTCCTTGCAGATACTGCAAGGCCAAGGCAAACCCTGAGCTGTTGGACATGCTCCACTTAAAGAAATCCCAATCCCTCAGAGCCACATGCTTCAGGGATCTAAACCTTGTCATCACAATGAACAAAACATGTTTGAGGGATAGGTTCCTGACCCAGAGACACCCCATACTGTGGAATAGACTGCCCATACATGTCAAGCAGAGCACCTCCTTGGCCCTCTTCAAAAGGAGCCTTGATGATTGGATGGGAGATAAGAAATTCACCCTGGGGATCATGTCAGTCGCCCTGCTAGACAGGGGTCCAGGGAAGTAAATATTGTGGGAAGAAATATCCAGGGAATTGTTATGGCTAGGCTTGTATAGGCCCTAGGGCTGATAGCCTAGTACCAACCTATGAACTATGAATCTATAAGAAAAACTCTAGCCACCACCTTCTTATTGCCAACTCTCTTACACACCTCTCCTATCGTAACAAGCTTAAATGATACTCAAAGAAAGAGATGCCTCCTGCTATAATAAAATAGCTACATTTGCCACCAATCTCCCTAATAGGACCCGCCATTGTCATAGCTTAAGGCAATTAAACTGGGTTGAACTACACAACTACCTAACATATTCACAGCTTACTACAGTAGATAAATTCAATTCATCATCCAGAAAAATGCCCTGCACTGCATAAATTACTGACCTACTGTCCAGCAAGGGACTTTCACTCTAGTAATAAATTGTTGGTACTTGCAAATAAGTGAAATAATACTGCAGGAGACTCGGTTTACACCGGCAAACTCAATAGTTTTAAACCACTTTTTAATTATCCTGATACACCAGAATACATTAGGGAAAGCATTTCTATCTAAAAGTGATTAAGGATTCAACAAAATAGTATAGAGAAAACTATTGGGATTACTTTAGACTTATTAACAATAATTCCCCAAGCAAAACTGAAAAAATAAATACTTCTGTCATCAAAACAAACTACTTCCTCATTAAAATGGAGAATATTCTATTAGAGGTTCATACACAGAGCCTTCATTATGCCACACAAAATTGAATGTATAAAAAGATATAGGTTGTTGGAGATGTTAAATGAATATTAAAGCTGACTGGCAGCATATGTTTTTTGATTGTACAAGGCTTAAGCCATATTGGGATAACATAAATTCTTTTTTACAGGCTGTCTTCAGTGATAAATTTATGTTAACTAAATCTTTGATTTTAATAAATGCTGCAATTCCTACATGTGCCATGAGATCAAAATGCCTTGTTTTATGGAGCATCCCAACAATAGCAAGGAAGCTTATTACCGAAAACTGTAAAAATGAGTCTACTCCAACCATGAAATAATTTGTAAACATTGCTACTGAAGTATGTCAACTTGGACGAGAACTTCCAGAGTTATCTCTTCATATAATGTTTGGCTGGAATTTAAAGAACTGCTGGAAAAACAAGCTTTAATAATTAAATGATTACAGCTGCTGTTTGATTTTTCTTATTTAGAATTTCATTGCATTAAGTAGACACCTTTGTAAATAGTTGTTTTTGTTGCTTTTATATATAGTTGTTTTATTGTTCTTTTAGTTGTGTATTTATATTTGTAATGTATGTTGTTTTGATGTTAAATTTTTTAATAAAAATATTTAAGAAAAATAGTTTTAAACCACTGCTTAAACAACATCTTAACCAGTCCTGGTCCTGCACATGCTTATCTCAAGGTTGAGACTTTGTGTTCACCATACGATACTCTCCAAATACTGTCTTTAAACAGAATACACTCAACCTCTCACTGAAATGACAGAACAACTTTTATTCATAACTGCTGCGTAAGTTGCATGTGGACTTTCTCTTTAGTAACTTCCACCTCTGTAAAATTGTATAAATGTATCAACTGTTTGTGTATAAATGTAAATAGAAAAGGAACTACTCTCCCCCGGATTCAGTAAGCCATGCACGGTGTGCAGGACTAGTGCAGGAGCTCCAGCAGGCAATATGTCTGCCGTGCGATCCAGGAATAAGCTGTAGGGACATGCTCGAGTGCTTCTGCACTAGTCCTGCATGGACTCAGCCCCTGTATGCCCATTACCCCATTTGCAGGAGAAATTCATGCAAATGTGAATTTGCGATCCAGGAAGCTGGAAACTGGCCATGCAGAACTAGTGTAATCTACAGAAATGTACTCCACCAGTACGGAGTACATTTCTGCAAACTACAAAACGGAGCCATGACAGCTCCAAAAAAAGGGTGGATATTATGTAGAAACCAATGCCAAGTATAAGGCCACTGGCATGGAAAACAGTTGCAAAAATAAAAAAAATCAACTTTAATTTTTTTTTTTAGCCAATCTTGGCTGTTTAAGCATAGGGCAGTGGTGCACAAACAGGATCAGGTGAAAAAATAGGACAAAATAACTAAAATAAGTATTCTAACCAAAATTACTATTTTGCCATTATACTCAATGGCAGGCAGAAGACAACATGCTAAGGGGGGAGGCTCAGTGTGGTACCTGTAACTATGCATCAGCAGAAAAGCCTATGCAAATGAGGGGATTGATACTGAATCCCAGATTTCACCTGCATGCCAGTCAGCAACCAACAGTGTAAGAGCAGGAATAGCTTGGTGCAAGGCTAGGAGTTAGCTGACATCATGGGGGGTGTCAGGCAATACTGTAAGTGGATTGGAGCACTGTGGCTTGGGTTTGCCCTTAGCTTAGCACAGCTAAGTAGGAGTGTGTGTCTGAGGCTGCCTAGCACTCATTACATTGCCTAAGCGGGTGTGCATGCCACTCACCGGGTTTTAAAGGGAAAAAAAAAGTAAACCAGGAAATAGCAGCTCTGTGCACATTTGAGCACTCTGTTTGTGCGGCGCACCCCCGGGCTTAAACAGGAAGGCAATGGGAAAGGAAAACAGCAGTAGGAAGGTAATCTAGGAGAACTAGCATAGCTGGCAGGTGAAATGTATCAGAATCAGCCAATTACACAGGCAGCAGACCAGCCCAGCCCAGAACACAACTATAAACTATGCAAAGACCTTTCCCTCTGGTTTTTCCCACATACTCTACGCCACCGGTGTATACAAGCGGGGAACTTTAAACAAACAAAAACAACAGAATGATAGGGGTGCAGCAGCTATCAGACAACAACATGGGGAAGAGGCTGAGAGTGGTGAGGATGAGAATGCTGTCAACCAACCCACAGTGAGGAGACGGAGAAGGGTATACAGACCCAGGGTAACCTACCAGGGGCTACATGAGCTGGAGATAGTGGAGCACTATATGGTGGACAGGGACCTCCTACAGAAAATTAAACTGTGCTGGCCATGCCTGACACACACAACTAACAGAAGAAAACCCATCCCAGTGGATACCAAGGTATGTGTAGGCCTAGGAATACTAGCCACAGGTACCTCCCAACCTCATGGGGATCTCACAGGTATCAGCATCCAGAGTATTCCACCAGTTCCTAGATGCCATGTCAGCACATGCCAGTGAGCACGTATATTTCCTCAACACCCGTGAGGTGTTGGCCAGCAATATGCATCTCTTCCACCAAATAGCAGAATACCCTGAGGTGGTGGGTGCTATAGGCTGCACGTACATATGCATCAAAGCACCACCCAGTGAGTGGGGTAGGGTCTACATCAATCGCAAGGGCTTCCCCTCCATTAGCTGCCAGGTTGTGTGCAATGCCCAGGGCATTATAATGAATGTGTGTGCTGGCTGCCCTGGAAGCTATCACAATTCCCACATCTGGCATCTGACATAGCTTTACCAGAGATTTGCCAGTGGGGACATCCCTTATGGTCACCTAGTGGGGGATGCTGGTTACGCACTGGAGCCGTGGTTGATGACACCCATCAGAAATGCACACATACCCAAACAAGAACGCCATAATGAGGCACACACACAGACCAGAATCATAATAGAGCATGTGTTTGGGATGCTCAAGTCACGGTTCTGGTGCCTGGACACATCCGGTGGAGCCTTGCACTACTCACCAGCTACATGTACCCACATTATCGTATGTGCCATGCTACGCAATATGATCCTGCGGAAACAGCTGCAACAGGAACAGCACGGGGCTGGGCCACACAGCCCCCCACCAATGCCAGGGCCTGCACGGGCACAGAGTGACTCTGAGGAGGAACAACCTGAGCCTGCCCCAGTAGACAGATGGAGGTGTGCTCAGTATGCCATGGCCTTGGCAAAGAGGCAACGCATATCACATACACTAACATAGTAGGGACCCACGGCATGACACCTCTCTCTGACTTGCACATACAGTAAAAGGAATGCCAAACATGACACTACCTGTGCTCAACCATGTATAGTGAGTGTACTATGTGCATCCAACATAGGCAGCCCCCAGCACCATCCTCAATACTGGCACACCCACAGGGTAAGTCACTGTCCTTACCAATTGCTGATTGGAGTAGTATGTGTTATTTGTATCTGTGGTATGGATGTGTTGCATGCAAGGGAATCGGGTGGCTGAATGGGATGCCAGCAGATAGTAGACACCTATAGTGGCAGCATGAGATCTGTAACAAATACTGGTGTCACCATAGTAGCCATTACTACACATGGTGACAAAACCCACTGCAGGAAATGTGCTAGGCACGTGTGTCCATATGACACACACATGGCAGTCAGGGAGGTTGACATACCCAACAACAGTCTCAGCCAGCAGGACAGGTATAGACAAACACAAACAAAGGCTGTGCCAAGGCCTCTGAATGATGCCTATGGGTAACCGTCCCCCAACCCCCCAGGCCTACACAGACAGACTACATCAGGTCAAGCAGTGGGATGTTAGTTCTGAAGGGTAGGAAGTCAGAAACTGATATGTAGGTCAATCAAACCTAAGACCTGTAGTACACTGCTGTGCCTCTAGTCAGCATGATTAGAATACAGAATGAAATGGAGTACCTGACATACCAGTGCAGACATAGCAAATGTGTACAAGTGTCAGGTGTGCCCTCCCCAATCTTATGTATAAATAGTCAGGTGTGCCCCCCACTCCTGTGTAGAAATGTAGTAACAGTCAGGTGTGCACCCCCCCAATCCTATATGGAAATGTAGTACTGGTCTGGTGTGCCCCCCAATCCGATGCACATACGTTGTAACAGTCAGGTGTGCCCCCCCATATCCTATGTAGACATGTAGTAACAGTCAGGTGTGCCCCCCCCCAATCCTATGTAGAAATTTAGCAACATGTATGTGTAGGTATAATACCAATGAAGCACAGATGCCCAGAGGTGGCCAAGGTAGCAGGATAGATTGTAGCATTTGTACAATATGCAGGTATGTGTGTGTTAGGTTGGTGTGTTTCATATTGTGTGAGAGTGGTCAGTATGCATGCATGTTGAGGTATGACCTGGTGGCCCTTGCCCACTACTGCTGATGACAGGGACAAGTCTTCACAACTGCAGTGCCAAAGACAATTCCCACTAGTATAACAAATGCTAGCAGTAAGCCATTGTAAATGTATGGTGGTAATATGTGTCATCATCTGAAACATTGACATGACATGGCTGTTGGGCTAGATATACAAGCAGTACACAGGGGAAAGTACCCCAGACATACAGTATATAATGTGTAACTGTGAAATGGACACACCCTTGGAATTGTACATACAGGTATGCATCACATTATCTGGGCCTGTAGTAGGGAATACCGAAGTCGTCTGCCCGAACACTTGCAGATCACAAAGGTGGTAGGAATGATGTATTGGGAAACAGCTGATGTACCTGCACATGCCAGCATAACTGGAATGCCCCATGTATATCTGTGCATCAGGTGCAAGTAATGTCCATAGCACGCATGCACCCAGCTCACCCAAACACCACCCACAGGTACCTCTCAGGTCATATCCCTGCTGTTGGGAATGGGTACAATATGACCCCCACCTGTATATGGCAATAGCGAAAGAATACAGCATGCAGTGCAGGTGTCCCATGTAGGTGTGTCCCTAGATGTAGGTAGCATCCTGCCAGCATCCACACCACCTGATCAACACTGATAGAAAGTATTGGCATGAACACCTAGCACACCTACTCAGGGAATATACTGTATGGTGGTCTGGGACTGTAAGACTGACAGAATGCAACGGCCTGGCACAGCTTGCCCACATCAACACCAAATGGCCTACAGGCCTCTGCCAAAAGCATGTGTCTCACATGTACTGCCAATGCATGTTATGTCATGGACACCGAAATAACAACATAACACACTCCACATAAGCCATATGCAAGGCCATGTGGAGAAACCACAGTAACATGTCCACCATGTCCCACTGCATGAACTGTGGACCAACACCAAAACACAGCTGTGATGAGGTGATAACCTTAGGGAAAGTATCAGGGAATGTATGCATAATGTATGGAAGAGGATATAATAATGGGGGGGATGGGCAGCATGGAATGTGCAAGTTCTCGCACAGCTGTGTGCACACACTATCCCTGGCTGCAAACACAAAAATGGGTGGCTACAAACCTGCCCATACACCACAATAGGGGTAATGTCCTGACTCATGGCCCCTACCTTTGGGTAACCTGTGTGAATCTGTACAGCTGTGAGGTATTGCCACAGCATTATAAGGCCATACTGTCATGTCGATGGATGTACAAGTATGGGATCCTCTGCCAGCACTGTACCAAGGTGCTGAACCAGATACACAGACCCAGCAGAAAGTGTCTGCAGCTCCCCCTCTACAGTGGCATAACTTACCATGAATATGTAGGCATCTGCCCACAGTACTGGACACAGCTGCATTCACCCTTGTTCCCCTGGACATCACTGTGAGCAAGATTGTCCACCTGACAGTACTTGAGGATATAAAACATCACAGTGTATAACAGTACACATGTTTGAATATCTCTGCTAACACCAGTACCATGTAGCAGACGCAGCACAGACACAATCACCTACAGTACACACTATCCCTTGCCCAGTTTGTCCCCATATTGTTAAATGATCTACGGATACCCTGCAGAAACAGTTTGCTACCTGTAGGTGTACAACACAAAGGTCTGCACTGGAGTACAAACTACCCAGAATGGATCCACACATTCAATACAGAAGGGTATACTGGGCATGCTCATATTTACCCATGACTGCAAACAACAGTGGACCATACATATCTGACAGTTGCAGATTTTAGTGCATACACTCCTCAGTATGCACCACTCATGCTTTGCACACACATTGATAGGAATACACACATATATCCAAGGACAACACACTATAATAAGCAAAAAGTAGACATATATAGATGTGTGGAAGAGAGTGACTGTGACAAAGAGCCATCCATCATGAGGCCTGTTCCACCCAGCATGCAGCCAAATTGCTACAACCACATGCTGTGTAAATGTCACTCACTGTAGAAATGAGCCACTGGTATCCATCAGCATTACAGACTATGTGGTGCAAGTGCTAGCTGTGCAACATGACTGTACAAGGCAGTAGTCATCTAGCAGCTGTATACACGTACCTGTGGAATATAACCCTGTGTGTGCCTGCATGTTGTGTGTCAACCTCTAGATGAATGGGTTATGGCCCCTGCACACACACTGCCCTCCCCATAGCCTTACTATGACAAGCCTGCTGATGTCATCCACTTTGAAATACACCTTTGGGAATAGAGTAGCCCAACAATCTCTGTGGCACGTCCTATAACTGCAAACTGCTGTAGTGTGATAAACTAGTTAGATAGTAGTTCTAATCCCAGACATGGCAACTGTGTGTGTTTGTGTGTCTGTAGGGAGAAATGCTTTTTAGGCTAGTCACACTCACTACAATTCAAATGCCCTACTTTGACAAGGCAGCTGATGTCATTCACAGTGAAATTCACCTTTGGGAAAGGTGTAGCCCAGTAATCTCTGTGGCACATCCTATAACTGCATACTGCTGTAGTGTGATAAACTAGTTAGGTAGGATTTCTAATCCCAGATGTGGCAACTGTGTGTATGTTTGCTTGTCTGTGTAGGGAGCAATGCTTTTTAGGCTTGTCACACTCACTACAATTCAAATGCCTTAAACACATGCCCTGTATGGACAGATGCCACTGACACCAGGGAATACCTGTATCATGCTATCAATGTAGGTGCAGGGTCAACCTGCTGTCCCTTACCAGTTCCTGCCACATGAGGCCAGGACTGACACATCTGATGATAATCTGTGTACACAACATGGGCCAGACACCCCAGGTACAGTTCCACATGTCACTGTACATGCATGTGGGATGTGTGCACATCCCAGACACCATCCATTTCATGGACTAAAGAACATATACATGGCAAGCAATGCACAGCAATGGCCGCACACAATAGTTACCCAGGTGACTGGATGGTGAATACAATACCCACCTGTGTGGGCCAATCCAGACACTACACCCCTGAGCCACACTGCAGACCATTGTCATGTAGCCTGATGCCAAGGTATACCCATCACCTACCCTTGTATAGCCTTCTGGCACAGTCAACCACTACACACCCATGAAGCAATGTACCCCCCAATTGGCATACTGAAGCATGCTGTCTGATGTCAGACACCTCCACATACCCTTTGCCCATATAACCTCAGGATAACCCCTGTGGTACCTGCACAGTACTGTATTGTGGCAAACTAACTAGTGAGGAGGTGTATTCCTGACCTTGCCAAATGTGTAAATGTGTGGGTCCCTGAGAGAGAGTGGCTGTGTTGATGCTGACACCTGTTCATGTAGACAGGCACACGTGTACTACACCTACCATATTGCTACCATATCACTGTTGCTGATGTCACTCATCATCTATACATTTGGAGAGCATGTAAGCTATATGGCGCATCCAATAACTGCATAGACATGATAGCAGTACATAGTCAGTCAGGGGTTTGATACCCTGTACTGGTAGGTGTGTGACATAAACATGCTTGGGTTTTACTCTCCAACTCCCTCCCTGACTTATCTTTGCCTCTGTCTGCCTCTCTCACACCCTCTCTGGTGGATGTGGAGACTTGCACCTGCTTTGCTTAAGCAGCAGCATGTGCTTTGTAAGTGATGCTCATGATCAGCTGATGTCCTCTGCACGAATTGCAGCCCTCCTCCAGCTGATTGCATGTGGAACAGCTGTGGTAACATTCCGATAGCCAATTGCATGGAGACACACTCCAGTGTCTAGGAACATCATGTTGGTGTTGGGCCTTTTCATTTACTGTGAGCACGACTTAGATCTGTTTGGCAAACAGGATCACAGATGGATTGGGGATTTACCTGCAACAACATACATTGTGGAAACAGGCCAACACACAGGAGGGGGAGTTGCCTGACATGACTACAGAATGTAAGTGTTGGTATTCTGCATTTGGAGTAATGTTGGGTTAACAGGGTGTGTGTGGATATGGCTGGTCTACATGTTTTAATACCTGTCATGACAGTGCAGTGTTTCTGAGGAAGTCCCTATCTGTAGGGTCATCTGCAGACTGGGCAGTGTGTGGTGCCTTTTGTTTCTTGTGTTACTCACAGAGCACCTATCTGTGAACTGCAGACGCATAGTGTGAGGATTGCAGTCAGTACATGATGACAGACTTGAGAGTTACTGACTTCATATCCCTCATAGGACATATGTCACAACAAACCCTGTTACAACAGTAAATGTATGAGGTTATCACAGGAATATGTCAATATTGGCCCTGTATTTGTGCCTCCAGCCACAACTCTGTCAACCTGTGTACATATGTCATGCAGTAAGAGGTGCACATGTTCTGTACACCATAGTTTATTGACATCATATCTGATAGCAAGCCAGTGAGATATCAGACTGTGACACGTTATGTATAATAGGGGTTATCTTTGTAGACATAACCTGGGCATTCTGTGGCTGTGTGTACAGTACTGTGGTCTGTGTACTTATGATGATTGTCTACAGTGTGTGTATTGTTTATATGTACCTTGGCCTGTGTACAGACTGTGGTAGATGTCATTGTTCTTGGTCTTTTTCTATCTGATGTTACATGCTGCTCCACTGTATGTTATCCTATTGACTTATATGTTTGTAGGGCCAAACACAGACATGTCCCATACCACAGATGGGCATCAGACCACACTGTGTTGTGGCCTGGTGTATGTAGGATTAGTATGCGAGTGGCACATATGAGGATGGTATTGATCAGATAGTCCGTACACTGTAATATTATGCTAGCTACCATATATGTGGCTGTGTTCACATTGGTTGTGGTTATGCACTCTCATACAGTTGTCTGTTAATCTGTGCTGTGACATGCCTGTAGAGCCTGCTATATATGCAGGTACAGGTGTAATCCCCTATAAGAAATGAAGGCCAGAGTTGTGGCAGTCTGCCTGTAGCATGCAGTGTTTTGTTACATGCCTAGCAGCTTAGTGTACTTACCCAGTGTGATGTTATGTCCAGATACTTGCCAGATGTACTGCTGACAGGCCACCATAACAGTCATGTATGTCAGACAAAGCAGTGGGATGCTGTACAGATGTATGACACTAACTAGGTGGTAGTGTGTGGCCATGGCACTTCTGTACCAGTGGTTATGTGTCAGGACAGACAGGGGTGTGTGAATGCATAACCTATGGGGGCAAATGTAAAACAGTATTTACGTGATATACCCATCTACATGGCTGTTAACATCCACATTGTCAGGCTAGGTCCACATGTCTTGCACTAAGGGGTTCTCTCTATACCTCTGGACTGACAAGTGTGTCAGACTGTCCACATTTATTGGCCATATCTCTGCTGTAGTCCACAGGATCATTACTGTGCTAGCAGTGATACTGTACTATGATGTCCTTACGATGTCTGTCAGTAGCCAGTGGTGCATATGTTAAAAACAGATGTGACCTCCCACACACATCTGTGAAGACAACCCCTATCATGGTAGCAATATTCTACATATATACCTGAACTACATACCCAACATCCCCTTGCACTAAGATGTTGGGACTATTGGGGCTGAGTTAGGGCTCCACTCCATGTTCAAGACATATGGTGGACATACATGTATATATAATTATCCATATATCTCTATAGATATATACACATATACACGTCATACATGGATATGTATATGTGTATAAATATATATATATATATATATATATATATATATATATATATATATATATATATATATATACACACACACACACACACACACACACACACATAAACACTCAGATATATACATATACACAGCAATATATGTCTACACATATACAGAGATACATATGCACATATACTTATGGACATCTACATATATATTGACAGTAATACGTATATCAGAATAGGGTTACACTTCATAATCTTGAATTACTGAAATCCCAAATTTCAGTAACCCGAGACCATTACACCAAAAACCAGAATGCCGAAAGTGCATAAAAGCGAATTTGAATATCTCGAATCTGAATCATATGTAGAGTAGGGTTGTGTGGTTTGTGTACTGTGGGTGGAATGGTGTGTGTGTTATGTATTGTATGGTGTATGTATGTTCGCGATTGTGTGGTTCATGATTTTGGGTTTCATTATTGTGAATGGTTCAACTTTATAGTCTCGCGTTACTGAAATTTGCGATTATGAAGTGAAACCCAGAATAGATATGTAGGCACATATAGTTATAGATATCTACATATATATCTACATAAATAGACATATCTGTACACACAGGATGTGCATACACATATAGCTATATATACATATATCCATATATACATTATATATCTTTATATTTGTACATGCGAAGAGATGTACGCATGGCCATATATATGTTGCACTATACAGATGTGTATACAGACATGTATGAATGTACATGAGTATGTACATGTAGACATATATAAACCAATTATATGTGTATATATCCATATTCCTGTCATGTGTAAACCTCACGGTTGTGTATACCCTCCCAGATGTATCTCACCGTATGTATCTGCTATGTGTACATTATGATATATGATGCAACAGTCATATTAATAACAATAACTACACAATTGTGGAAGTAAAGGCAGTTGTTCAATACTAATCAATATGTATATTGTCAGATATAATGGAAAGCAACAGCGTTTTCACAGTGGTCATGGCATAGTGGTTAAGTGTTGTGTCTATAGTGTACATGGTCCTGGGTTCAAGACCTGCAAGGGCTGTTCATTTTGTTGCTGGGCAGAACAAGGGCTGTCAGATACAGAGTGGTTAAGGCAATTTTGAGCACCTTTAAGTGCATTTGCGCGGGCTTGCGCAAAGCTAAGTGGTGCTAAACTACAGGTAAATGTAAGGGCGCTTACACAGTGTAGGCTTTGATTACCAGTGTGCAAATCAGCTTAGTTGTTATATTGGAGCAATGTTGTTACCTGCTAAGCATGGCTTAGCCCTGATAACCAGTTCACACCACCCAGTCTGATGACATAGTAGGGCAATGACATCTGTAATGTGTATGTAATGCCATGTACAATACATGCGCCTATGTGCTGTCATTACAGTAGCAAGGGGTGTGAGTGTCATGTGTGGGACACAGACATATATGAGGCCTGTACAGCACTGTTATCCATATGAATGTGCAGCATACAGGGGTAGTAGCTCACGGTACGTGCTGTCACACTGGCATGTAGTGTATCATGGTGGTATTACTGTTGACAGTGCTTACCCAGGCAAGAGCAGAGTGCTAAATGTACTAACAGCAGGCACACCTGCAGGCATAGCTGGACTCTCAGGCCTCCCTGTTGTATCCCTGGTGAGTGGGCTATGTCACAGTATATAACCCCTACTCGGTAATGGTCCATGTGGTGTGTAACTGTAGACGTTAGTGAGAGCTTCTGACATGTAGTTATGGCATACATATTGTTGTCTAACATCTATCTGTCAACACATTCATCCTACTGCATAGCTACCTGCCAAGCTGATGACTGTCCATCCCTGTACAGATGTGCAGATGGCAGGTATCCAGCTGGGATATGTACAGGAAACATAAGCTTGATTGACACTGACATGTCTGCCCAGCTGTGTAAGAACTGGCACATATAGGAGATAACCTGTATGCAACACATGCCACTGGTACCTCCACTACACTACCGCAGTCAACAGAACATGCTTGAGTACAGGTCTCCATCACAGACACTAACCATGTGTTGTAATGCATGTTGCATACATGTCAATTTGATCATCTCAGTGGCCATGGGCAGGAGGCGCCTGGAGGATTGGCTGATACATGTCACTCTCACCCTGAGGGTCACCACAGTAGTGTCTGTCAATAGATTGCCTGCTGCCACATGGCAGGTGGCAGGATACCACTGTACACACAACCCCTACACAACCCTTCTCTCCTTGGACAATAGCTAGGTACACAGCTATGACCATTAGCAGTGATGCACCCCAGTACTGACACATGAGTACATGTTCATGACTGAGTATAGCAGTGTCTGTATGTTAGCACACCTGTACTTGGGAATTCCATGAGGGTCTTCACAAACACTGCAACACCCACTGCCATAGTCAGTTGTGGCTGCTGCTGTATGGGACATTACATGTACCCTGTTAAGCTCCTGTCCATACCGGCTACCCAAGCCTGGCAGTACCAGCACAAGTGTTGTACAAATAGGTTGATAGGCATGGGATACCCATTGTGTTTTGGCAAGTGTGTGTATGTGTGCATGTCCATATATCTGTAGGGTACAACATTCCAGGGCCACATACTAATATTACAATACCCATTGCCACACAGTAGTACAGATAGTGTTGTTGCTGCACATAGGTGAGGCATGACAATGCAACACCCTACTATGCGTGTGGCATGTGCATTAGATGCATATCCCTGTAGTACCACTGTTGGGATATACAAGGGGTTGTATCGCAGTCATGGCCAATGAGTGATGGTGGGTATGTTAGTGTCATCATAGGTTTCAGGGTGTACAATATCCACTGGGGGATGTGGGTGCTGTGTACACTGTCATTACACCAAGGTACACCCGATATATGTCCCATGTACCATGTTATGGTTACCACTGTCACCATCAACCATACAGGTAACTTACCACAATCCAGGCCAGTTATGCATGTGCTGTGTGCAGCCTACCTGTAGCACATTGGACACACGATCAAGTTAGCAGCGATAGGCCCAGGTCTCTCGGATGTGTGTCTGCCTGTTATGTGTCTGTTAATGTGTATATGAAGGTATGTCACACTATGTATTGTCCATATACATCCAATACACACTTCAGTATCACCACATACCTAGGTAGGAGTCTAGTCCCAGTGTTGCCAAGTAAGAGTGTGCATGTATGTGGATGGGTCTACATCAGGTTGCAAATTATACACATCCCAGTGGGTCACCTGTCCATGTGGCACAGGCAATAACTGTTATACAAACCTGTGACATGTTCAACTGTACCCCAGATATGTCACAGTCATGGTGTCACCACAGTGCCATAACCTGTTCTGGAATATGACTGCAGACCATCCTCGTGCTGACACATGTACACCTACAACACAAATGGATATCATTATAGAGGCTGCAATCAACCAGTGTTACTAACAGCTATAATGCATCATTGCTGGATGGCTACACTACCTGACATATATGCATTACACTTTACTCCTTGCAACATGTTACACTGCAGTACTGTGGTACACTGTAGTATAGTCGCAGTATGCATCAGAACCATATTAGCCCGTCCCTGTATCAATGGTATGGATGACAGGGAATGTGGCATAGGTATCATATGCACAGGGTGTGTTGTTGGTTTGCCAAAGGCCTAGGGTGGGCCATACATTTGACACCATGTGTGTGGGTGTGGGGTGTACTGAGGTGAACTGGGCATGGTGATGTGGTGTCTGTAGGTATCAGGTTTCCCTAGGTGTGTTCTTATAGTGTGTGGGTATGCATGCACACACTTCTGACATTTGGCTGCCCTACACTGATGTTTATGGACAACTGCAGACCATACCTGGCTGGGTTTGCAGTTCACTGCCTCCGGCCATGGACACTTGGACTGTGCCTGCTAGGGGTTCATTGGGCACGTCCAGGTACAGGCCTCAATGTGCTACTCTCACCTGACGATGACAATGTCCGCTGGAACCAGGTCCCTCCTGGGAATGGCCAGGACCATGTGCTTGTGACCTGGTGTGGTGTGGACAGCACCCCTCCGCAGTGCCAGGGCTGGTACTACCACTACGGGAGCCCCTTGGTGTCCTAGCTGTCCACATTGACAGTCAGCTGTTGGCGTTGCTGCCCTACATCCACGCGGCCATCGCCACTCTCCCACCACACGTTCAAGCACGGACAGACCACGGTCGATGAGGGCCATCTTCTCACAGGACAGTCTATCCATAAACTCAGTTAATGCACGAATGGCACCAGCCAGTTCATGGGTGTTGTCACTTGCATATGTGAGAGCAGCCCTCTGCAGCCTCAGACCCTGTTTGGTGTAACTTTCAATACATGCCTGCACCACCATGACATTCTGAAACATGCGCCTGCTGGTACCAGCTGTGTCGCATCTGCCAGGGGCATGATGACCAGCAGCCCTACCATGAGCACCCTGGGACAGCTGTCTATGTGGTGCCCTGCCAGACATCTTGCTATCCCTGCTGCAACCAGACACAGTAGGCATGGCTACCACACATTCCTGTGCACTGCCACCAAATGCCAGCTGTCCTTCCGCTATGACCACTGGTGATGGGGTATGTATAGGCACTGAAACTGTGTGCAGGGTTGGGGTGGCTAAAAGGGGGATGTCAAATGTTGGTGCTGTTTTTGCCCCTGACAACCCCACCTGTGCCTCAACAGTACTCTGTATGGACACCAACATCAGATTGCATGCAGGAGGGACCCTGACCCTCCTCGCTACCTGTGGGGAAAACAATAAACGCACTATAAAACCTGTACAGCATTGCATAACAGTACGCACACACACACACACACACACACACACACACACACATCACCGTAATACCTACCTGTCTGTGACTTTACAGACAGCCCCACATATATTTCCATGTGTTCCCCATCCTGCATCACACTTGGTAACATACACACACTGATACCACTCATTAACATTTCAGTTCTCTATATGCCTAGGCAAGTGATCACAACACAAGATCTGTTACTACATTACCTGCCTGACCTGTGTGTAGTGGTTTTAGATGGCTTCATGCTGTCATTCGGTGTTCACCCTGTGTTTGTCCGGACATCATGAGCATGGCCCCTATATGTGTGGGCTACTATGTTCACTCCATAATATCACACACTGGAGTGTTGTGTATGTATTCTCAATACATGAGTACATGCCAGATATGCTGCTCAGTCAGCCTATCATGTGACAACTGTAATATATGGATACACTCCCTGGTGTTGACTAGTACTTCCCCAATGCCTCTGTAGTCCTGCATCCATGGGATGTCGGTCAGCTCCCTGATGAATGTGATATTAAGGGTATACCTGGTGTCTACCTACCCTTTCAATGCCTGTTCCATGCTACAGACCTTATACTATACTATCAGCTGTCCTATGATTACATACATGACAAGTATTCCTGGTGTGTAATGTGGCAGTTCATGTCCATGTACTGCACGATCCCAAAGGGAGGTACTGCTGTATGAGCAACCCCACAATCATATATGTGCATACATGGCCACCCATACAAACACGCACACATGCACACACATCCTACATGCATCAACCTCCCTCCACTTCACCAGAGTGACCCTATAGGCAACTACCCACCAGGATGTGCACACACACACACACACACACACACACACACACACACACAGGTGAGGTTGCACAATGATAGTGCATAAACTCCTCCTATTACCCATCTGTCAACATGCATAATATATGGCACACAACAGCATGCAGTGCAGCCATAGTCAATCCATGCTAGCAACAGTATGCATGTTTGTGCTGCATGTGCTGTGTCACTAGGTGATGCCCCTTCCCCTGGATACTACTGCACCCATGTACGCAGTATTGCTGTGCACCTGTTCTGCACCCTGCCATGTACTCTGCACCAGACCTCACAGGTGTACAACCCATTGCTGAATGTATAGTACTGTGCCAGTTATGTCAGTTTTAATGCTCACAGCCTTTATGTTTTTCAGTAGCACATACCTGGGATGATATGTGAACAGATGTCATTTGTGAATGCCTGATGTCTGATTTACACTCTTAGCATCAGCGGACCATGTATGACCAATCCAATACTATTACACTGACAACCATCAAAGCATACCATGGCTATGGTGGGTGTACACACCCTTATTGATATGGCGCGCCCATCCTTGATCTGCCATGGGACCACATCACTGCATATCTTAACAGTACATGAGCCCGATGTGTGACATATGTCCTGTACTTTCACATGCAGTGTCTACAGAATGTTAGGTGTGCGGATACTGACCACGATGCATACATTCCATGTGAGCATGTATGCAAACCCTTATCATGACGGTTTGTTCCACCAATTATTATGTGTACTACAGCAGTCAATACTCCTGGCAGGGGTATACTAGCACGGGCCATCTGCATTTGCCAGTGTATGTTCAGTCTGCCCTACACATGTCCCCCAGTCTACATGATTGCAGGGTCTATTCATGTGCACATCCCTTGGTGTTCACACACTCCCATCACTATTGCTGTGGGGGTAGGGTTACATCTGCCACAGTTCCTGAACCTATGTGCAGATACAGCCATTCTTAGCATCCTTAGGATCCCTGCTGCAGGGCACTGGTGTGTCATGCTGACACACACACCCCACCTTCAGCCTCTTTGCAGATGCTTGACAAGTAAGGCCTACACTTGTGTCACTTTGCATTGTCCCATACACTGAACACCACATGTTACAGCCTAATCCCAGCTGATAATGTGGACCACAGTAATACCTTATGCCATAGTGTAACTCTGCAACAGTTTCCTATAGGTGTATACACTAGTGTTGCACTGTATATGGGTGTTGTTCCAAACATGTCCCTACTATAGGCCATGTCTCCCACCATTATGTTACTCCCTGTGGACACATTCCACAATGACAGGATGTTAGTTATCTTGCAGGTGTCTGACATACCCTTCCAATACCCCATCATGGTCACCACTGTGATGCCGTGTATTTAACAGCAACAATACGTGCACATGTACAGCATGAATTCTGGGTGGGTGTGTTAGATGTGTTCATGGACTATACCATAGCCATTACATGCCCGGTGTGTTGGCAAGCATCTACATAAACCATACTCCCCAGCTACAGGCTGCTGCCTTGATGGTATACCGGAGGGACCTACATAAGAGGGTGAGAGATGCAAAGTCAGTAGCCACACCTGTGGCATTGCTACAGGGTGTGTGCAGCATTACAATACATCAACAGTACATGTCCACAATGCTACCACATATGCACATCTGTTTATTACTACTATGCAGCAACAAACTATATCTATGACATGTCAGATATGCATGATCTACCTGTACAGATGTGGATGTATATGCAGCAGTGGTCTACTGATGTGCCTTGTGGCCTTAAATGCATGCTCCTTGGCTGGTGTGTGGGTAGCTCCACTTCCACAAAGCTGTCCGGTGGTTGGTGGCTATGTGGACGGGCAGGTGCCACGAGGCTTGCTAGGAGCTCCTCCACACATGACTGGAGGGGATGGATGGCATGGCCCCCCCCTGTGGCAAGGTGACCCCCCCGGATTGCATCAGCATGCCGACGGGCATTGCAAAGCAGGTCAGAGCAATGATGCCAGACCTGCTCATACCTGCAGTTGTGCAGTCCGACATCATTGAGACTAGGTAGTTCCACAGCACAGTCCGCTCCTGCTGATCATGGGTGGCCCAGCCAAACAAGACAACATAGTGCTTTATGAGGTGGTTCACCAGAATGTCATTATCAGCTGCTGAGTACACCGGAAGCCTTCCATGGGACATCGTGCCTGAAATACATAAAGATGGACACAGGTGTGAGCAAGTCATGCAGCAAGGTTACCACAGTTTTTAATACACATCACTGTCACCCACCCACCATATCAGTGACAACAAACTGTACACACAACTCAATAGGTATGGCTACAGCATACCCACCAGTGGGGCAGATATTGTACTATACCACACTTTGTGCAATGTATTTGTAGCCATGTTCCCTGTGTGGACACTATCATTGCTGGTCAGTTACAAACTATTCACCTGCATGCCATTGTCAAGGCCACAATGGTTCCATATATGCCTGTGGTATGCTTACTATGTGGTTGCTGCACATCTGACATTCTGTGTTACTGGGGTTATCTGTGCATGCTGCCGGACATGTTCCAGGATTGTGTAGACTATTACTACTGACATATGTTCTTTAACAGCAGAACCACCTCTCCAAACTCATCTGCCCATGTTACCAGGCCACATCACATGTGTGACCCACCCTGGGGCCTCCTCATGTACTGGGCCAGTAATACCTTCAGGTGGAACCAACTCAGGGGATGTTGTCCCCCCCACTGGAGGTACACACAGACATGATCTTGTCCCCCCGAGATCAGGTCCAGGGTCTGTTCCATAATGGGCTACACAGACATGTGGGATGTGCTACATCACCTTGAGGCACCTAGTACACATTCACAGGGCCCGCATGCTCCTCCTGCTCAGCCTCCAGGCCAGGCACCTTCAGAACATGGACTGCTGTTGTGAGTAGCAGTGTGTGGGAGGCTTGTTCCCATTGTGTCCATATTGGGGCCCATGGTGTGTCCACATCACAGACCACACACACCATCCAGGGTGTTTACCCACCACATGTGTCACATACCACCCTTGTAGGCTGTCCTCTATCTACCAACCCTGACCACCTCCACAACTATACCTGCCATACTTCCCCATATTCCCATTCCATACTTCACAGACAAGGGCAATGTGGTCCCAACAAGGGGTTCACATATGACATACCCATCCATGTTGCACACACTGACAGCTGTAGATATATGTGTGTATTGCCATGTGTGCTGTTTCCTAACACATAGCATGCAGCACTGTGGTGATAATATAGGGGACGTGTATTTACATACATATATGTTTGTGTGTGTGTTTGTATATATGTGGACGTGCATATATGTATGTATCTATATATGTAGATATATCTGATGTATATATGTGTTCATATATATGTCTAAACATGGGTATATGTATATTTGTAGGCATACATGTAGATATATATATATATATATATATATATATATAATATATATGTATGTGTACACATATGCATACCTATATATGATTTACATTCAGACATCAGGTCCACAATCTCACAACAACTTCCTGCACAGCTGCACTGTTCTGCCTTGCTACAACACAGACGTGCCACATATGGACAACGCCTGACATTAGGGGGTATATGTAGGCCCAGATTGCAGATAACCCTATTACACACCTATGGCATTCCTGCATGCTATAATACAGATTAACCTGAGTATCCTGCAAGAGGTAGGCTGTGGAACCCACGTGTCCATCATTATGGCATTACTTCCACCACCAGCTATTGGCCACAGTAATACACATACTTCCCTTTACACAACACACACTATGATGGCTTGCATCTTATCAGTCAGTGCTGCTCTGCATGATTGACGGGTATGGCCCACTACCCACAGGGACAGACTCTATTGTCCTTAGCAGTTGTTCAGCTGATCATCAGTACAACAACACCTAAAGGCACATATAAATCATTCCACATCATCTATCCCATTATTATGGACCAAGTACTATGGTCAGTTACATGCATATATACTTCACATACCTGTTCTGGGAATTAAGTCTCTTCTGGGTGGTTTGCCTGATGTTTTTTTTTTTGGTTGTTTGTGCCTTTCACACACTCTCTCTTTCTCTCTCAGTCTCTCTCCAGTAACTGGATTGAGCTGCTTTGAATAGATTGCAGCATGGATTTTGTAGGTGATGCACATGATTAGGTGATGGCCTCTGCACCAATCAGTGTCCTCCACTTGCTACCTGCATGCAGCATTCTGTGTAGTACTTCCAATTACCACTGTCATGGCAACCAACTACTATAAATTCTACATCATGTGGGCATGGTCCCTTTACCTTTCCTGATTGATGGACATCCTTCCTGTGAGTGGGCAGCAGTGTTACAGACAGTAGGTAGCAATACCTCTTACAGGAAACCTGCACACTCAGGCCAGCTACATATTTGTAGCAAGTTCCAGAACTACAGACAGAGTGTGAGTAGTGTTGTTGTATGCATTGTATAGCACTGGTGTTACAGGGTTTGTATGTACATACTAGTTTAATGTGGATTGCAGTCTGTCTGCATAGCTCTCAACTGTGGGCCTATCCACTTGATGCCCAGAGGTGTGCCTATTATGTTTTGTCTGCCCACCACACAGGTCTTGTGTCAGATATATCAGTGTGTGTGTGTGTGTGTGTGTGTGTGTGTGTGTGGAGTGCTTTCAGTACAAGGCTACATCCATTTCTGTTTCTAACTTCATATGCCTGACTTGGGGTATGTTGCAGACTATCCTGTAATACCGGCGACTTGCTTAGTGTATGACAACAGTTGTACACATATGGACCTGCGTTCCAGCCTCTGTCCTCCACCTACATACCAGGCTTTGTACATATGACATGCTGTCAGGAGTTATGTAATGGGCTGTGAATATGTCATGCTGCCATCAGTCCACTGCTTTTGTGGCCCCCACACATATTATGGGGTTGGGTCCATATATGTGTGGGATTCACCTACACAATACATGTGTGCCCTTATGCATTCCAGAGGCCGGTGTATGTAACAGTGGTATATGGCCCTGTATTATTGAGTGTAGGGGGGATGCACCATAACTAACCTAGGCTGTTACAACATGTGGGGGTATCAGGGGTAAGCTTCCTTAAGGTACTGGATGTACATTACCATACAAGTCACCTTGGGTAAATGCAGGCCTACTGCTTCCTGCCATACAGACTGTTCTGTTTGTCAGTGTGATTGTGATGGTGTCAGTTATGCCTTGTTATAGCACAAAAACGTATACGCACACAACAGACTGGAAAATGAAACTCAAACCAAAAGCTGTGGATGGAATGAAGGAGCGAACACAATTCTTTATTACTTTCATTCAAATTTATTCTTCATGAGCTTCTTCAGAAAAAAGTTAACCTCTCAAAACACACCTCTTATAAGTTACATCACATGGCTGTCATGATACTTTAAATTAAAGGTATAACATCATACCATAAAAATAAAAAAACTGTCTTGTTTTCCAAACAGCTTAGAATGTCAAAGCTTCATAAAAAAAATGTCTTAATATAAAAACATTATCATAAGTGGGATTGTCAGAGAGATGAAGAAAGTAGACAGGAGTATAAGGAAATGAGGTGCATGGCAAAGAGAGAGGTGGTGAAGGCTATGGATAAAGTATATGAAGAGTTTTATGAAAGGTTGGACACTAAGGAGGGAGAAAAGGACCTGTACCTATTGGCTATACAGAGGGGACCTAGCTAGGAAAGATGTGCAGCAGGTAAAGTTGATGATAATGACGGGAAACATACTCACAAGTGAGGCGAGTGTGTTGAGCAGATGGAAAGAGTACTTTGAGGGGTGATAAATGAAGAGAATGAGAGGGAGAGAAGGTTGGATGATGTGGGGATAGTGAATCATGAAGTGCAATGGATTAGCAAGGAGGAAGTAAGGATAGCTATGAAGAATGGAAAGGTTGTTGGTCCAGATAATATACCTGTGGAAGCATGGCGGTGTTTATGTGAAATGGCAGGGGAGTTTCTAACCAGATTGTTTATTGAAATCTTGGAAAGTGAGAGGATGCCTGAGGAATGGAGAAAAAGTGTTTTGGTACCAATTTTTAAGAATAAGGATGATGTGCAGAGCTGTAGTAACTACAGAGGGATTCAATTGATCAGTCACAGCATGAAGTTATGGGAAAGAGTAGTGGAAGCTAGGTTAAGAAGGGAAGTGATGATTAGTGATCAGCAGTATGGTTTCATGCCGGGAAAAAGCACTACAGATGTGATGGTTGCTCTGAGAGTGTTGATGGAGAAGTACAGAGAAGGTCAGAATGAGTTGCATTGTGTTTTTGTAGACTTAGAGAAAGCACATGACAGGGTGCCTAGAGAGGAGGAGTGATATTGTATGAGGAAGTCGGGAGTGTCACAGAAGTATGTAAGAGTGGTACAGGATATGTACGAGGGTAGTGTGACAGCAGTGAGGTCTGTGGTGGGAGTGACGGATGCATTTAAGGTGGAGGTGGGATTACATCAAGGATCAGCTCTGAACCCTTTCTTATTTGCAATGGTGATGGACAGGTTGACAAATGAGATCAGACAGGAGTCCCCGTGGACTATGATGTTTGCAGATGACATTGTGATCTGTAGTGAGAGTAGGGAACAGATGGAGGAGACCCTGGAGAGATGGAGATATGCTCTAGAGAGAAGAGGAATGAAGGTCAGCAGGACTAAGACAGAATATATGTGTGTGTGAATGAGAGGGAGGATGGAGGAATGGTGAGGATGCAAGGAGTAGAGGTGGTGAATGTGGATGAGTTTAAATACTTCATAGTTCAGAGTAATGGTGAGTGTGGAAGAGAGGGTGAAGAAGAGAGTACAGGCAGGATGGAGTGGGTGGAGAAGAGTGTCATGAGTGATTTGTGACAGACGAGTACCAGTAAGAGTGAAAGGGAAAGTCTACAAGAGGGTAGCGAGACCAGCTATGTTATATGGTTTGGAGACAGTGGCATTGACAAAAAGACAGGAGTTAGAGCTGGATGTGGCAGAGTTAAAGATGTTAAGATTTGCACTGGGTGTGACAAGAGTGGACAGGATTAGGAATAAGTATATTAGAGGGTCAGCCCAGGTTGGGAGGTGTTGGGAGGTTTGGAGACAAAGCCAGAGAGGCAAGATTACGTCGGTTTGGACATGTGCTGAGGAGGGATTCTGAGTATATTGGGAAAACGATGCTAAGAATGAAGCTACCAGGTAACGGGAAAAGAGGAAGGCCTAATATAAGGTTTATGGATGTGGTGAGAGAGGACATGCTGGTGGTTGGTGTGACAGAGCAAGATGCAGAGGACAGGAAGAAATGGAAACTGATGATCCGCTGTGGCGACCCCTAACAGGAACAAACGAAAGAAGATGATCATATTATTGTGATTTGAATGTTATTTTAGTGCTAAAAAACACTTAATATTAATGCATTTGTTCAGACCAGGGGCTCTGTCTGCTACCAAACTGATCTGCCACAATGACATTGTAAAATCAAATTAGTGTTCCCTATATAATCCACTTGTTGAACATAATCTATGACTGAAAAGGTGAACTTTTTTAAGTCCCTTTTCTTAATAGCAAGTGTGTGCTCATATAGCTTACACCCTAGGCATATAAAGAAAGGGTTGATTAAAGGGCAATTTATTTGCCTTAGTAGACTTACATCTGATGATGACACTTTTTTTCAAGAGGTCATCATGTTGATACATTTTTTTGAACAAAGAGGGTATGACCAGGCCTGGTTAACCAATATACATAAGGAAGTATTTATTGTGAGACAAAATGCTGCCGAACCCATCATCGGGGCGGGGGGGGGGGTTAGATATGTAAGTAACAACAGGAAAAAGGACAACACAGTGTTTACTATTTCTTTCCCCATTGTCAATAAGATGGGTCTCATCAAACACGTAATTAAGGACAATTGGAAGGTTTTGTTGGGGAATAGGGAACTTATACAGGTAGTAGGTGTAGAACCCAAGTTCACCTATAAGGCAATTAAGAACATCAAAAACATTTTGGAAAATGGTGGGGGGGGGGGCACACTTTAGCATTGACTGATGTGAATAGTGCTTGTGATACTTTACCCTGTAGGAAGTGTAAACAATGTAGGTATATAAGCAATACATCTAGCATATTTATTACACATCTTAAAAGGACTATTTGGGTCCACAGACTGTTTACCTGTGAGAGTACATAGTTTATGGGGCAGTATGTGACTCTTGTCCTAGTTACTACATAGGAAGAACCATTAGATGTTTAAAGCGTAGAATATATGAGTACGCACTTGCTATTAAGAACAAGGACTTTACCAATGCTTTAGCTAGGCATGCTATTCACTGTGTGAACTTTAAAAAGTTCACCTTTTCAGTCATAGATTATGTTCAACAAGTGGATTATAGGAAACACTAATTTGATTTTAGAATGCAAGGAGTCATTGTGGCAGATCAGTTTGGTAGCAGACAGAGCCTCTGGTCTGAACAAATTAATGAAGTGTTTTTAGCACTAAAATAACATTCAAATCACAGTAATATGATGTTTTATATTGACATTTTTTATGAAGCTTTGACATTTTCTGAAGAAGTTCATGAAGAATAAATTTGAACCAAAGTACTAAAGAATTGTGTTCACTCCTTCATTCCAACTACAGCTTTTGGTTTGAGTTTCATTATGCCTTGTTATGTAACAGATACAACCCACTGTGTCAACTGAGGTCTTTACCCCCTAGGAATTGTGTACAGAGTGTAGATAGAGGTTGCTGGACTATACATCTGCATTACTTACTGTTGATTGATTGGTATCCTGTGGCCCAGTCTGTCTTTACTATTGTACTACTTGAAGGCCTCGGCCTGGACAGCAACATATGTAAACCTTTCCAGACTACTGTATTAATATAACTGTTTCACAGTTGCATTACTCTGTTTATACATATGTCAGTGTCTAAACAGCTATATGGCATGGCATATAGAACTGTAATAGTACACAAATAAAGCTTTCCCATGTATGCAAAGCTGTGTGTGGTGTGTTATACTTTGACGTCTCTGTGGGTATATGTTGCAGACAACAATTGTCATTTGTATGGGTGGCTCATACAGTGTCCAGTTGGTAAGCTGGCAACTGTAGGCATAGTGGCTGTTCCGTAT